>NC_143204.1:25233837-25550550 GCF_051530095.1 Phoenix dactylifera | reverse complement strand
AACCTAAAACCTAAAACCTAAAACCTAAAACCTAAAACCTAAAACCTAAAACCTAAAACCTAAAACCTAAAACCTAAAACCTAAAACCTAAACCCTAAAACCCTAAACCCTAAAACCTATAACCCTAAAACCTAAACCCTAAAACCTAAACCCTAACCCTAAACCCTAAACCCTAAACCCTAAACCCTAAACCCTAAACCCTAAACCCTAAACCCTAAACCCTAAATCCTAAACCCTAAACCCTAAACCCTAAACCCTAAACCCTAAACCCTAAAACCCTAAACCTAAACCCTAAAACCCTAAACCTAAAAACCTAAAACCCTAAACCCAAAACCCAAAAACCCAAAACCCAAAAACCCAAAAAACGAAAACCCTAAACCCAAAAACCCTAAACCCAAAAATCCTAAACCCAAAACCCTAAACCCAAAACCCTAAACCCAAAACCCTAAACCCTAAACCCTAAACCCTAAACCCTAAACCCTAAACCCTAAACCCTAAACCCTAAACCCTAAACCCTAAACCCTAAACCCTAAACCCTAAACCCTAAACCCTAAACCCTAAAACCCTAAAACCCTAAACCCTAAAACCTAAACCCTAAACCCTAAACCCTAAACCCTAAACCCTAAACCCTAAAACCCTAAAACCCTAAACCCTAAACCCTAAACCCTAAACCCTAAACCCAAAACCCTATACGCTAAACCCTATACCCTAAACCCTATACCCTAAACCCTAAACCCTTAACCCTAAACCCTAAACCCTTAAACCCTTAAACCCTAAACCCTTAACCCTAAACCCTAAACCCTAAACCCTAAACCCTAAACCCTAAACCCTAAAACCTAAAACCTAAAACCTAAAACCTAAAACCTAAAACCTAAAACCTAAAACCTAAAACCTAAACCCTAAACCCTAAACCCTAAACCCTAAAACCCTAAACCCAAAAACCCTAAACCAAAAAACCCTAAACCAAAAACCCTAAACCAAAAACCCTAAACCCCCAAACCCTAAACCTCCAACCCTAAACCCCAAACCCTAAACCCCCAAACCCTAAACCCCAAACCCTAAACTCCAAACCCGAAACCCCAAACCCCAAACCCAAAACCCCAAACCTCAAACCCTAAACCCAAAACCCTAAACCCAAAACCCTAAAACCCAAAACCCTAAACCCAAAACCCAAAACCCTAAACCCCAAAATCCTAAACCCCAAAAACCTAAACCCCAAACCCTAAAACCTAGACCCTAGACCCTAGACCCTAGACCCTAGACCCGAAACCCGAGACCCGTAACCCGAGACCCTAAAACCCGAGACCCTAAAACCCCAAACCCTAAAACCCCAAACCCTAAAACCTAAACCCTAAACCCTAAACCCTAAACCCTAAACCCTAAAACCCTAAACCCTAAACCCTAAACCCTAAACCCTAAACCCTAAAACCCTAAACCCTAAACCCTAAAACCTAAAACCAAAAACATAAAACCAAACACCTAAACCCAAAAACCTAAAACCCAAAAACCTAAAACCCAAAAACCTAAAACCAAAAACCGTAAAACCAAAAACCGTAAACCCCAAAACCTAAAACCCCAAACCCCAAAACCTAAAACCTAAAACCTAAAACCTAAAACCCTAAACCCTAAAAACCTAAACCAAAACCCTAAACCCTAAACCCTAAACCCTAAACCCTAAAACCGAAAACCCTAAAACCGAAAACCCTAAAATCGAAAACCCTAAACCCAAACCCTAAACCCTAAAACTAAAAACCTAAAACCAAAAACCTAAAACCAAAAACCTAAAACCCAAAAACCAAAAACCCAAAAACCTAAAACTCAAAAACCTAAAACCTAAAATCGTAAAACCTAAAACCCTAACCGTAAAACCTAAAACCCTAATCGTAAAACCTAAAACCCTAAAACCTAAAAACCTAAAACCTAAAATCCTAAAACCTAAAACCCAAAATCTAAAACCCCAAACCCCAAACCCTAAACCCTAAAACCTAAAACCTAAGACCTAAAACCAAAAATCTAAAACCTAAAACCTAAACCCTAAACCCTACAAACCTAAACCCTAAACCCTAAAACCCTAAACCCTAAACCCTAAAACCTAAACCCTAAACCCTAAAACCTAAACCCTAAACCCTAAACCCTAAAACCTAAACCCTAAACCCTAAAAACCCTAAACCCTAAACCCTAAAAACCCTAAACCCTAAACCCTAAAAACCCTAAACCCTAAACCAAAAACCCTAAACCCTAAACCCTAAACCCTAAACCCCCTAAACCCTAAACCCTAAACACCCTAAACCCTAAACCCTAAACCCCCTAAATCCTAAACCCTCAACCCCCTAAACCCTCAAACCTAAACCCTAAACCCTCAACCCTCAACCCTAAACCCTCAACCCTCAACCCTAAACCCTCAACCCTCAACCCTAAACCCTAAATCCTAAATCCTAAACCCTAAACCCTAAACCATAAACCCTAAACCCTAAACCCTAAATCCTAAACCCTAAACCCGAAAACCTAAACCCGAAACCCAAAATCCGAAACCCGAAATCCGAAACCCCAAACCCGAAACCCGAAACCCGAAACCCGAAATCCGAAACCCGAAATTCGAAACCCCAAACCCCAAACCCGAAACCCCAAACCCAAAATCCGAAACTCTAAACCCTAAAACCCTAAATCCTAAAAACCTAAACCCTAAACCCTAATCCTAAAATCTAAACCCGAAACTCTATACCCGAAACTCCGAAACCCGAAACCTCGAAACTCGAAACCCTCAACCCTCAACCCTCAACCCTCAACCCTAAACCCTAAACCCTAAACCCCAAATCCTAAATCCCAAACTCTAAATCCTAAATCTCAAACACTAAACCCCAAACCCTAGGCGTCTAAACCCTAACTTCTAACCCTAACCCCAAACCCTAAACCCTAAATCCCTAGACCCTAACCCCAAACTCCTAACCCCACACCCCTAAACCCTAACCCCTAAACCCCTAAATCCCTAAATCCTTAAACCCCTAACCCTATATCCTAAACCCTAAACCCTAAACTCAAAACCCTAAACCCTATAAACCCTAAGGCTCATAAACCCTAAATTCTAAACCCTAAACTCTAAATTCTAAACCCTAAATCCTAAATTCTAAACCCTAAAAACTTTAAACCCTAAAAACTTTAAACCTTAAAACCCTAAATCCTAAACCCTAAACCCTCTAAATACTAAACTCTAAATCCTAAACTCTAAACCCTAAATCTTAAACCTTAAACTATAAATTCTAAACCCTAAATCCTAAATTCTAAACTCTTGAGGAAACTAAATATCCATGGTATCCTGGGATCCCTCATCTTCTGATTTTCTCAAGGTAAACTTCGACAGCAGTATCACAGATGGCGGTAGCAGATGTGGTATAAGCTTTGTGACCAGAAACCAAGAGCTCATGTTCATTGTGGCCGAGAGACGGCGCATATTCGATGAATCTGCTCTAGTGACGGAGCTACGCACAATATGAAAGGGCCTCGTTCATGCTAGAGTGCACTTAGGGGCTCAACAGATACTCTTGGAGGATAACTCGGCCATAGTGATTAAGTGGATCAGGTGCGGGCGTGCTAGGCCAGATCTACACCCACTAGTCTAGGATGTTTGCCAGCTTCTAGAGAGTCTCAGCTCATTTTGGGTCGCACATGTATTTTGAGAGGCGAACAGTTCGGCAGATTGGGTCGCCTCCTTCGCAGCTCATCACTTTAGAGTTTTTTTATGAGATGACACTGGCCCCATTCCATAAGGACTAGTTCGTGTTTTGTACTCTGATTGTCCGTGGCACACTCACGTCCGAGTATAGTGAGGCACCGGTATACCTAAAAATAAAAATATATATTAAATATAAAAAATAAAGAAAAACACCCCTTTGTGCAAACTCGCTCCCATAAATCTCCGTCCCCTCTATATTAAACGCTTCTTCCTTCCAAAGCCTCCCCTCCCCGTTTTTCCGCTTCTTCTCCTTCGCCTCCTTTCTCTCGAAGCCATCCCTCTTTCCTTCGAACCCTATAAATGAAACCCTACCCTCCTTCACTTCCATTGTCCCCATCCTCCTAGAAGGAGAGCGGCCCCTTTGTCCAAATCCCCTCCTATAAATCTCCATCCGCTCTTTCTCAAACCCTTCTTCCTTCCAAAGCCCTCCCCTCCCTGTCTTCCCGCTTCTTCTCCTCCTCCGCCTCCTTTTTTTGGAAGCCATCCCTCCTTCCTTCGAACCCTATAAATGAAACCCTAACCCCCCTCGCTTCCATTGCCCCCATCCTCTTAGAAGGAGAGCGGTTGAGAGCTGTCGTTGCGATTTTATGGCGACCTCGAGAGACGTCCAAGAGATCATCTCCAAGATCTCCTCCGACGAGGCCAAGGCCCGCGACGTGAGCTCCCCCGATCCCTTGCCCAAACTCTCAACCTAATGGCTCCTTCTCGTGCTCCTGTTTTTTTCTTTATCCTTTTTTGGGTTCTTGATTTATTCTTGATTGCAATTCTCTCATTGTTCGTTGGTTTCCAGAAAGGGATCAAGCTGTTGAATAGCTGGCTGGACGGCGAGAGATCGATCAGAGTCTGTAGGCTACTCGGTGAGAACAACGTCAGGATCAAGCCCAGAGGTTCTCGTGGTTTCTTGATAACAATCGGATGTTTTCTTGGACGAGTCTTGGGAAAGAAGGGTGTCTGATCTCGTTTGTATTGTTCCTGCAGCTGAGATTTTCTTGGTCGTAATCCACTGTTTTCTTGAATGTATCATGGGGAAGAAGGGTGCATAATCTTGCTTCTTTTTATTGTTTTGCAGCTGAGACATGGCCTTTTCTCAATATATTGCTGACGAAGTGCATTGATTGGAGATCTCCACGAGCAAGAAACGTCCACCGAAACTAATACTGGCAAAGACTCTTCGCACTGCCATCCAAAGTGCTGAGGATCAGAAGCTATCGGGTCAGTAAAAGATTGACGCTACATGTGTCTATTTGTTGTACTGGTCATGAAATTTCTTTCGTTGTTTGTTGCTGCTAATATTGTTTCCATATCATGAGTTAGTTCCATAAATTACCTTTGTCCCCTCCTCTCACCATCACCGCCACCACCCTCCTCTAATGCTAGCTTGCATTTTTAGTTGCGTACTGGGAGAAGAATTATGGCAAAATATGTTCCAGAAGGTCCACTTTTATGCAACTGGATTGTTGTATGCATCTTTAAACTTAGTAATATGGATAATTCCATGATCAGGAGCCACTGTAGCTGACATATGCGGATTAATTAGAATACAATTGTGAGTATATCATAGAACAGGTACTTTTAGACCTACACAGGTTGCTTCTTCATGACATAAGTCATTAGCTAGTCACTCGTTCTCTTCCAATTTTAGTAGGAGATTCTATTCCTCTCAAAGCCAATGTACAATGTAGGCAGTTTTGAAAGGAAACTCCATTATAAAGGTTCTTATGATAAACAGTGATCGGTACCTGATGGTTGCCACAATTACAATCTCCAAGGATTGCTGAATGACCACTATAACCACCATCTCAAAAGACACCAGACTATCAATGCCTCAAATGATTGACAAAGGATCACTGGAACCACCACTATCCCATGTCAAGGTTTTGACTGAAAGTAAGCTGCAGGTAGCGATGTACTTGTGATGAACCTTATGGTTCTCAATTTTCATGTCTTTAAACTGAATCAAAATTTTGTTTGGTTTGGACCAAATGTAAGCAGTAGATAGTGATGTACTTTGATGGACCTTAATTTTTCATATTTGCAGGACCTTAATTTTTTACAGTTGCAATTTTCTTTTGTCTAGATTTTCATGTCTTTAAAATCAAAATTTTGCAGCAAAACTGTTTTCTGTTGTTAAACATCTATTTAATCATATATGGGATGTTATAAAAGATGCTCCTAGCTTTCAGTCAGAATACAGCAGCATCCTACGGCATCTTCTAACTGTTAAAGATTCCTGCTATCAAATGAGGAAGCCAGTTTATTGCAGTGAGTTTGTCTTTTAAATTCATTCTCATGTGTCTCTCAGATTGATATGTTCTGTATGCCATTTACCTGATGCTACTAGTGTGTTTATTTTTTTGCAAGCAGGTCTAGTAGATCTAGTCATAATAGGACTGTCCATCGACATGAAATCTAATAGTCATTCCAGCTCCAAAAAGGAAGCCTTCTGCTATATGTTTTGACTGAAAGTAAGCTGCAGGTAGCGATGTACTTGTGATGAACCTTATGGTTCTCAATTTTCATGTCTTTAAACTGCATCAAAATTTTGTTTGGTTTGGACCAAATGTAAGCAGTAGATAGTGATGTACTTTGATGGACCTTAATTTTTCAGATTTGCAGGACCTTAATTTTCTTTTGTCTAGATTTTCATGTCTTTAAAATCAAAATTTTGCAGGAAAACTGTTTTCTGTTGTTAAACATCTATTTAATCATATATGGGATGTTATATAAGATGCTTCTAGCTTTCAGTCAGAATACAGCAGCATCCTACGGCATCTTCTAAATGTTAAAGATTCCTGCTATCAAATGAGAAGCCAGTTTATTGCAGTGAGTTTGTCTTTTAAATTCATTCTCATGTGTCTCTCAGATTGATATTTTCTGTATGCCTTTTACCTGATGTACTAGTGTGTTTATTTTTTTGCAAGCAGGTCTAGTAGATCTAGTCATAATAGGACTGTCCATCGACATGAAATCTAATAGTCATTCCAGCTCCAAAGAGGAAGCCTTCCGCTATATCTTGTCTCTTCATGCCCTCTTGGAAAACCCACCTGGGGATTTTTCAGATAACATCAGGGAGGATCTTGTTAAGGGGTTGATTAAAATATTTTCACAGATTAGGTAAGCATTGTGTGGTTGGATTTATGAGGCATACATACGATATTGTTACATTCAGAAGCTGCATCATGTATGAAGAATTAAGAGGAGATGGCTTTCAAGAGTTGTGTTTATTGTCTCCGTGCTTTCTTATGAGTAAGGTTACTGTAGCTTTATAAAGGGTGAGAAAAAAGATTGCAAATTATATAATGCCTTTCATTTGTGGAACTTTGCCAGGGATGAGGGTAAGTTCTTATGCAAGCTAATGGAATGCATTAATACCTATTTGCTAAATGATGGCCCAAATCTTGGATATCAAGCCATGGAAATTCATTGTGCTGTACGACAGTTTATGTTTCGTTATTGGCTTACTAGTAACTCGTGATCGAGGGTTAAAGGTTCCTGCATGGATAATCTCTTTTGCTTTTGGTCTAAACTATAATGAGATATTCCTCTATTCATGAATATTTTTTCCATTGTAGAACTCATTCATTGTTTATGCAAGAGTACAACTAAAGCTCAGCAGGACTATGTCAGAACAAAGTCTGCTTATAGAACAATTTCTTGATGTTATTTTCAAGGAATTAGACCAAAGCACTAATACTGGTACTGGTTTCCTGTGGTGAGTCTTAGTTTCTTCTTGATGGATGATCTTGAAACCTTTTAGGCTGTATATGCATTTGCTGATATTGCATTGATATCTAGGAGTGATATGTCTAGAGATGATGAGGTTGGAACTCTGGGAGGCACTCAACAAGGTTTGATGTTGCTTGCTGCTGTAGTTTTTTATTAGGTCTTAACTTCAAAGTGTGTGCAGTTCTTTTGAATTTGTTGGTCAATCATATTAGTGAATTTGCTCATGCTAGAGAGTTATTATTATTCAGGCTTGTAAAAACACTACAAAGACATCATATCAGGAGAAGCGGCTGAAAATGGAGCATCCTGCTGCTCACATTAAGGATGAAATCAAGAAAGGCTCATGGCTTTGGTAAGAACCTGATGTCACATCTTATATAGCTTCTTTACTGAAAATCATTGCTTGATATATAATGATATTTTAAGTTTTCTGTTATTGTGAGTGCTATGAAAAATTAAAAGGTTTCCTTGATTCATAGTATGATTAGTCATTAAGATACCAACATTGCTCATCAACAATTGTCGATATATTGGATGCTGCAAGGATCTAAACTTAAATGTATTTATTTACAGATTGTAAGATATGAATGTAAATTTGGATCCAACAACACTAAAAATTGCCACATCAAATATTGAATCAAATCCACCAATTATATTTATTTTTCCATGTAAAATATGAAGCAAATATTATGCAAACTTTATTTTAATTGATACAGCACTTGATTGGAATCCTATTAGTACTAAATGTTAGAATATATAAGTTTTATGTTAGTTGTTTCAATATGAACCATTTGATTGGAGCCTAATAGTATGTGTGGGCTCTTATAAGAAAGTCGGAAGAGATATGGGACTTGGATGCTGAAAATTGTTTTTCATAAGTATTATATCAAATTTCTCTTTAATTTAATAGGCGATCATTATTTCAATTATTGCTTCAACATGACAACAAACACATAAAGAATCTCAGTTGATATATTATCAAATAAAAAAATAAAATAAAAGCAAAACTATGACAACAAAGAGTATCATGAGATTTTTGATTAAGATAGAAAGAGTAGACAATATAATGTAAACATAATTTTAAGATCTCAGAATAAGCAATCTAAGTACATTTTTTGCATACTAGTAAATGGAAATGTGCATAAAAGATTTAGGTAAAAAATGACTGGGTAATAGGATACTAATATTATTGAGAATTTTTTTTTTTAAGATTCCGGCAAAAGCCAAGAAACAAAGTGGTTCTTGTATTGCAGTTTGTGTATCCCTCTGTATAAAGTTCTTGTGCGCTCCCTGAGATTGTATTGAATGTGGAGCTGGATTCACTTTATGGCCACCCTTTCATGGTCAGATCCTGATTTTGTTCTTAAAAAAAAAGGGTATGTTGGATTAGGATTCAGACTAGATGTAGATCATCACCTGATCTGACTCATTGCCAGTTGTATCTGTTCAATTTTGTTAACATTCAAAAGGAATTTCATTCCATTGTCTTGTCGATGACAACAAAAAAATGTCGAGCATAGCAAGAAGTTATTTAAATTAATATGTATTTATGCTATATACTTGTGACACTGATTGTTTTTGAATTCTATAAAGAGTCCCTTATTAAAATTATAACTTGTTGTGGCAGAAAACTCTGATTTCTTGTCCTCTGAAAGTAGAACGGATTAGAACAAAAACAGAAGGGAGAAGTATTGAGCTTGGTAAAGTGAAATACTTGTAAGTAGTGGTGTTGTAGGACTGGGTTGTGCTCTGGTTCAAGATATTGTTTGTGTAACAACCCAGGACCTCACCCAAAATGGCTAGCCGGAAGTTATTGTTTGGGTTCCTTGATCCTGTATAAGTACCCAAGATCTACCCAGCGAATAACCGATGTGGGACTAAACACACGCCCGCACGGGTACTCACATACTCCCCCCGTTCAAGCCCTGACGTCCTCGTCAGGCTAAGGGTTCAAATCCATTCAAATCTAATCACAAACACCACGATCTATCCGTGGTTAACCCCAATGGATCCGTGCTGCAGTGTTCCCTAGTCCACATAAGTTATGGGCCGGATCCGCTCTGATACCATTTGTAACAACCCAGGACCTCACCCAAAATGGCTAGCCGGAAGTTATTGTTTGGGTTCCTTGATCCTGTATAAGTACCCAAGATCTACCCAGCGAATAACCGATGTGGGACTAAACACACGCCCGCACGGGTACTCACATATGGCTAGGCCAGAAACAGAACCGCACTTATACCCTGCGGAGTGGGCCAGAATACCGCACTTATACCCTGCGGAGTGGGCCAGAATACCACACTTATACCCTGTGGTGGGGCCAGAATTGCCAATGCATAACCCCCTATTGGCAGGGTCCAGAACATAGCCAGGCTGAGAGTTCTAAATCTGATGCACATCAAAATTCTTGTGGTAACATAATACATGTATCATAATCGGATCTAAATATGCATATACGATGCAAGAACAGTAAATATAGCAATAATCCGAAAAATATTATTCCAGTTCACATATTCATTTTTCATTCAAATCATCATCTCGTAAAATTCATAAATCAAATATAAATTCATTAACAATTTATTCAATGTAAAAATAATATTATATAAATGAAGAGTCTAGAGAAGGCAGTTCGTTACTTACATTGAACGCGATCCACAGTAAATCCAATTAATCTCACAAATTTCTCGCAGAACCTAATATCCAAAAATCATATTTTCTTTTAAAATTCATCACAATATATATTTATAAAACTTAAATTTTAACATTCTCCCAAGGCCGACCCTGCAGAAGTGTCTAGCGCCCCGGATTCGGGTTCGGGTTCGGGTTCGGTTTCGGGTTCATACCCGTAAACCACCCTCTCCCTTTATTTATTTATTTATTTTTTTTTCTTTTCTTTTTCTTGCTTTTCTTTTCTTTTCTTTTCTTTTTTCTTTTTTTTTTTCTTTTCTTTTCTTTCCTTCCCTTCCCTTTTCTTTTTCTTTTCTCCTTCTTCTCCCGAAGCTTCCTCTGACTTCTTTTCCTCCTTCCCCCCTTTCTTTCTTCTTTCTTTTTCTTTCTCCTCCTCCTCTTCTCCCGACTTCTTCTCCTTCCCCCCCTTTCTCTCTTCTTCTTTCTTCTCCCACGAAGGGAGGTCGGCGAGCTCGGGAGACATCCGGCTCTCTCCTTCTTCCCATGGAGGAGAAAGAGAGCTCAAGAGAGGAAGAGCCCGCGGCGGGGACCCGCAGCATCGGTGGTGCTCGCGGCCGCACATGGGTAAGTCTCCTCTTCCCTCTCTTCTTCTTTCTTTCTTTCTTTCTTTCTTTCTTTCTTTCTTTTTTTCAAATGGTTTAACAGAGAAATGAAATTAGGAACCTTACCTCTGTCTCGGCAAAGATCCGGCGGCTTCCTCCCTCTTCGGCGGCTCTTTCCTCTCCGGCGGCAATGGAACCACCCGGATCAAAGAAGACCGGCTTCAATGGCTCCCTCCCTCTCTCTCTCTCTCTCTCTCTCTCTCTCTCTCTTGGGCGGCTGCACGAGGAAGAAGAGGGGACTCGGGTGGCCTCAAAGAGAAGGAGAAGAAGCCCTAAAAACAGGGCTTCCTCCTTCTTCGGGATGGATCCTTCCATCCCGGTGCCTCACGTGCCACGCACGTGAGGCCGAAACCTGGGACTGGGCCGGTCAAATGGACCGGGCCCAGTTCCGGGGTCTCACAGTTTGTCTGCTTTTTTAGTGTTGATTGAAGTTGCCGGTGGCTTGAAGCATAGGGTCTGGGGGGGAGGAGCAAGGAAGGACAAAAGAAGAGCGATGACAGTTAGGCAGGATGGTGCTGTGTCTCAAGAGTCGACTTCTGGTTTATGGGGCTTGTCACCTGGGTCAATGGTTAAGAGCTGAGAGAGCATCTAGAGTTGGGTCTTTGCTTATGTGCATGCAACATTATGTACGTGTAGATAAGCTGCTTCTCTCAGCCATCTGCATATAATGGTTAAATTATTTCAGTTGCTAAATTTTGATATAAAGGTTGTAGATTTATCTTTATGAGAAATATTAACATTTGAGAAGGGAATAAACATTTCAACTGCAATGCTTATATCAAATGACTCAGATGGATTTTCTCCATAAAAAATATTTAATAATAACATTTAAACAATACATAGTACTTATTAAATATCAACTGATTTAAAATTTATAAAAAATGTATCTTTTGATTTTAGGCTGCATGGTCCAAATATATGCTATTTTGGCAATTCAAGCTCCACTTGTTTTCTAATCGAGTCTTATTGAGTTATTATTCAAATAAAAATTGGTCACAAAAGCCTTGCATAATTAAGAAGCCTAGATATGGTGTTAGTTGGACCTTATCATATGTCTAGGTATATAAAGGTGTATGTGACTTAAAAATATATACATGGTTTATGCACTTTGGGGCATTTGCCATATAACCTGATTCTATGTAATAGAAACTGTATGAAGCATAAATTTTGTGCTTATTGTTTTTTCAAGCTCTTTCTTTCTTGTATCTGTTATAACTGCTCTTGCATTTTTTAATTCATTTTGGATTGTTAAAGAGTTGACTTAGTCACTAAAGTAGTATAGTTTACTAATATATTTTTGATTTGTGCAAGGTCTTATATTGATGCAAATTTTCTTGATAATGGATAAACAATGGTTTTGATTAGTGAAGTAACAATAATCAGCACCTGTATTTTGATACAAATATATACAATTTGGCATGGACTTGAGCATATGTTCACTATACGTGTCTTGTATTTGTATGAAGTCCTTCAAAATTTCCTTCTTTGCTGCAGGAATGGTGCCTTTTCTTTTCTTATCCATAACTATGGGATTCGTATAGACAAGTCTCTCTTAATTTATTGGTTTGAAGACACTCGTGAAAGTTTAAGAAGTTATTTTGATATTTGAAGGGATTTAGTTAAGTTTAGTGCATTGGTATTTTCACATTCATCATATTTGACCTATTCTTTTGCTAGTGAAGTTGTTAAAATTGATAAGCGTTATTAATTGAAGGAAAACTCGCACACCTAGATGGTTTATATAATTACAAATTTAAGGAATATAAATATGAGATGGCAACAAAGGTGGGTCCTTTCAAGGAACTATGCCGATGAAGCAACATTTTCTAAATATTAACAGTTTCAAAAAATATGAAATAGTGGGATACGCTCTTTACATGCTGCTGCAGATTTATCTGAATTCACTTGTTGACAGGACTTACAAGATAATTGATCAAAGTTATATGAAGAATGTGAGGCATATGGATTTTAGACATGGTGTTTATCACCAAGTCTGCTGAACTACTTGTGAGACTCGTGATTTTTTGGTTATGGTGTTTGCACATATAGAGTTGGTCTTAAGGCCTGATTGAATGCTCTTATTGCAATTTATTTTTAGCTTTGATGAGGCATCCAAGGCTTTTAATATTGTGGTCGTGGGTTCGAGCCTTTGGCTAGATGCCAATTATTTAGTGGTTATATTCAGTTAGGGTGTACCATCCTATGGTGAACTTTTCGTTTTGTTATTTTAATAGTTAACTTTTCTTTTTGTTATTTTCGTTAGAGTTATAATAAGATTGGACCATGGCATAGGAAAAGAGGGGAAGAAAAAGGAAAGGATTCTTATTGTACTCTACTTACAAATACCCCTAGGGTTTCTACCTAGGGTGTTAATGGAGTCATTGAACTAGTGACTAATTTTCTTAGAATTATTTTGTTGTTTCTCTTTATTCTCTCTCTCCTTTTTTTGGGTTGATTCAGAGTTTGTGAATAGACGTATGAGATTTGTATTCTTAGTATGGTCGTCCAAGATAGGGATGCAAATAGATCGGATCGAATTGGGTCATGAGTGATCTCGATCCAACCCGATTTTTTGTTTGGGTCCTAATGTTGGACTCATACCTAGCACATTAGAAGATCGGGTCTACTCGATCACGTCCATGACTAAAGTTTTTGACCCAACAGATCATTCGAGTTGGGTCAGGTTGGGTCCTTGTATAACTTGATCCCAACTTAAAAATACTATAGTACAATATATGCTAGTATAGTATAGTATGTACTAGTATAGTATGTACTAGTATAGTATGTTATAGTATATACTAGTATAGTATAGTATATATTACTAGTACAGTATAGTATATACAAGAATACTATAGTATATACTGGTATAGTATAGTATAGTATATACTATACTACGGAATATACTCGTATAGTATGGTATAGTATAAACTAGTATAACATAGTATATACTATATTAGTATGGTATAGTATATACTAGTGTTGTATAGTATATACTAGTATAGTATAGTATGGTATAATATATACCGGCATAGTATAGTATGTACTAGTATAGTATAGTATGTACTAGTATGGTATATATCGGTGTAGTATAGTATGGTATATACCGATATAGTATATACTGGAATAGTGGTATAGGCTATACTAGTATACAATATATGGGTATAGCTTATACCGGTATAGCATTATATAGTATAGCATAGTATAGTATAGTATATACTAGTATAGTATACTATGTACTAGTATGGTATAGTATATATTAGTATAGTATAATATATTATACATTCACAAATATATATGTATGTATGTATGTATGTTCATTCATGTTCATATCATTCAATGAGCCCATGGTGATGAGATTTTTATGGTGTAAATTGTTTTCGCTCAATCTCATCCCTCAGTTGGGTAATCTTTCCTTGATGTTTTATGATCATCCGTATGTCTTCTTAACACCCAAACGAATTACTCTACCAGTGCTTTATACAAGTCAAGAGACAAATATTCTTTCTCCCTTCTATCACTTGTATCCATTTTCTTAATGTATCAAACCAACATGACCATTTGAGTCTTTAGATAGAAATGATCTTTCTCCCCTTAATACTCCCTGCATTAAAATTTGGAAAGGCTTCTTAAGCCTTTCCACCAATCCTGTTCTTGATGCTTGTATCAAACAAAAACATTGGTTAACTATTAGGCTACCACTACATTGTCATAAGCCCATCACCCCTTTTAAAGTTTTCTTCATCATCCTTGTTCTAATTTATTATTGCACTTAGCTCCTTTCATTTAAGCATTAATGAGAAGGCCATGTCAACATCTACCATCACAAAGATTACATTAGTGTTTCGATGTACGATGTGGCAAGATGACTTCCATTAACATACAGAGAAATCGACTTTTGTCCACATTCAGCAATTCAAGGCAATACATTCACGAACAAACAATATTTCTTCATTTCCTATTACTTACCATGGAACTTGCTAAAGAAAGGACTAATAGACTAATAGTACATTGCATGGGCCCATGCATAATAACATATAGCAAATTCCTCAAAACTCCTAACAGTTAAAATGTTTATTAAACCATGGAGAAGCCTAATACCCAAGATCCCTTGGCCTAACAAAATTTCACCAAAAATGTTTTCTTTCCTCTAAGGACATTCTTCGTGTTAAGACTAATTGAAGCTACGCATTTGACTCTTCAAGACCGATATCATCCCACAATTCCCGATAAAAAAATCCAGCTGATTTGAAGAAAGAAAGAATAAATAGAAAAAAAAGAAAGGCACTTTTATGCGATTATATATAAAACTATAAATAGTGTTAACTTTAAAGAATATCATGCATGCAAAACAGAATAATTTAGAGCTTCCATAATGTAAAATATCATGCATGCAAAATACAATAATTTATAGCTTCCATCACGTGAAGTCCAACTCTTGGAAAAAATATGAGAGAATGGAATCCAAATTTTGAATTTTTTGGATTTCATTTTTGAATTATCAAATCTTGATCCAGCTCGCTAATTGGCAACCATAGCCAAATCTCTTGATCGAGATCTGCATGCTTTGTGCTTTCAAGAGATAATGAACTGCACGAGACTGCTCCAAGTTGCACGGGGCATACACAATTTTCATGAATAGCAGCCTGCAAGCCGAGGAGCGGTTGGATCCTGGCAAATGAATATCCTTCTTGACTTTAATCTAGCATTTGAGATCTTGCATATGATTGTAAGATGATCCATAATTGAACCATACTTATTAATTTCTTGAAATCGTCCTTGAAGAATGTCGGAACTGAATCACACAATTAGTGATAAATCAGAAAAGGATCAGCACAAGGAGATTGGAAAAATCTACTATTGATGCTCTCTAAATGTGTAATATCCATGCACCGCTTTAGGCCAATTTCTGTGCGTTGACCACATGAGGAAACTCCTAAATACAAGGACTATACAGGAGAATTCATGAAGAAACTCGAAACTGCTCGCTGACCCAAGTGCGGTAGTCATCGAGTAGCTGCTCAACAAGCAAAGGGACAAGCCTGTCAAGAAGACCTTGCATAAGCCTGTATAATATCAAAACACCAGTTATTGCCATCTACGCGACTCACATCAAATCCTAGATAAAATATATTCCCCAAGTTATTTCAGCGGTACAGAGGGAAACATTAAAATTAGATATGCTATTTTTAAATCTAAACTATAGCTTGACTGCTCAATTTAATTCAATGAAGGGGATGTGACTATAATGTAAGTGACATGGTTACATGAAAAAGGTGACTCATCCAAGTGTCCAAAATTTGTACTCCTGTGCGAGTCGGTGTCCTTTACAACATGAGAGATACGGTGCCTACAATGCTGTTCCACATATCATCGATGAGTAGTGCTCATGTAGCTCGAAACAAGTGAATAGCTATTGCCTAACTTTGTACATATGGGCACGCATTCATGTATCAATATATGCAGTATGATTGTTTATAATAATCCTCGAACTTTTTGGCATTGAATTTAGACTTGCTCTGCCATTTTCCTACCAATGATGGTAGCTTCCAAAAGGGCGACCTTTTTAAATCCTTACAATTAGTATGGATTCTTTTTTCTGAAGAAATTGGAATCCATCTTAGAGAGTTGCAGAAAATTTATCATTCTTTAAAGACTTACAGGTTTCCAGGTTTTTCCACTGCTGATAGTGGAAGCAAGTTAAAGGGTTTTGTATAGACCTGTAAAAAGCAGGTGAAGAAGTTACTTGGTTATGTTTTACTTCAACCACTACAACAACAACAACAACAATAACCATACACAGGAAATCTGAACATAATTGAGCCATCTAAGACATGCAGGGAGGATGCAGCTAACATGTAACAAAAAGGATTGTAAATAAAATCACTACAGGAAGAGATAATCAACCATTTTCAGAAAACATAACTAGATTCATTCACAGGATCAACGTCAACCCAACCTGATAAGTCATAGATTTAGAACTTGGTACTAACAGAATCTCAGACAAGCATGGTGATTATTAATTAAACAACATCTATGCTATACAATAAGCTTTTCTAGACCACTAAAAATCAATTTTCCATCAGTATTGGAGTCAACTTTGGTTAGGATCTCCTAAAGGCATCACAAAAAGCTAATTACAATACGAGAGTGAATTACAAAATAAATGATAAATTATGATTCTTTTACTCAACTCAACTCAATTAAGCCTTAATCCCAAGCTAGTTTGGATCGGCTACATGAATCCTTTTTCTCCATTCTGCTCTGTTTAGGACCACATTCAGGTCTGATATAGTGCACCGCTAGTAGAAAACACCCCAATGGTTTTCTTATACAGATTCATGTATGTGACTATAGTTTTATGTTGTCCGTTAACCTACTGCAATTATGATTGTTGACTCCAAGAATATGGAAGAAGGTTTTTTTTTTTTTTTGGGGGGGGGGGGGGGGCACGTTGTTCAACAATTATGACAAAATAAGAGCTTGTTTAATAAGCAATAAGGTGCTAAAATAATGACAGAATGCAGCAAATAAGAGTGAGAAACCAACTATAGGATTGCCTAGGTTCATGAACTAGCATTTGGTTTCAAGCAAGGAAAATAATTAAAAATAGCTAGCTACAGGTTAGAGTGCGCAATATACAATGCCCGTCATAATACTATCACTACATAGTTCTTTATACTAGAAGAAACATCTTAGGAGATAATGATGACCATCACTAAAACCTATAGTTGTTTGCACTAGCCATGAAAGTTGACCTTGGCTAAATCCTCATGGTAGTAAATCCCATCAAGCGCCTGTTTGGGAAATCTAACAGGATCGGGCAGGATTTCCTATAAGAATCGGGCTTGTTAGCTTGCTCAGCTCCTTTTTTTGTAAAATCCCATCCTAGTTTTGGCCTAAATCCCATCTATGGGCCAGTTGGACTGCCAGATGAAAAAAAAAAAAGACCTATATGGAGGTCATTTTTTTCTTGGGCTAGAGAGGGATTAGGTTGATATAGGCCTTACTTAAATAGACTGTGTGATCCATGATCCAACAGAAAATCCAACTCAATTCTGCTGGATTTTCCAAACAAGCCTTAAACGTCCATCATCCAATAGGGTGTCTCTGCAAAATCACCAATCCACCCCCGGTCGTGCTATGTTGGGTCAAATGCTATTGAAACCATAAGGGTGCAATTAAATATATACTAGAAATGTTTATTTGAACAACAGGTGTATTGAAAGGAGAAGTTATTCCACATCATCTTCAATATCCCAGGTCCTAAAGAATCAAACGCAATGATGCCTTTTTGTCCACTCAAAATGAAATAAGAATGTCTATTTGTTTGTAATTAATGATACATTATGCCCATTTCTCCAGACAGAAAGCTTACATGCCTTGAAACCCAAAAATTAACTTCTCTACTAACGAAGCACTTTGCAGAAATGTGCCCTATAGTCTGATCATTACCTTCACAAATCAAGTAATCAACAGGAACAACAACATGCAGAGTAGTTAGGGTAGCCTTACATGGTATCCTGCCCTGAAAAGTTTTGGTATGAAAATTTTGTTTTCAGATAATATATTAAGAAGCCAACTGGACTTCCTATAAGTACATGGCATCTAGTTACAAAGTGGTTGACCAACATGCTGTAACTTGTCCATTCAATATCAAGTACTTAAAGTTGCTGTTCATGAACCTTGCTTCCTCCATTATGGAGAAAACTCTTTGCGTTTTTTAAGGAAAAATCTGGGTCAAGCTGTTTCAGATTAAGATCATGTTCCACTGTCAAATGCATTTAGTGAGTTGGTTAACTGTGACCATGTCAAGACCACCTGTTGCTAGAGTTTTTTGATTATTGATCAATCTTCAACACATGACCACATTTACGAATCCTTCTATCTATTCACCAAATGTCTGCTTGACTTTTTTTTATCCTTTATAGGAAAATTATTGCAGTTCTTTTCCAATTAGCAGAAATTTGCCTGCTCTATCCCTGATTCACCATATCACAGTTCTAGAAAAGAACCAACAACCAACAAATCAAGGCAGAGTTCACAACTGTCTTTTCTTCCAATACAGCCTGATCCATTCAGCAGCAGCTCCCCCCCCCCCCCCCCCCGCGCCGAAAAAGAAAGGAAGGATGAAAATACAAAAAAAAATGCTTTCTGTAGATCAAATAAAACAAATCTATAAATAAATTATAGATACATGCATGTCTTCTAGTAAGATTATTTAATAGTTTGAATCAAATCCAGTTATTATCTCTGGTATTAATTAAGAAAGGAATAAGTCCACACCTCAAGGGAAACTTTTAAATTCACGTCCACATCCAAGCATGGCTCAGAACCATTTCTCTCCCAAGTTATATGGTTTCTCACAAATGCTGAAAACAATGAGCAAACACTGAGAGGTCATCCAGACATGTATAGCTAATAAGAAACACATCAAAATATAAATCTGATAGGACCAGTGTTTAGCTGCATTTTCCTAATGTTCACAGGGAATATTCAGGGATTAAAACCTACATTTGATGCATCTTATACAATTGCTTAAACATAATTAACAATACACTGTATCTGATAAATTATTGATGATGCAAACTATTATCAAGAGTGACAAATATAATAGGCACCAACAGCATTAATGTATTCATAATGGCCATCTCCAGGTAATTATTCTACAGGGAAGGCATATCTTTATTTCGATAGGAGAGTCATGATTTTAGCCTTGCAAGATACAAGTCTGTGACAGGACTTGGGGTACCTGGATTCATAATGGTGAACAGAAGTTATGTTGAGTAAATGAATCAGCAGCTAAGAGGATTAGTAGAAGAAAGATGAAGTAAAGCAGGAAACAGAAGTCGGTTCATCTGAATTTTCTCTTCAGCAACTAATGAAATATATTCCTAAAGGAGATCCAAATATATAAAGCAGAGGGGAAAGCAGGATGCACCTTTTTTGGACTCCACAGCTATCACTGACCAGGCAGGAGACTAATCACTTGCACAGACAAAGAAGGATAAGTACAGAAGAACCTCTTGGGCCTAAGAGCCACATAGGGAAAGAAAGCTAGTAAGAAGGGCTATGAAGCTGTCATAAAGCAGCTTTTCCTATTTCCTTTAGTAAAGTAATACTCCTATTGACCATAAGCATGTCTGGTGTGCCTCTTCTGTTTATTCAATTTCCTTCAATTTGCAGTAATGCATGAGTATGACTATGAAACTAAGAAGTGCAAGAACATCAATTCAGTAGCAATGATCCAAAAGAACCAAAAAACCTAAATGAGCAGTTACACCTTACATGTTCAAATATCATATCAAATTTAAATGGTTAACAGTCCAAAGTTATATCCTTCTATCCATGCCACTTCGGAGCTCTAAATTTTGTTGAGGCATGCAATTGCCTTAAGTTATCCTAGGTAAAAGTCAATTTCCCCAAAAGGCTTTCTAAGGATTTTTGTACAAATTCTTTTTCTCATTCCCAACATGGTTGAATTCAATAATTCAAACTAAATGAAAGCAAAGGATCTCCGATCTTGTTTAAGGAAACTCGTGAAAACTGCTAAAATACATTAAGGACTCAACTCGTTCGCAGCAAGAGGGGGGGAGTGTTGTCAACGGAAAAATGGAGAAAGCCCTAATGTTTAGTTAGAGTTTTCAAAAAAGAGAGATAAAAAAGAAGCTTTCCCATAATTATAAGATTTTCATATTTCATGAGAAAGAAAAATCCATGTGGGACATAAGAAAATCCAATTCCTACCTGCTAGAAACCGGGGTTTTTTTTTTCAAATATGTCCTTAAGCTTTTAGATAGAATGTAGTAAGATCTTTTTCTTTTATTAAGAGCATAATAGATTTTTTACATAACTTTCCAAGAGAAAAGTAGATGCTCACCCAAATATAAGCCACTCTGGAATGTGTCACTTTTCTATGGTCAACCAAACATGCAAAAACCACTTTTCCAAGCATCATACACCCAGGCATTAGCTTTCTAGAAAAAACATTCTAGCAAGAAAAAATTCTTCCCACGAACCAAACGAGTTCTAAATGTTGTAGCATATCCACTAAGTTATCCTCAAGGTATGTAGGCATTATGCTCGAGAATAGAGACAGTGCAAGTAGAGGCATTATTTCATGCATGTAGTTGCTTTAATGAGCGGGCATACTGACAAGTTAGAGAAGTAAATGTTGTAGCATGTTGGTGCAACCTATAATCGATTACTATAGGTGTAGATTGATTTTAGAATAATCAATTATGGTGCGATTGATTGGACACTTCAGCAAATACTCACCATCCCAAAAGAGCATTATAGATGTATGCGAACGCAAAACAGAACATGATAGATATCTTATTAATGAAGCTTAACTAATGAAATATAACTAGTGCAGTAAACTGAAAATAACTACAACAGAATAATAAAAAAATACAGTCAGTAAACTCAAGTTCCAAGGATGTGATAGATAGCAACGATGGTAATGATGATGGATGGAAATAATGATTGATGGACGAAGAAACGAGGCCTGGGCAAAAGATGGTGATAGAACTAGTCGGATAATTACCTCTGCGAGTTTGGTCTCTCCAATCCAATGAAAATCTTTAGGCCGCGCTCCACCAAGGTATCGAGATGAAGGATGACGGGGTCAAGAAGATGACTCCAAAAAGAAATAGGTCAAGAAGCAGGATGAAAGTAGAAAAAAAAAAGGGTCTCTCAGGACTTCGCCCACAATGGCACTCATCTTTCTATGGTTTTTTCTTCTCTTTTTTTTTCTTTTGGTTGTTGTCCTCTCTTTTTATAGGCTAAGTTAATGTTTTGTGAATAGTAACCGGGTCGGGTTACTGTTCCGTGAACAGTTTTTTTTCTGTGCTATTTTCTGCAGATTTTTGCATATTTTTTTCTCTTTTCTAACTTTCCTCCTTCCATACATGCACAATTCTATTTTCAAGACTATCATCCATCCTCCTCCGTTCCTAGAAATGAGTGATGACCATGGGCATTGAAGAAAGGCTAAGGCTCAAGCAATTAAGTGTGGTGGTTTGGAGTTGGGTTAGGCTTTCTATCATACCTAGGTAGACCCTTTTTGCTTGGCAGTACTAGTACATGACTCGACTGAAAATTCAAGCTTACATATGGCTTTGGATGGAAAACACGGAAACAACAAAAAATATAAACTATGTCTAAGATGGAGTCCTGAGACTATATCACATGTCCACTAAGTAATCCTTGGGGTATGTAGGCATCATACTCAAGAATAGAGATATTGCAAGTTGGGGCATTATTTCATGCTTGTGGTTGCTCCGATGACCTAGCAAACTATTAAGCTGGAGAAGAAATAGGATAAGATAGGCAATTTTCCCACAATGAGAAACTTCATTAAGCCAAAAATATTGGCAAAAGCTATGGTAGGGTTGACATTAGGTTGGTTGGTGATCATTAATCCTGCTAAATCTTTTTTTTATTGCATGATACAAAACAAAAAGTTTGATATATAAATCGAGGCATTAGAACTATTGAAGAGCAAACTTCAAATTAGTCAGCAGCAGTAAGTTGGAAAGGTGAGTGAAACATGAACATCAAAGTTAAGGAAAATTTTGATTGTGATAATACCATCTCCTTTCCCATATAAATATTTGGCTGAGAAATCACAGTATGACAATGGCTGGATGTACCTGAAAAAACATGATTTTGCTGCTCTACTATTCCAGAACCCTCAAACTGTGAAAAATAGAAAGATAAGATTAAAAACTTTAAATAAAAAATTGAAAACATTAAGAGATAAAGCTTAGAGCGATGCAGTCAAGGCCCTTCAAAAGCTCTCAAATTAAATTTCAAATTGATATGTGACAATATTTCAAAATCAAAACAACCTTAATATAAAGGCATTTCATTTGTTTGCATATGCATTGCTATAGGTGGATTGATTCCATCCCTCAAAACCCTTTTTTTTTTTTTTTTTACTTTGTTGCAGTGCATTCCATTCACTTTTTTATGGAATATGTCATGATGTTATATGGAATTTGACTTCAAGGATGCATTGCTCTTTTGGATGATGAAATATAAGATTTTGCTTGCTTGTGCAGCGGTGCCGGTATAAGGCTATAATGTATAGATCATTCTTGCTATCTCTTTCCTTTGAATTTTATGGCTTAGGAATTAGGACAAGACAGGAGAAGTCTGAACTAAGGTTGATGATTCTGCGAATCGAAACAAAAAGGTCCCAGCAGGTGCAGTGGCAGGTTACCTTGTCTGTGGAGCAATTTAATCATGTGCCTCCAAATCAGACTGGGCGGAACTTACCCTGCAATCCACCATCTCGACCGTGCAGCCTTCTCTTGTCGGGGTCACGCGTAAGTCTAGCACGGGGGCCACTTCAAACTTGAGGAACTGGATCTTTTGCAAGGTGCACCTGTGTATAGGACGGGCAGGCAGCAGATTAGTAGTGCAAGAGCGCCTGCTTCTATTCTACTCGTGCATAGCCGAGGAGCTTTAGAGCAGACAAAACATCCATGAGTTAATCCATTGCAGACAAGTGCATACGCTGAACCAATTTCAAGATTCGATGCCATGTGTGGATGTAATGGGTGGAGCGTGTCATCATCAATCAATCAATCAAAGGGGCAGGCAGGCAGAAGAGCACCTGTAGGTGTTGGAATCCAAGGGCCGAAAGCTGTGCAAGGCTCGAGTGTTTAGGAGGGCTTCCACGCCGGAAGGGTGGTTGACGAAATCGCTGAACGTGATGGGGCCCCCGTAGTCGGGGAGCTCGATCCTCTCCTTGCGTCGCGCGGACAGATAAGCCGTCCTCGTCCTGGCACCCAGTTCGTCCCCTCCCGGGTTCTCGGCCTTGGTCACCGCTTCACATCTCCGTCTCCTCCTCGAGTCCCAATTCATCCGGTCGGTCCGGGAGATTTTGCTGGAGAGGGCAGCGTATGCGTGATCCCTGGTTGGAACTTAGTTATTAGTTTCTAGGGCAAAAGAAAGAACCTTGCATGAATAAATGTTAATTTCTTGATTCTTTTCTTTCTTACGGAGTCCCGACTCTCTCGCCCTCCCTTTTCTTTGTTGCTTCTTTTTTCGCTCTTGCAAATTTATTAGGATAGACAGAGACAGAGAACCAAACAGACCTGACGAGGGTGGTGGTGCTGCAGGGGAGAAGGAGAGGAGGAGGAGGAGCGGCAGGGAATGGCAGCACCCCCTGGGCAATCATTCTGCGTTTGGCGCACGCGAGACGCTTGCCCACCGTCAATCACAACAGCCGAGGCGGAAACAGATTGGATTTAAAAAAGAAGGGACCGGTCTCTTATTCTGATCGTAATTTGGGACCACGGATCCAACGAATCAGCTGATCGGATCGGGTTCATTAGCGATTCAGATCCGATCCGAAATTTTCGGGTTGGTTCAAATCGAATAGGTCCGATCAGATTTGCAATTTGATTCGAATATTTAGCTCTCTTTTTCTCAACTAACATTCCTTTCTACACTTGTACATTAAAAATAGACTTCGAATACTCCCAACAGCACAATCATATACTGTTATGTTTTGAAAGGTGCGGAGAGCTTCTCCACCAGCCAACACCAGCCATTTAAGCTTCATTGAGGATTTCAATGACAAGTCAAGCATGAATTATCATCTCAACATGGATTTGAGCTATCACAACAAGGTAACTGCATTTGTTACCCTTTTTCTTTGGAATTTCTTCAACCTTTTCAAATTTTATTTAATTTCAACTAGTATATCTTCTTTTTTATTTTAAATAAGTTAGACAGTAATAGTATATCTTCCCATACAAATATCTGTTATTGCAGAAGTTTTCAGTGATCAAACCTCTAAGCCTTTTCAAATCACGTTTCCCGTCATATAGAACGTAATTTAAAAATATTATCCACACAAATTTAAAAATTAAGTTAAACAAATAGCACTTAATCAATTAATTCAATGATTGCATAGCCTACAATTAATTAACTGACATGGTCTGAATTTTGACTAGCTTTAGATAGTAAAGTAGACCAACCTCAGCAGAATTCTAAGCCAATAAAGCTCTATAATCATTGCATGCAAAAGATAAGAGTAGCTAACTAGCTATACGTATCAAAACATAGGAACAATAAAGCCTTCAATTAAGCATACAACCAGATAATCTCAGGTTAAAATGCATGAGATGAATTAGAGAGCCATGATGATCTCCTTACATGCATATATATATGTATCAACATGTATATACAAGAATAATACTCAAAGAATAATACAATGACTTAATGATAATATATGACATGGAAAAAATAAATGTACTTATCCTTATCTTCAAGCATTTCATTGTAGCATTCCATATATGACCTGTATGATACTCAACAAATTTTAAAAATGTATGGAAAGCACATCTATAAAGAAAACTAATTGTGTTACACGAATGCGTTGTGATCTAATCACCTTTTAACAGAATAGCAAAATCTTTAATCTTCACTGGCTTGCTTTAGATGCTTAAGACAGGTAATGCATGCAGTGAACAAGAGTGAAGAGACACTAAATGCTAGCAAATCCCTCCAGCCAACATCTCCCAAACTACAATAGCACTGAAAGCATGAGAAGGCAGGCTAAAGTATTGGGTGGCGAACATTAATATTAGGTGAGACCTAAAAGAAACATAACCATTAAGCATTTTCTCGGTGGAGTTTATGGAAATGAGTGCTGAAATTCCTATGATTCTGAGCATCCACATATGATTCAGTATATGAAGTTTACTCGTATAGAAATCCAAACTATAATGAACTGGAGTTTAACAAGATATCCTTTCCTCTAATGGTTTTCCATTATCTTCCTCCCATAAAGTTTCCGTACTACTTTTCAAATTTCCAATGTTGTAGAAGACTGTAGCAATGAATTGTGACTCTTTAATTCGAAAAACAGACAAAAAAACAATAAAATTTTGACTCTGTAGTTTCCAAGCAATATCTCATTGACCACTCCAGGAAGCATACCATTATTAGTTATCAACTCCAAGAGAAGTCACTATATTAGTATATTGGCAGCGGTGTAATGATGATCTCAAGGTGTTATCGTCCCCCTTGTTCAATGCCCAATACCTAATTACAAATAATTACACACACACAGTCCAGTTCTCAAAACCATTATTCTCTCTCTCTCTCTCTCTCTAGATCTCTCTCTCTCTCTCTCTCCCTCCCTCCCTCCCTCCCCACCCTCCCCTCAGATAAGGAGAACAATAAATCTCCGCACGAGGGATCTAAAGATGAACAGACTACCACCCTACATGCCATCCATGCTAAGAAACAATGTCAGAGCTGCCATCGCAGCAATTACAATCCTATGATCGAAGCAAGAGAAGAAGATCCCAAACCTGGCCTTGTCCTTGTCTTTACCGGCTCCAAACTTCAAACGCCGTGTGAGTGCTCTGCGGTGGAGGAGAAGGAAGTCGTCCACGAAGAGAAGGCCAATGGAGAGGGGGAGGAGGGGAAGGAGATGCGGCGGAGGAACGCGATTTGGGGTCGCTCCTCGGAGGAGATTGGCTGAGATCGGTGAAAAGGTCTGAGGACGGAGGGGGTCGGTCGCCGTGAGTTAGGGATTTAGGGCTGTGGAGGGAGGAGGTCGATTGGGTTTTGTGGTTAGGAGGAGTGAAGTCCGACGATACTTATAAGCGTCGTCGTATTTTTTCCTACGCCGACGCTTATAAGCGTCAGTGATAAATATTCCGACGCGTATAAGCGTCGGTAATGGACCGCGTACGCCGACGCTATACAAAGCGTCGGCGGAACCTGTTTTTACCGACGCTTTTTACAAGCATCGGCGGTTACTGTCGGAAGAAAAAAAAATTGCCAATGCTTTTATGTAGCATCGGCAATATAGAGTCGCCAAAACTCTTTATTGTTGTAGTGAAAAGTTTGTGAACACATAGCTGCATGGATGCTTATACAATTGACATAGTAGTGCTATGGGTTATACATGCCGTGAATCCAATAGTCCAGAAGTGTGTCCTTGTGATTTCTGTTTGAATTTATGAAGCATGAACAAATACTGTTGTTCCTTAAAAGTCATACAGGATATCTTTGAAGTTCAAGTACATTGATTTCTTTCTTCTATACCATTTTTGATTGCCTAAGATATATATATGTAAAAGTCACTCGCTTGTGTCTACTTTAATAGCTTGAATTCTTCCAGTAAATCCTTCTACATTCGTGCCAGAACTCGATGACATGTAGGCACTTGTAAGTACGGTTTTTGTGGTCTCCATATGTCGTTGTCTGTTATATGATACCTGGATGTGCATATAGAGAGATCATAGCTCTGTATGTATGGGATCATAAGTTTGGCTTTGGTTGTCATTCTTTGTCCCATCACAGCGGGAAGTTTTATCATTGCGAAGGCAATCTGCCGCTGGCCGCACAAACCCATAGTCAAATCCCGTGGCACAGTTGCAGAAGGTCTCTACAATGCCATTCTCTCTCTCTAGGTTTATGTTGTTCAACACAATGTTGCTGCATGGTACTGTGTCACTGCAAGCAAATTTCATGGCATTGGGTGTCCTTGAGGTCCCACTTATGTTCCTGTAGAGGACTTGGCTTATCTTCACTGCCGATGTCTGAATAAAATAAAAACATAGTCAAGGGACAACCTGAATAAGCTTCTTGAATTAACAATGTGGCATTTTTCAAAAAGTTATACTATATCATGGATAGGATCAATTGCATGTTAAAATAGTTCACTTCTATCGACAATTCTATTTGCAATTAGTATTTGTAATTTATGATCTTAGGCTTTATGACGTGGTCAGACTCTTTTAGTCAACTTTGCATGCTGAACTATGTTTATTATGCTAGTCCCTTGATTTAAGTGGTCCAGGTCCAGGTCCAGTTCTAAGCATACTTATACTACTATCCTACAGTGATAAATTATGAATTTAGAGATCTAAGGTTAGCCTTTGCTCCATCTACACATCAAGGCTGAAGGCTCTGTTTTGGTGATAAGAAAGTGAATGAAAAGAGAGATATTTTGAGAGGAATCTTTTTTCTATTGTTTAGATATAAAAATAATTTTTATGTCTAGAAATGGAGGAGAATATTAAGGTCTAAAGTTTTCTCTAAGTGGCCTCACATGTAAAACAAAAGAAAATAGAGAGGAATCTTCTTTCCCAGTATTTGGCAATGCAAGTACATCTTCAGTGAGGGCCGTATTTTTCATAAGACTGAATACTATTCCTCTTGAAGATATCAATAATGAGAATTTTTTTAAAAAAAAAAATGGAATAGGATAATCAATGTTATCTAAATGACATTCAAGTGGTCACACATGTGCTTGCATATGCGATGCAGCTTGTTTGACTGACTACATTGAGCCGATGCAACCCTGTGTGCTGTGGCCAAAGAAAATACTGGTTGTGATGATGGTGGATTAGTGTTTGATACATTACTTCCTGAAGAAGAATTGAATTTTCAGTGTCTTGTCTTAGGACTCATTAATAGCTTAAACACTATATGCATATGTTTGTTAGGCAAAATGTTGAATTTGGTCATAAGCTATGCATCTTTGTAACTTATGCTTTGCCGTTCATCATTTCATAACTGGGAAGTGTTTGTTCCATTGGTGAGCACCGTTTGTAGGGAGTTTTTTCTTACTTTGATATTGTGAGGACCCGTGCGGGTGTGTGTTTAGTCCCACATCGGTTATTCGCTGGGTAGATCTTGGATACTTATACAGGATCAAGGAACTCAAATAGTAACTTCCGGCTAACTATTTTGGATGAGATCCTGGGTTGTTACAAATGGTATCAGAGCGGACCCGGCCCATAATCTATGTGGACTAGGGAACACTGCAGCACGGATCTATTGAGGCTAACCATGAGCAGATCGTGATGTTTGTGATTAGATTTGAATGGATTTGAACCCTTAGCCTGACGAGGACGTCAGGGCTTGAACGGGGGGAGTATGTGAGGATCCGTGCGGGCGTGTGTTTAGTCCTACATCGATTATTCGCTGGGTAGATATTGGGTATTTATACAGGATCAAGAAACCCAAATAGTAACTTCCGACTAGCCATTTTGGGTGAGATCCTGGATTGTTACAGATATATCATATTTTTTTAATCAAAATGAACTCTCAAGTAAGTTTGAAAGTCTGTGCACTTATAGGATGTAATTGAGCCTCATTGAAGAAAGAAATAAAGCAACGTGGATCAAAGTCATATTGAAGTTGAAGATCATGGTTGAACTGTTGTAGGTCTAATATGTTCATATTCTGATAATCAAGCACCATGACATATTGCAGTCTTGTGTTTTATGATATAAACTGCATTTCATGCAATCCCCTAGTTTTAAGGTCTAGGAACAGAGATAACAGTGTTCTTAACAAGGCAGGTGTGGGGCTTAAAGAGAGTGATTTTCCTTTACAAAATCTGCAGAAAAGTCTGAACACAGATTTAATGATAGATTCAAGGTACAAATATGAGTACTGTACCATAATCATAGTTTTGAGAGCCAGTTTTGAAAGGGAATTAACAGTGGTTCTTAAGCAGGGGGGTGTAGAGGTCAAAGAGAGTGCTTTGCCTTTAAAAACTCTGCAGAAAAGTCTGGGAACAGGTTCAATGCTAGATTCGAGGCAAGACAATGAGTTCTATACCATAATCTTAGTTTTAAGAACTAGGCTGGCTCAAAATTTGTAGGCCCCATAAATAATTAATTTGGGTATGATTCGAGAGGGTGATGGCATGTAAACATGGGGATGGTTCTCTTTTTATGGCCTGCTTGCATACACCTAAATTCCATGGTATTTAGGGAATGGGTCATTCCATGGTTATCTTAAACCATTAAGGGTTACATTTTCAAGGTGCTTCGGTGAGACTTTACAGGCCCAAAATACCAAAGAAAACTAGGTGTTCCCAAGGAAAGAAAAGCTTATAAAGATAATCATCTCATTTTTTGTCTCTGGAACGCTGCCAATTGTTTATAAAGCCTTATCAGAAGCAGAAAATCGAGGTATTCCTTCTAATACCACTCCCATTTTTTAATTATTTTTAATCTTTTAATTTCATATAAAAATGGCTAGAAGCAGAATAACTTTACCTGGTTCTTGCAACTGGTTGGAGAATCACAGTAAAATTGGTCGATGATGATTGGGTTCTGAACATCATCCATCTTCACGTTCTCAAAGCGCACTGATTTAACATAGCCTGATCCTCCCTGTTAAGACTTGCAAACCATCAACCATCATCCATGTTCATTAGTATAAGCTAATTATGTTCTGCCTTATGTTTTTCTTTCCAATGGAATCCAATCATATGATACAGCAAATTATATTTTTAGAAAATTCTTACTTGCCAGGTTTTGATTCTAAGGCCATTGGTAGTGCCTGTAAGTATTGCTGTGTCCAAGACGATTGCTGTAACCATGGCAGTCGTATTGTCCTTCCCGAGGCTCCCTATGCTAACATCAAAATTAAGATAAAAAAATATGATACTATCAGTTGGGCACTTTTCATTTGAGACAACTAAAAACAAAGCAATCCAGCTGGGCACTTCCTGAGATATAGGATGTGGACATGCAGGATGAGTCGTACCTGATTCCATGCCCTGGCCCACACACAATGTTTTTCATCTTGATAATTGAGCTAGCATTCACAATGGAGATACAGTCATCACCTGATTTAGTAAGGAAAAAATTGTCCTTAATATCCAAAACATGTTTCGCAGAGAAAACAATTCCTGAATAGTAGAAAAATGTGCAAATTGAAGGGCAAACTTATAGTAATGACAACTAATAACTATTTTTATTAGGTATTGAGTAGTAAGTATTAAACACTTAACCTTAGTTGTTATTGTTAATTATTTATCCATAAAAAAATATTGTCATAATTGTTGTTTTTATTATTGTTGTTTTTATATATATTACTTATTTTGAGGTAGTTGAACAATATTAATCGCATTTTTTGTGCTGCTTACATACTACATATATACTACATAGCTGCTTTTTAAAACACTGCATCACATTTCAAACTCTAGATAAACATTAAAGGAAGTTAATTGCAGTTTCAGTCATAGTGAAAGTCACTTAATGAATAATCACTGTTATTGTTATTTTTCTTCTTGTTTTCTTCAGGAAATCTTAATTTCAAGTATGGTATCAGAATGGTAGATCAATGTACAAGCATATCAAAGTACCTGTTCCAATGTGGCAGTTCTGGATGGCAACATTGGTGGATTCACTGATATGAATGCCATCTGTGTTAGGGCTGTCTGATGGAGCTCTCACACGCAACCCAGACACTCTTATGGCATCAGATCGGGAGATAGTGAAGTGCATCTGCTGTGCATTCTGGATGGTGAGGTCCTTCACCCTTACCCCTGAGCTTGAATCTATGGTCAGTGCCTACAACAAAAAATGGCGGTGATGGTGAAGATGGTGGCAGTGGATTGTCACCTTGACAGCATTGTCTACAAGTATTGTTTTATTTTCTTCAGCGGTAGAAACTTTGCTGGTCTAGTCATTTTGTGCAGCTTCGACCAACTATTAGCCAAAGCCTACTTTATTGCCTGACTTGTACTGGAAATTTTGCACCCCATTATTGCTTTCCTCCCTGAGTTTTGGCACTTATATCAGATGGTACAAGTCACTGACAAGGGTCATTGAATTAAATTTCTGAGGCTGGCTTGTAGAGCAGGGCATTGATGAGTCATACTTCCTGACCTTGGCTGGATATAAGTTACCGATCGCAGGTCTTCCATGGATTAGCTGAGCTCTGGCCTCCAAGGAACCCACTATACCATGCTAAACCTCATGGAGCCTTGGGCGGAGTCATCAATGCCCTGAACACTGAACTAAACAGTGTGGATCCCGTATAGTAAACCTCGAGAGGTAATTTATGACGAATGTGTTTCATTCATAAATTACTTTGACTCAAGAACACGATAGCCTCTCGAGGTTTACTTTGTTGTTTTATTATATTGTGGCTACCAACTATGAAGCTTTAAGCATAAACTTTGGCTTGTAAAAATGTGTTTGCGGAGATTACCGTTGGAGCTCCTCTGCATGGCTGCAAGTAAGTCGAGAGAGAGCATCAGATAAAGGTATCAAATTATGTAAATGAAGTTGTGAACAGGTGTTGGAAATTGATCCATTACGTTGGTCCTGTTGATCTTGCAGGATGAAGCCCACCATTTGCTGCCAGAGCCGTCGATAATCCCACCGCCCTGGATCCTGACGCCGTTCAGCTCAGAGAAAGATAGCCATTGCCTTGGGTTCTTCGGGTCCCAGTCCTTTGGCTCATCTGGAGCTACAATTGTCCCGCTCACCTGCTCCGTCACAATTTGATGCTTCCTCAGATCAGTGAGGCCGGGCAGATAATGAAGATGGGGTTGGCTGATGTTGCATGTTGTTCTTTTGACACATATTCTTTCTTTTTTTATGGAAACTTTTGTATATGTGTCCAAGCCTAACGATTAAAGAGGAAAAGAACGAGAGGCTAACGTGCTATATGTGGTACGAGAGATCTAGGTATATCCCGGATAGTTAACTATTCTGACCTACGGTGGTTATCGCATGGTGTTGCATGAGAATGAAATGCAACTTGACCTTGCCCTTTAATACTTCCCCCGGGGACGCACGCAATACACGTAAAGTTATTTAGTAATAAGCTGACGAAAGTCAATTTTAAAATCATCACCTGGATGAGTAGCTTCCCTTCGCAGGGCCCTCGGAGCCTAGTTGCATTAACTTTGTAATTGCGCCGCTCGGGCACCAGGAAAACTGCATTCTTTATGGAACATGCCGTTTCCCAAGCCGCTAGAAATGCCTGCAAGAAGTATTAAAGATGCATGGAAGAAGAATAAAGAATTAAAGCTAACAGAAATTTAAATGATTCTGATGGTGAAATGATAATTGTAACTTGGGCACAGGAGCGGACGGGTATGATCGAGTAATGAATATCCATAGTTTCTAGTTGCATCCTTTAGTTCTGCAGGAATGTTTTGGTTGCTTAGGTCGGCAATAACTCAATGGCTACACCCATCAAAATGGAGGGGATCGTGGGAAAATTCCTCTAAGAACTGCAACGGGTTACAACCGCATAATAATCAAGTGAGAGAGGCTAAACATTGGGCACATAAAAGCTAGACGGATTGCTTAAACATTGCATATTTGAATCTATAGACTCCAGACCCCGCTTTCTCCTCTCCCTCCTGTCCACGGTCCCGTTAAAGAAAAGAAGATACGCAATAAAATCGGATTTCATTTTAAGTGGCTCCCAGTAGTCTGTTTAAATCAGTTTAACTATCTTTTGTTATAATCAGGTTAAAACTAGTTGACCTGCCTACGAAGTGGCTGAATGATATTTGCCATGAATATGTAAGCGTGAGATATGGTGAAAAGGTAAGTTATTTTTAGCAGATTATGCATGACGAAAAATAATTAATGACCCTTAAGACTAGTTTGGATCACATCTTGCATCCTTCGTTTTAAATCTTCTCCACAGTTCGATCAGGAAAAGGTAATGTTATTTTGAGCAGATACGCATAACAAATAACAACCAGTGCTGGCCCATTTACATCGAAAAGAAAAAATTAACAGTGCTGGTGCATTCGAGGGGAGCAGGTCACTGGTGCACGCCAGGTGGATATATAGGAGATCCTTGGTGCAATTCAGAGGGATAGGTTACCCTACAAATTTATAATAGAGAGGACTGGTTATGCTACACAAAAATAAAAAAAGAAAAACAATTATATAAGAAAAGATAAAATTTTTATTGTTGTTGGCGTTAAACAAGCGGTCTCAACAACAATCTTTCTTTATCCGGATATTCTTCCATCCAGATACCTGTACCATCGCAAGGCTTTCCAGCTCCGGTCATCTAACCTCGAAAAGGCTACAGTTAAAGCTACGTGTTATCAGCTTAATTTCTGAACTTGTTTCACACAAAATTCTGGTTTAATGAATTCAATGGAGAAACTCTGTAAATGTAAGCAGGTCATTTTGATTGTATCTGTCTCTATTGGATTTCGGTGTCCGAGTGAGTGTTGTAGTCTCTCTCTCTCTCTCTCTCTCTCTCTCTCTCTTCCCTAACTGCGATGATGAAGATAAGCAGTAATATATATACCTGGGTATCGTCGGCAACTCCATCCCCAACAGCGCCAAAGCTGTCGACATTGACAGGGATCCTCCCCACCCGCTCGCTTCCCCATATCGGTAAGGAGTCCAATTCATCATACTCGTCTCCTTCTTGCCCTTCCTCTCCGTCCGTACCGGCCGTCCAGAGCCCGATATCCTCAGCCGGGGCAAAATCGCCGTCGCCTTTGGACACGGCTCCCATCATCGGTACAACTAACATCAGAATAAGAATCGGGGAGAAGTACGACATCTTCTCGCTCTCTTTTAATTACTAAGTGATCGCTCTGACTTCCTGAGGTAATGTGGTTCATTTGTCGGGGCTATGGATCTAATTTAAACCAAGAGACGAAGCGGAGGTGAGAGGGAAAGGAGGTGGTGACTTGTATGCTTGCTTCCTGTCACATGGATGGCTTGGCTTGGATTGGATTGGCTTGGAAGGGTTAAGAAAGTGGTGGCGGTGGCGGTGGTGGTCTCTTTCCGACTTGCAGTGCAAGGGAATCAGCTAGGTTTCCTCCCCACCCACTGCCACAAAATTTATGCTTTACTCCTCGACCAAGAGAGCGGTTAAGAGCTCCAGCGCCGCCCACAAAATGTAGCGACCGCTGATGCTCTGCAGCTTTGATGAGCTGTCCCAGGAGGCCTGGAGGAGGACGAGGTGTATCTACGTTCCGCTGTCGTCCACTGGTTACCTCCATGATGGAAGAAAGAGATCGGATCCCGTCGCGGCAATCAATCAACCAAGATCGACAACTGGGAGCAATCATAGCGATTCGAAATGCGTTGCCGGACATCCCTTCGCTCTTTATTGGGCTTGTGCGTCCAATCAACACCCAATAAATGAGATTTGATAATAAATTTTCAAAAACAAATAAAAGAATATAAGAATATTCTTTTAAGATTCCAATCAACCCGTTCCGAATTTGATTTGTCTCATCTGTTCCGGATTTGATTTGCATGACCTTAGAAAATCTTGCTTCGTATTTGGTGAGGATTTGATCGTGCCTTCTATACTTCCGTTTAAACCGGGCGTAAGCCTAGTTTGATTTGAACTCGAAGATGCTAGAAAGAGGAATGAGAAAGTAGATATCTGCCAAAACAAACCAAGTTACCCATGATTCAAGGGCTGCTCTCTCTTTTTTTTCTCTTTTTTTTTTTTTTCTGTTTTTTGTGCACCGGCGTCTCACGACATATGAAGAATCAAAATACAAAACATAGGCTAGTCCCCATGAAATAGAGCCAGTGCCATTCCAAGAGAAGGCTTCAGAATAATATGCTGCAAAAGAGGCAACTTAATCTACCGTATTGTTCGCCTCTCGAAATACATGAACGACTTGAGTCGAGACTCTCCAACATGTGGCAAACATTTTAGACTAGTGGGTATAAATTTGGTCTGGTATGCCCACACCTGATTCACTCAATTACTGTGGCTAAATCACCCTCTAACAGAATCCCCCGAGCATCTGCACTCTGGCATGGACTAGGCCCTCCTATAACGCGTGCAGCTCTACCACGAGAATAGACTCTTTAAAAATGCAACGTGTTCCTACCGTAATTAGCTTGAACTCATAATCTCTTATCACAAAATCTACACCATATCTATCGTCGTCCTCTCATCGGCATAATGATGACCAACCTCTATATTGCTTTGTCCGAGGATAAATGACTGGCTTTATTGTCATCTGTCGGGCGATACTCGGCCTCTCTATATAAACCTGCAACTGTTGATTACTTTTGGGTGGTTCTATATACACCCCTCCTATTGCTCAGGACACCCCCCAAAAATTAAAAAAAAATTAAATACTCTCTACACCCCCCCATTTGCTAAGGACACCCCTAAAAAATTAAAAATTCCTAAATTACCCCCCATCCTCCCCACCCCCTCACCTAAATTGCTCTCTACACCCCCCAAACCCCCCCCACCCCGCTCTTCCCCTCCAAAACACCTCGCCAACGCCCAAAACCCCCCCGTTCCCCCTTCTCCCTCTCGTCGCCGGTATTCTCCCGATCTCCGACCACCTCGTCGGCTTCTCCCGGAACCACCTCGCCGGCTTCTTCCGAAATTTTTTTTTTTCACGGTTCGTGCTCCGTTCGGCACTGGATCGCCGAACAAAAGGCTTCTGTTCGGCTGAACAGTGCCGGACAGAAACCTTCTGTTCGGCACTGTGCAGCCAAACAGATCTGTTCGGTTGAGGGTTGCCGAACAGAAGGCTTCTGTTCGGCACTGTTCAGCCGAACAGAAGCCTTTTGTTCGGCGATCCAGTGCCGAACGGAGCACGAACCGTGAAAAAAAAAAATTTCGGAAGAAGCCGGCGAGGTGGTTCCGGGAGAAGCCGGCGAGGTGGTCGGAGATCGGGAGAATGCCGGCGACGAGAAGGAGAAGGGGGAACGGGGAAGGAGGGGTTTAAGGGGGGTTTGAGGGGTTTTTTTTTTCTTTTCAAAACGAAACGGAGGAGGAGGAAGGGGGGTGTATGAGAAAATTTCAAGGGCAATATGGTAATTACACTAAAGGTTAGTTTGGGTATTTTTTTTTTGGTTTTTGGGGGGTGTCCTGAGCAATAGGGGGGGTGTATATAGAACTACCCATTACTTTTTGGCATCCAGGAGATACGGTTTCCTTATGAAAAGGTACAGTAACCAATAGTTGAACGGCATGGGAAAGGGCAATCTGTTCACACTGCAACTCAAAAGGTATAAAGGACGATCGGGTTGGTGGGAGGAAGGCGAATACCGTGGTCTATGGGTTTCTTTGAAGGATGCCTTGACAAAATTAAAAATAAAGTATTATTGGTGCGTGCATAAATTGACATACATAATTGACACTACATGATATGTCCAAGTGAGTGTGAAATATTATAAAGCACAAACTAAATTTTGATAAATAAGGATCTTCAAAAGATTTTAAATCATCTACTATTTTTGATAGCCATTGGTGTAGAGATAGGTCTACAATCTTTCATTTGTGCTAAGCAAGTAGGAGGCATCCATAGCTTGATTTAGAAATACCCACTATGGAACCAATGCACTTCCAAGCGAGAAAGTAATTTATGTGACCAAGATTTTACATTGAGAACTCATCACTTAACTTCTTCATAAAATAATGAGATAATTACAGATTATCCATATGTCATAAGATTCAATTTCGCCTAAGCTCGCCTGTGGTTTAAGAAGTAGCACCTAACCTACCTAAGCTCAACTACATAACTGAATTTAGTATTATACTTTATTAATTTTTGAATTTTGGGCATTGTGCTACTCTTTCACCCACATGCGCAATAGCCAAGAAAGAATCGATCTAGTAAGCTATAATGCAATTTTTATTTCCATTTGAAACATGTTGATGGATTATGATGAATTTCTGAAACAATTCTTAGATTGAGGGGATGTAGGTGTTGTGAACCATATATTCAAGCTTGTCATTTATAGGCAACACCAATAATAGGTTGATTTTGTATGATTGTGGCAAAAATACTCAAATGTGATTTTGGATGATTGTGGCAAAAATACTCAAATGTAAAGATATCATAGATGATGGAAAATTTTGGAAGACGGTACTTAGATATGGGGCAAGTTCTTTAGTTTTTGGATTTCTATTGTTTTTCTAGTTAGATGTAAGAGCTAATTTGACTATCTGGAACATTGCTTTATAGGTTAATGAGCAATGCAAGCGCTTTGAGTGGATTCATCCTCCTACTTGCAAATATGGGATTGTGTTAGCTACAAAAATTGTAGAGAAATTTACAAGGCTTCAGCAAGAGACATGTTTTGCTAAAGAGGAGGAACAAATTTCTCATGCTAAGGAAAAGATAGCTATGGAAAAGGAAACAGCAGCTCAAGGGAGGAAGGTCTACAAGTATGCATTGTCGAGGTCTTGAGTGTTGTTTATTATTATTGGTGGCGCTTTGTTGCTTGGGTATCTTCACAGTAATTAAAACTTACTTGTTGATTTTCTTTGCAGCTGGTATTCCTGCTGAAGTTCTGCAAAATAGTTCTTGCAGCTGGTATTTAGCTGGCATTCATGCAGGTGGAATGAAGAAGAAACATAGTTTTGTAACCCATGCTGAAGTTAAAGTGACCTTTGTAAACTAGCCGTGTGATTGTTATGAGTAGTATGTAACATATTTGATTGTTACGGGTAATATATAAAACTTTACGGTTTAAGATATGAGTAATATGAAGCATTCCTGCTACAGAAATCTATATTTGGATTCTTTCAGGACATGTTATGGTGGATGTGGTCTAAGTAATGTGAATTATTATTCTTAATGCCATCTAGCTGTTTTTAATTCGTTGTGCTAGCTGAATTGGTCCACATTTTTGCGAGTTGTTTTAATCCATGTATGGTGGTCAGTAGCCCAACAATGATGCTGCATAATAGGAGGGAAAATGTTTGGATAACAGTCCAGAAACAGCAGTTATTTTGATAGATAAAAATGTAATATTAGTCAATAGCGAAAAAACAATAGATGCATCATAGATATGAATATCTTATGGCTGCCCAGCAATAAATCTAAAAGCCATCTAAAACCACTTTGCACTCCAAGAAGCCAAGCTGAACAATAGAACAAATCTGTATCACTTTTATCAAAACCCTGTCAGGATAAATAGATAATTCAAATACGCAGCGACTGGATTTAAGGACATACATGGCAGCAAGTCTACTGCCTATTCGAGCCAATGACATTCAAATGTCTTCAATATACTGTTAGTAGGAAGCCCATGGAATATTTTGCCAAACATATCTGAATAATCTGCGAAGTCACATCATAATACAGAATCTACCGTTTAAACAAACAGTACATACGAAGTTCATGAGAAATACAAACAATCATGGCTTAGCGCTAACATTTCGACAAACACCTCATACTCATTTAGATAAGCTAGTCTTACGAACATTTCAACCAAACAAGACCAAATTTTTAAGAAACATTTCAGCAAGCATCTTATGCCCACATAAATAGACTTTATGCTACAAGCATTTCAACTAAGATATGTCAGCAAATATTTAAATCATAGACCTATGGAATTCCAGAGATATTTGCGTTCTTCATAAAAAACATTTCAGCAAGCACCTTTTGCTCGGATCCCAGGTCGGACACAGAAGGCCAGCAAATGATGGAGCTTGGGATGCCGGGATGAATGATGACCTTACCACCTCCTCGCCGCCAATAAAGATGTCGTGGAGCCTTGCGGTTGTGTCAAAGCCTTGACACCCGTGGTGACATGACTGGAGAGAAAGAAATAAAGATGATAAGACAATGATGACACCAGCTTGGATTCTAGTGGAGTACGATATTCATTATAATCCAGGAGGAGGACGAACGAAGGAGGGAGAAGAAAATAACAACTTTGGAAGCACAGGGGCCGATCAGTGCAGCACAACACGAAGGCGGATAGAGATTAGAGAGGGGTGGTGGTGAGGAGGCGGATGGAAAAATACTTTGATTTGGTGAAAAAATTTGGAGATTTGGAAAGGAAAATGATTCAAAATTGAGTGGAAATGAACGCTAGACCTCTTATTTCCAAATAAGTTTGCGCTCTGTCACTGCACAAATGGGTAATAAAGCAGCATGACATTCTCGCAATAGAGTTTTCAAGTGTAGAATTTTTTAAAATAGAATTTTTATAAAATATTATTTATTATTTAGTAATTAAATTTTTAAAATACTGTAAAATTTTAATATATGTTTGGTAAATAAATTAAAAAAATATTTTTGGTATAACAAAATGATCATAAAAAATATTGCATAGTATTATACAACAAAACATAATAAAATATAATATATAAATATATAATATAGTATAATATTACTGTTGTTGCTGGAAACTGAACCCGGGGGTGACCAATGGCTGAGAAAGAGGAGCTCCGGTGAGTGGCGCATCGGCGGGCTGCATCCTCCGGAAGATCTGCAAAAAGCCGGTAGTCGGGGTTCTTGGCGCCGGCCCTCCGATGCTTAAATCAGAGGGAGGCTTTGTGGAGAAAGAGAGAGAGATATTGCATGCAGAAGTCAAAGAGCTAGAATCCCCTTCAAGAGGAAAAAGTTTTTCTTTTATAAAAGGGATACAGGGTTACCTGTGATGTGACTGTGCGAATTAATGAGTTACCGTCATGATTGGGCGTGATCGTGTGAATTAATGAGTTGTCATGGGTGACTGAACGAAGTTGAGTGAGTCAGCGAGTTGCCGTGGATGGCTTGAGATTTTAGGCTGGCTGAAGATCCGTGGAGATCGTACGCATTTAATTGTTGACAGTTGTAGCAGGGTATGGTTCCTGGTTGATATGTCGTGGCGTGGCCGACAAGCAAAGCATGGTGCGGTGAGGCTGCTGCAGGGCATGGCCACAGCATGTGGACGACGAGCTCGGCCTTCTAGGCTCGGCCTGCATGAGCTCGGCTCAGCCTGCATGAGCTCGGCCTTCTGAGATCGGCTCGGTCTGCTGAGCTCGATCTTCTGAGCTCGGCCTTCTGAGATCGGCTCGGTCTTCTGAGCTCGGCCTGCATGAGCTCGGCTCCACCTGCATGAGCTCGGTCTGCATGAGCTCGGCCTGCATGAGCTCAGGCTTGCTGTCGGATTTGGATGCTTTAATTGTATTTGTGGGGTGGTCCATTTTCCCTCCAAACACTACTCTCCGACTTCGGAGTTCGAGCTGCTTTTTGGTTCGGGCAAAGGAAGTAGTCTAGTCGTCGATCATCCCGTAATATAGCCAAATGTCTATTGAGATATATGTGCTAAGTAGGGTGTACCACTCGTGCAGTCGGGGCTAACGGTGTCCAAGCCGAGATAAACGACTTTGCTTCGAGGTCGACTTCAACGGCCTTCTTTGGCTTGTGGTCGACTCAGCAGGATGCCCCCACTCAGATCGGGGTGCATCGTCGTAGGAGGCGTCGAATGACATCGAATGTCGTCGAAATATCGTCGAAGTGGCGTTGAATGTCGTCGAAATGGTGTCGAAGTATCGTCGAAGTGGCGTCGAATGTCGTCGAAATGGCGTTGAAGTGGCGTCGAAATGTCGTCAAAATATCGTCAAATGTCGTCGAAGTGGCGTCGAAGTATCGTCGAAGTGGCGTCGAAATGTCATCGAAATGGCGTCGAAGTATCGTCGAAGTGGCGTCGAAATGTCATCGAAATGGCGTTGAATGTCGCAAAATATGTTGTCGAAATGTCGTCGAAGTGGTGGCCTCGAGTTGGCGCCCTGTGCTTAGTCGGGGCATCCGAGCTTGGTCGGGGCATTATTAGAAATCCATAAAGAAGACGGGCCTCGTTCATTGGCAATCGTGCGCCCCTATTCGGAGCGGGGTGACGTTGGAGATAGAGATACCCGTAGGTCATCTTTTGCATTCTTCGACCTATTGCCATAGAGGCTTACAATCCTGTTTTAAAATTTCATAACTCTCCTCGTCCTGACCTCAGCTTTTATTTCTCTTCCCCTCCAACTCGTTGACATGAGACTCAGACTACTACTTCTCACTGGTTCCCTCCACATCCCACATCATTGCAGCGAGAGTCGTGCCTGATTTGAGATGGCTCGGGTAAAAGTCTCTTCCTCCGCTCAACGTGGCTCCCCGCGTCCCATGCTTTCGCAACCAAACCCATACATGGCTTGGGGAAACTCGAAGATGACGTTGAGCTCGTCATGCGTGGGTCTCGCATGTCGTGCGTGGAATTCGGAACCGCCGGGGCTCGTCGTGCATGGGCGGGCACGAACATGACAAGCTTCCTCCTCGTCGAGTGTGGGCCGCAGTGAGTGCTTGGACTTGTTGCACCAGCATGTCAAACTATTCAGAGTGGATCCATGGAGCTTGATCTGCCGGAGGCCTTGGTGATGGGTTCTGGACTGAGTGTCCAGGACTTGGTGCGCGATGTCAGGAGGCGTTAGAGGCTCCTTTACTCCTTAGCTTCATGGTTACAACTCGGGCCCTTCCTCTAGCGCCAACTGTTGCTGGAAATTGGACCCGGGGGTGACCACTGGCTGAGGAGAGAGAGCTCCGGTGAGTGGCGCGTCGGCGGGCTGCGTCCTTCAGAGGACCTACAAAAAGCCGGTGGCCAGGGTTCCCGGCGCTGGCCCTCCGATGCTTAAATCAGAGGGGGACTTTTGTAGAGAAAGAGAGAGATATTGCATGCAGGAGTCAAAGAGCCAGAATCCCCTTCAAGAGGAAGAAGTTTCCCTTTTATAGAAGGGATACAGGGTTACCTGTAATGTGACTGGACGAATTAATGAGTTACAGTCATGATTGGGCGTGATCGTGTGAATTAATGAGTTGCCGTGGATGGCTTGAGATTTTGGGCTGGCTGGATGTTCGTAGAGATCGTGCGCATTTAATTGTTGACAGTCGTAGCAGGATATGGTCCCTGATTGATATGTCGTGGCGTGGCCGGCAAGCAAAGCATGGTGCGGTGAGGCTGCTGCAGGGCATGGCCGCAGCATGTGGACGACGAGCTCGGCCTTCTGGGCTTGGCTTGCATGAGCTCAGCCTGCATGAGCTCGGCCTTCTGAGATCGGCTCGGTCCAGCCTGCATGAGCTCGGCTCGGCCTTCATGAGCTCGGTCTTCTGAGCTCGACCTGCATGAGCTCCAGCTTGCTTTCAGATTTGGATGCTTTAATTATATTTGTGGGGTGGTCCATTTTTCCCCCCAACAACTGTAATGGAGTATAATATTATTATACTATAGTAATATAATATTGTATACTATAACATAATAATATAACATAATTTGATATTATATAACATAATATATCAATGTACTAGGATATTGTTGCTGGTGGTCCAAACCGTGAACGATTGGCACTGCGGTGTGAACGGGGTTCCGTCTGAGTTGTCTTGGTTGGTGTTGGCTGCGCTCCACCTTCCGCCAAGAAACCTGCAAACAAGCCTTGCACCACCACCAGGGTGGTGATGGCCCTCCGACGGTCAAGTCAGAGGAGATTGGAGGAGGAGGAGAGGTGATAATCGCAAGTAAGAGAGTGCTCTGGGAGATATTGCTCACCTCCCCCCTTTCTCCCCCCAGCCGCATATATACCTGGCTGGGGGGTCTCTCAGGGGGGTTCGTTATCGTGGGGCACGATGGTGTGGCCACTGACATGGCCGTTACAGGGCGTCGTGGAGCAGCACCGGGTACGGCCACGTCAGGGCATAGTGGGGCTCCGCTTTGTACGGCTGATGCAGGAGATCGTGGAGCAGCATCAGATACAGCCGTTGCAGGGAGTAGTGGAGCAGGAGGCCGCGGCGTGCCTCTGGGGAATAGCCTGTCGTTATCAAGAGATCTCCGACTCGGGGTCGGAGCGCTGGATCAAGGGGCAGCCGACTCGGGGTCGGGCTGCGGAGCCGAGGATATCCGACTCGGGGTCGGATTGCTGGATCAAAGGGCAGCCGACTCGGGGTCGGGCTGCGGAGCCGAGGATATCCGACTCGGGGTCGGATTGCTGGATCAAAGGGCAGCAGACTCGGGGTCGGGCTGCGGAGCCAAGGATATCCGACTCGGGGTCGGATTGCTGGATCAAAGGGCAGCCATAGTCTTCCTGGGCGCGCGTGCCGGTCACGTGGGGCATGGCGGCTTATTTCCCCCGTAACAGTAGCCCCCCACTTCCGAGCCTGGAACCAGAAGGGGAACAGGTGAAGGGAGTGATGTTTCGGGATTGCCGCCGTTCCTCGGAGAGGCGCGCGCGCTTCGAGCTCCCCGCCCTTTTTATGGCGTATGGCGGTTATTGCTGACCCGGCAGTCTGAGGATTTCGGCGGACATCCTTCCTTAATGGTGTCGATTCGCCTTTGGGGCGCGAGCGACCCTTCGGCAGCCGGCGTCCTCTGGCGTCATTGAGGCGTCACTTGCCTTTCCGCCTATTTAATCGGGGGCCTTTCCCCGTCCGTCTTCTTCTTTACAGATATTTTCAAGTTTCCCCTTTGCGCCGCTGTTGCTGCCGTCGGACTGTTCGCTCGTTTCTCCTTTGGCGCTCTCGGAGCCGCTCTTACCTCTTTTCCGGTGAGTTTTCCCCATTCTTCAGCTTAGGGCTCTCCATACTTTCCCCTCTTATACTAGTGTACTCCAGTCGCTCCGGTCTTTCCCCCCTTCCTGTCCCCGTCCTGACCGTAGGTTTATTGGCCATTAGGAATGGGCGAAGTGAGGGCAGACCAAATTAAGTCGGAGCTGGTCGCCACAGACTTAGACAGACTCGTGGCTCGGTACCACCTTTCCGAGGCCTGCAACGCCACGCTCCCGGGGCCTGAGGAGAGGATGTCCCATCCTCCTCCAGGGAAGATCGCCATCAATGAGGGCATTCTCTAGGCCGGGTTCCGCTTTCCCCCTTCGGACTTGGTCATGCAGGTGCTACGGGGTTTAAGAGTGGCACCGACGCAACTGGTGCCGAACTCGTGGCGGGCCCTGACGGTCTTCCAGGTTCTCTGCCGTATGCACGAGATCCCCGCCACCCTGAATGTTTTTTGGGAGTTCTACAGCCTGAGCGGCCACCCCCAGGACAAAGGGTGGTGGTGCTTCGCAGCGCGGCGAGGATGCGGCCTTGTCAAGGAGGCTCCTACCTCCATTCACAAATGGAAGGAGCGCTTCTTTTTTGTTGATGCAGATCCCTCTTGGGAAATCAGGGTGACCTGGGAGACCCCGATGAAGTCTCCGATCGGCCTATCGAGACTGTCAAGGGAGGAGTCTGATGGCTTGGCCGCCTTGAAGGGGTTGGTTGCCGAGGGCCAGCTCCCCCCGGTGGCCCGCCTTATTTCCGAGGATACTTTGGTGAATGTCGGTCTGAGCTCGGTCCCCACCGACCGTGAGTCTGCCACCGATTCTTTCTTGACTTTTTCCCTTCTTTCGTCCCGTTCTTTCCTTTGGTTTCTCCGTCTCCGACTATCCCATCCTTTTTGCAGAGATCGACGACGTCATGCGGTCGGTGAAGACAAAGGCTGTTGGTAGGGCGTCCCTGCTGGAAGCAGCCCAGAGGAGGAAACGAGCTCTTCCGAGCGGGGCCCCACCGGCGAAGAAGTCCCGTAAGGAGGTGCCTCCGACGCCGACCGACGAGTCCGGGCCCACCGATCAGGGAGACGTCGTGGGCACGGACCGGCAGCTGACGCTGTATCAGCCCTCCGGTGGTAAGATTGCCGCTACTCCGGAGGTATCATCCGAGCCTGCCCGAGACGGACGGGTCGGACGTGATCGGTCCCCGACCCGGCCTTAGACTCGGTCGGCTCCTGATGACTCGAGGAGGGACGCGCCGAGGCCCCGACCGAGCGGGACCCTATCAATTCCTGGGGTGACCCCCGCCCCGAGCGCGATCGGCCGGACTCTTCCCCAGGCGATGGATAGGGGTAAGGCTGCAGAACCACCGTCCGGCTCTGGGGAGAAATCGGGGTCTGCCTTCACTACCGATGGCGCCCGAAATCTCATCGAAACAGTGCTGCTGGAGAAGGACCGTCGGCGGGTCCGGGAGTTGGAGGTCTCTGACGTTGGGGCTGCCAGCTGTGTCTGTCTTATGTCGGTGAGTGTTCTTCTGGCCGCTTTTCACCATTTATTGGCTCTGTTGTTCTCCGCCTGACTCCCTTATTTTTCCTATTTCTTAGCTCGCCCAGTACATGATCCGTCTGGAGGAGTGCTACAAGGAACAGGCGGGGCTTCTGGCGAAGGCCGAGGACCGGCTGAAAGCAGTGGAAAAGGGAGGCCAGGCTGTGGCAGGCAGGACAACCGGGGACTTCGAGGCGAGGCTCCGGGAGGCCGAAGAGCGGGCACTCGGCTTTGCTGCCCTCGAGAGGCAGCTGTTGGAGGCTCAGGAGCTTGCCTCGGGTCTCGAGGGCGAGGTCAAGAAGGCGGATGAGCGGGCCGAGAAGCAGTCCCGGAAGGCTGCCGACTACCGGGAGAGGTGGGAGAAGGCCCAGCGGTCAGCCGACAACGCCCGCGACCGAATTCGGTCTCTTGAAGCTAAGCTGGGCGAATTGGAGTCGGCCTTGGAGAAGTCCCGTGCGAGCGATCAGGAGCTTCATTCGCGCCTGACGGAGGCTGAGGCTGCTCGCATTGCTGCCGAAGCGAAGCACAAGGAGGCTCGGGCTGAGCTGCTGAGGGTCTCCACCGAGGCGGAAGGCCGGATTGTGGCGAAGGTCTTGGAGGCGAAAGCCCAGATTATGGAGCGGGCAGAGGCGGCACTGGCCGAGAGGAGTGCGGAAATCGGGCGTCAGGCGGTAGAGGCTTATCGCCAGTCCGCCGAGTTCGCTCATGATATGTCGGAGGCAGTACAGACCTATCGTCAGTCCGACGAGTTTGTCCGTGACGCGTCGGACGCGGGGGCCGAAGCCTTTATCTTAGGCTTCGAGGAGGGCCTGGCAAGGGTGTCGGCTAAGTACCCCAAAGTTGACCTGAGCGAGATTTCCCTTCTCGACTCCTCTCCGGCGCCATTGCCTGCTGGTTCTCCTGCTGCTTCCCTACCTCCTGCGGATGAGCCCGACGTTCCCGACCCGGGAGTTCCTCCAAGCTGACCTCTTGTACCTTTCGTTGTCTTCTCTTTTTTTTGTATACCGGGGTTTTGCCAAATTGTATGGGCCTCGGCCTTGAAACAATGAAAATTAATGCAAGTTGAATGTTTCTTCATCTCGCCTTCGTCCTTCTTTTTCTTTTAACTCTCGGTAGCGTCTTGCTGACTCCTGGCTCCCGAAATTCTTCCGGCGCTAGGCCAGGCATCCGAGGGTTAGGCCTCAGGAAACTCTTCCGGCGCTAAGCCAGGCATCCGAGGGTTGGGCCTCGGGAAATTCTTCCGGCGCTAAGCCAGGCATCCGAGGGTTAGGCCTCGGGAAATTCTTCCGGCGCTAAGCCAGGCATCCGAGGGTTAGGCCTCAGGAAACTCTTCCGGCGCTAAGCCAGGCATCCGAGGGTTAGGCCTCGGGAAATTCTTCCGGCGCTAAGCCAGGCATCCGAGGGTTAGGCCTCGGGAAATTCTTCCGGCGCTAAGCCAGGCATCCGAGGGTTAGGCCTCAGGAAACTCTTCCGGCGCTAAGCCAGGCATCCGAGGGTTAGGCCTCAGGAAATTCTTCCGGCGCTAAGCCAGGCATCCGAGGGTTAGGCCTCAGGAAATTCTTCCGGCGCTAAGCCAGGCATCCGAGGGTTAGGCCTCAGGAAACTCTTCCGGCGCTAAGCCAGGCATCCGAGGGTTAGGCCTCAGGAAATTCTTCCGGCGCTAAGCCAGGCATCCGAGGGTTAGGCCTCAGGAAATCCTTCCGGCGCCAAGCCAGGCATCCGAGGGTTAGACCTCAGGAAATTCCACTCGTTGGTCGACCAAGGCTGACGCATGCCGAGGCAACTGGTCGGGGCTTCAGGCTAGTCTGCTCCCGGGATGGTCATCGGGTTAGCCTGGCATCCGAGGGCCGAGCCTCGGGACCTTCCACTCGTTGGTCGGCCAAGGCTGGCGCAAGCCGAGGCGACCGGTCGGGGCTTCCGGCTAGTCTGCTCCCGGGATGATCATCGGGCTAGCCAGGCATCCGAGGGCCGTCAAGCCTCAGGAAATTCCGCTCGTTGGTCGGCCAAGGCTGGCGCAAGCCGAGGCGACCGGTCGGGGCTTCAGGCTAGTCTGCTCCCGGGATGATCGTCGGGTTAGCCTGGCATCCGAGGGTTGTCAAGCCTCAGAAAATTCCGCTCGTTGGTCGGCCAAGGCTGGCGCAAGCCGAGGCGACCGGTCGGGGCTTCAGGCTAGTCTGCTCCCGGGATGATCGTCGGGTTAGCCTGGCATCCGAGGGTTGTCAATCCTCAGGAAATTCCGCTCGTTGGTCGGCCAAGGCTGGCGCAAGCCGAGGCGACCGGTCGGGGCTTCAGGCTAGTCTGCTCCCGGGATGATCGTCGGGTTAGCCTGGCATCCGAGGGCCGAGCCTCGGGGCATTCCGCTCGTTGGTCGGCCAAGGCTGGCGCAAGCCGAGGCGACCGGTCGGGGCTTCAGGCTAGTCTGCTCCCGGGATGATCATCGGGTTAGCCTGGCATCCGAGGGCCGAGCCTCGGGGCATTCCACTCGTTGGTCGGCCAAGGCTGGCGCAAGCCGAGGCGACCGGTCGGGGCTTCCGGCTAGTCTGCTCCCGGGATGATCATCGGGCTAGCCAGGCATCCGAGGGCCGAGCCTCGGGGCATTCCACTCGTTGGTCGGCCAAGGCTGGCGCAAGCCGAGGCGACCGGTCGGGGCTTCCGGCTAGTCTGCTCCCGGGATGATCATCGGGCTAGCCAGGCATCCGAGGGCCGTGCCTCGGAAAATTCCGCTCGCTGCTCGTGCGCTTGTCGCTCGCTGCCCGACGGGGTTTCTCCGTGGCCAGCCGCGATCATGTTTCTCCTTTTCTCTAAGCGTTGCCTGGGGGAACACGAGAAGGGCATTAAACGCTAATTAATGCGTTACCTGGGAAATCGGATCACCAGCTGCTGCTTGTGAGGAGTGTTAGTTGAGCGGCCGCGATACGCGGGTTCTTCGAGGAGGATACGGCCTGGGCGCGAGCGGAGATATGTGGACCTAGGGGTACATGACACCCGGATTGTCCTGCACAAAGAATGCGGTTTAAGGAGAATGACGCTTAGGAAATCGCGGGGAGATACGCCTCGGGAGTCGGAACGGCTCCGGTTTCAATGCGCCTGCATTTATTGGAGCCACCCGCATCGGAACGACCAGGGGGCCGCAGTTTCGGCTATAAATACAGGTGCAGGTACGATGGAGTTTGCCAAGCCGGAGCTGTTCAGGTTGCCATGGATCGCGGACCTCCTCCTTGGCATATGACTGAGAGACTCCTGTTGAAGGAAAGGGGAGATGCTCCCCTTGCGACTTCAGCCAACTAGCCGTTTCATCTGGGATCAACAAGGAGGGTCTTCCCGGCGGAGCTCCGCTCTAGGCGTTTTATCCGGGATCAGATCTCCCCTCCTTGAAGTTCAGCCTCCCGATTGAGCTCTGCACCAGACGCTCAGTCCGGGACCGCGCCTCCATATGCTCTTCCCCCTCGTATTCCTTCTCTTTCCTACCACTGGGGAGGATGAGAATATCCTTTGGAGGCGGCGTTCCCCTGGGGGCAGCGGGAGCTTCTTCTGCGGCGGCTCCTCGTCTTTTTGGTGAGGTGCTGGATGGCGCCTCCGGTTAGAAGCACCCACTTCCGGTGGGATTGCAGCTGCTTTGGGTTGAGGGTTTGGGATCCTCGGTCCTCAGCTCCACAGATTCTCCACCTCTTCTTTGCTTTCTTTACTCCCTAATTCCCCTCTGGGAATTCCTTGTAATCACACGAGCACGCCATTGTAACCAGAAATTATTGAAATGAAAAGTGTTGCACCTTTTCAAATTGTCTTTCTGGCCTTGTTGTTCTATTGGTAATACATCCGCAGGTTAGCGGAATTCCAGCCCCTTGGAATTTCTCGGCCGTCTAGGGCTTCCAACTGGTAGGAGCCAGGTCGGTTTACCCAACGAACTTTATACGGGCCTTCCCAATTCGGCGCTAGCTTCCCACCTTCCGTAGGTTGAGATGCCTTAGCTCGCCTCAGCACCAGATCTTCAATTCTGAAAAGCTTCGGTCGGACTTTGGAGTTGTAATATCGGGCCACCCTCCGCTGATACATTGCCATCCGAACCTGCGCCATTTCCCTTGCTTCTTCCAAGAGATCCAGGTTCCCTCGGAGTTGCTCCGAGTTGGCCTCGGGTCGGTGTGCGGCTACCCGAGGTGAGGGAAGTCCGAGCTCTACGGGGACAACGGCTTCCGTGCCATAGGTTAGGCTGAAAGGCGTCTCCCCGGTAGGAGTCCGATGCGTGGTCCGATACGCCCAAAGGACATTCTCGAGTTTCTCGACCCAAGCTTGCCCCGTCCGTCCGATCCGCGCTTTGATACCTTGGAGGATTGTCCGATTTGTGACCTCGGCCTCGCCGTTGGTTTGGGGATGCGACACGGACGTGAACCGATGTTCGATCCCGAACTCCTCGCAGAAGTCTCGGAAATGCTTGTTATCAAACTGTCGACCGTTATCCGAGATGAGGACCCGAGGTACCCCAAATCGGACAATGATGTTCTTCTTTACGAACTTCCGGACTTGCGCCTCCGTGATGGTGGCCAGTGGCTCTGCCTCCACCCACTTGGTGAAGTAGTCGATGACGACAATCAAAAATTTCCGCTGGGCCGAAGCGATGGGGAATGGTCCGAGGATATCCATTCCCCACTGTGCAAAGGGCCAGGGGGCGGTGATTGGCGCCAAGGGAACAGAGGGGACTCTCTGGATGTTGGCGTGGCGCTGGCAGGCGTCGCATTTCCGTACGTGATCCTTTGAGTCTTCCAATAAGGTCGGCCAATAGTAGCCTTGCCTCATGATCTTATGTGCCAGGGACCTAGCCCCCAGGTGCGATCCGCAGATGCCTTCGTGGACTTCGCTGAGGGCGTAAGCCGCTTCCGAAGGGCGGAGGCACCTTAAGAGGGGGGCGGTGAACGAGGTCCGATACAGCCTCCCTTCGTAGAGTACGTAGTGGGCGGACTTCATAACAAGTCGCCGAGCTTGATCTTCATCTTCGGGGAGGATCTCTTCGGCGAGGTAAGCTACAAGCGGGTCCATCCAAGATGGTTCCGGATCAATTGCCATTACCGCTTCAGCCTCGCCGATGCTCGGGGCATCTAGGGTCTTCAGGTATATCGCCCTTGACAAGTTGTGTGCCTCAGCGCCCACCAAGCGGGACAACCTGTCGGCCCTAGCATTTTCGCTCCTTGGGACCTGCTGAATGTCAATACTGCCGAGGTCGGGAATGAGTGCTTGCACCTTCCGGACGTAGCTCTGCATGGTCGGGCTCCGTGCCTCGAACTCCCCTCGAACCTGCCCGACCACCAGCTGGGAGTCGGTGAAGACCTTCAGACGCCGGATGCCGAGCTCCTTGGCGAGTTTGAGTCCCGTGACTAGGGCCTCGTACTCCGCCTCATTGTTGGTCACTGGAAATCCGAACCTCAAGGCATACTCGGCTATCACTCCATCGGGATTGGTAAGGACCAGCCCAGCCCCTCCACCTTCAGGGTTCGACGACCCGTCAATGTGGAGCGTCCAGATCGGGAGATCGAGGCTGGGTGTTTCCGGCGGCCTAGGTTCCGTCTCCTGCACAGTGCACTCAGCGAGAAAGTCCGCGAGCACCTGGGCCTTGATGGCGGGCCGGGGCTGGTAGCGGATGTCGAACTCACCAAGTTCTACTGCCCACTTCACCAGCCGTCCCGCATTCTCAGGATTGCTGAGGATCTGCCGCAGTGGTTGATCGGTCAAAAGGGTGACAGAATGAGCCTGGAAATAGGGGCGAAGCCTCCTGGTCGCAGTCAGCAGCGCGAAGGCGATCTTTTCAGCCTTCTTGTACCGCGTCTCGGCATCCCGGAGGACTCGGCTGGTGTAGTACACGGGCTTCTGAAGTTTTGCCTCTTTCCGAACCAGTACTGCGCTGACTGCGGTTGGGGAGACCGCCAGGTAAAGGTAGAGCATCTCCCCCTCTTGCGGCTTGGACAGCAGGGGAGGAGACGCCATGTACTCCTTGAGCTGGTCGAACGCCACTTGACATTCAGCCGTCCAGAGGAAGTCTTTCGGGCGCTTCAACACCTTGAAGAACGGTTGGCAGCGTTCGGCCGATTTTGCCACAAATCGTCCGAGCGCGGCGACCCTCCCAGCGAGCTCCTGAACCTCCTTCACTTTGGTCGGAGGGGACATATCTTGGATGGCCTTGATTTTGTCCGGGTTGGCCTCGATCCCCCGCTGGTTGACAATGAAGCCGAGGAACCTCCCGGCCGAAGCACCAAAGGCGCACTTCGCTGGGTTTAGCTTCATACGAAACTTCCGCAAGGTGGCGAAGGTCTCCTCCAGATCCGCAATGTGCTGATTCGCATGGCGGCTCTTTACCAGCATATCGTCCACGTACACCTCCATGTTCCGGCCGATCTGCTCCTTGAAGATTTTATTGACGAGGCGCTGGTAAGTAGCGCCAGCGTTCTTCAGACCGAAGGGCATTACCTTGTAACAGTACAGCCCCCTGTCTGTTATGAAGGCCGTTTTCTCCTCGTCCTGTGGAGCCATCATTATTTGGTTGTAGCCGGAGAAGGCGTCCATGAAAGACAGCAGCTGATATCCGGAAGTCGCGTCGACCAGTTGGTCTATTCGCGGGAGCGGAAAGCTATCCTTGGGGCACGCCTTGTTCAGGTCGGTGTAGTCGACGCACATCCTCCACTTCCCGCTCGCCTTCCGGACAAGTACGACGTTTGCCAGCCACTCGGGGTAGCTCACTTCCCTTATGAAACCTGCCTCCAAGAGTTTGTCTACCTCCTGGTCGACCACCCGGATCCGATCCGGGGCACAGTGTCTCTTCTTTTGCTTTACTGGTCGGTGGGTTGGGTCGACGTTGAGGGCGTGAGAAATGACCTCCGGGTCGATCCCAGGTACATCGGCCGCCGACCAGGCAAACACATCAGCATTGGCTCGGAGGAATTCCACTAACCGGAGCCGAGCTTCCAAGTCGAGGTTGGCACCGACCCGGACCGTGCGGTCCGGGCGGCCTTCTTCGAGGGGAACTTCGATTACGCCCTCGGCCGGCTCCCCGTGCCGCAAGGCCACTTCGTCTCTGGCGTCAAGAGACTCGACGCTTAGGGCCTCCATGGGCTTCTTCCCTTTGAGAGTTGCTAGGAAACACTGCCGTGCGGTTGGTTGGTCACCTCGGACCTCTCCAATCCCGGCCGCCGTGGGGAACCGCATGAGCAAATGGTAGGTAGAAACCACCGCGCGAAGGGCGTTCAGTCCGGGTCGTCCGAGGATAGCGTTGTAGGCCGAGGGGACACGGACGACCAAGAACCCGAGTCGCACCGTGGCTTCTGCGGGTGCAACGCCCGCAGTCACAGGCAGCTCAATGACACCTTCGGCCGAGATAGCGTCTCCAGTGAATCCTATGAGGGGGGTGGATGTTTTGTGCAACAATTGTCGGGACAAGCTCATCTTTTGGAAGGCCTCGTAATACAAAATATCAGCTGAGCTTCCACTATCCACAAGAACACGCCTTACATCATAGTTCGCCATAGTGAGAGAGATCACCATGGCGTCATCGTGGGGAGTCTGAACCCCCTTTACATCTTCATCACAAAAAGTGATTACATTTCCGACCCGCTGCCTCTTCGCGACGGCCACTCCTGATGCTTCCGCCGAGCCCCCTGCGTTCCTCTCGGGCCGAGAGCAGCCCCCAGTGATGGTGTGGATCACTCCCGCAACGGGTCGATTCTGCTCCCGAGGCTCCTGAGGGGCCGGGTCGGCCGGACGCGGGTCTGCCGGGGGACGTCGGTCGTTTACATATCGACCGAGACGCCCTCGGCGAATGAGAGCCTCGATCTCGTCCCGAAGCTGGAAGCAGTCTTCGGTATCGTGGCCGTGGTCTCGGTGGTACTCACAGTACGCCCGAGAAGGCCTCCTCCCAGGGATCTTCTTCATCTGCCTCGGGACCGGGAGGTCCTCCCGCCCCTTGACCTCCATGAGGATCTGGGCCCGGGGGGCCAGGAGTGGGGTGTACCGGTTGAAGCGTCGGTGCGGAGAACGAGGGCGTGTGGCGCCGTGGTTCCTTGCTGGTGACGGGCTTCTGCGCCGGCGTTGAGGCGTCGGGCTCCTCCTCTGGGGTGCCTCTTTTCGCCTTTTCTTCCCGGGCTTTAGAGGGGCCTCGGCGGCCTCCTTGTTCCGGTGGGATGCTGCCTCCTCGGCGTCTGCATACTGGTTTGCCCGAGATAACAGCTCCGGGAAGCTCCGCGGCAGGCGTTTGTCCAGGGAGAAGGTGAGTCTGCCCTTCCGGAAGCCACGCTTCAGGGCTGAGAGAGCCACTTCCTGGCTCAGGTTCCGGACCTCCAGTGTAGCCTTGTTGAAGCGGGTGAGATAATCCCGCAGGCTTTCTCCCTCGTTTTGCCGGACATCAAAGAGGGAGTCGGAGACCAGTCGCCGCCTGCTACTAACGGCGAAATGGCTGATGAAGAAGCGGGTGAACTGGTCGAAGGACTGGATGGAGTTAGCCTCCAGGCCGGCGAACCATGCCCTTGCCGGGCCACGGAGGGTCGCCGGGAAGGCCTTGCAGAGGAGCGGATCCGATGCTCCATGGAGGAGCATAAGAGTCCTGAAACTCTCCACGTGGTCCCGCGGGTCCGCCGCCCCGTCGTAGGGTCCGATCGCCGGCATTTTGAACCCCGGCGGGTTCGGGGTCCGCAGGATCCTCGAGGCAAGCGCCGGCTGGGAGGAGATCTCCAAGTCAGCGAAGGGATCTTTGAAGTGGCCCTTCAGGACCTGGAGTTGTCTGTGGAGATCGTCCACCCGCCGGTCCAGAGAGCGCGACCGGTGGGTGGGGGACAAGGAGCGGCGCGAGGGGGACCGACTGGAGTGCGGGCCCCTCGAGGACTGGGGTGTCTGAGAACGCGCCCGGGTCCGCCTCTCGTACCCCGCACAGCTCCGATGAGAAGGTCCTGGCAGAATGGACCGTACTCGAGAATCCTCCTCGCGCCGGCGCTCCTCTCCATGGGAGAGGAAGGAGCGCGGGTTGTGAGGAAGAGGCGAGTGCTCGGGGGGCAGCGGCTCCTGAGCCCGTTGCGGCACCCGAGAGATCACACCCTGCAGATTCTGCACTGCCTCCGCGAGGGTGCGAACCTGCTGGGCTAGCTGGTTGAACTGAGCAGCTTCGACCGTCTGAATGGGAGAAGGGGCGGTGGAGTGCTGCTGAGAGTGCGTTGGGGACGCAGCAGCCTCTCGGCCGGAGGCGCGAGAGGCTCCGCGACCGGAAGCATTGGAAGCTCCACGACCACCTCGCCGTGCCATTACGATCGTTCTAAGATTCGGGCCCTCCTTCTAGCGCCAACTGTTGCTGGTGGTCCAAACCGTGAACGATTGGCACTGCGGTGTGAACGGGGTTCCGTCTGAGTTGTCTTGGTTGGTGTTGGCTGCGCTCCACCTTCCGCCAAGAAACCTGCAAACAAGCCTTGCACCACCACCAGGGTGGTGATGGCCCTCCGACGGTCAAGTCAGAGGAGATTGGAGGAGGAGGAGAGGTGATAATCGCAAGTAAGAGAGTGCTCTGGGAGATATTGCTCACCTCCCCCCTTTCTCCCCCCAGCCGCATATATACCTGGCTGGGGGGTCTCTCAGGGGGGTTCGTTATCGTGGGGCACGATGGTGTGGCCACTGACATGGCCGTTACAGGGCGTCGTGGAGCAGCACCGGGTACGGCCACGTCAGGGCATAGTGGGGCTCCGCTTTGTACGGCTGATGCAGGAGATCGTGGAGCAGCATCAGATACAGCCGTTGCAGGGAGTAGTGGAGCAGGAGGCCGCGGCGTGCCTCTGGGGAATAGCCTGTCGTTATCAAGAGATCTCCGACTCGGGGTCGGAGCGCTGGATCAAGGGGCAGCCGACTCGGGGTCGGGCTGCGGAGCCGAGGATATCCGACTCGGGGTCGGATTGCTGGATCAAAGGGCAGCCGACTCGGGGTCGGGCTGCGGAGCCGAGGATATCCGACTCGGGGTCGGATTGCTGGATCAAAGGGCAGCCATAGTCTTCCTGGGCGCGCGTGCCGGTCACGTGGGGCATGGCGGCTTATTTCCCCCGTAACAGATATAATATAATATAATATTATTTTTATAATATAATACAATAGTAAAAATATAAAATATTAAAATTATTATTATACATTAATATTATTATTATTATTTTTGTAATTATTATATTTTATTATGGGTATTTTGGTCCAAAAAAGAAAAATTTTATAACTCAAAACAGCTTTTCGACGGGGCCTACTTTTTCAAAAAAACTCCAAACTGAAGCTTCTTCCTAAAAGCTATTTTAGCTCTTTCGTAAAGCTAAAACAGCTTTCCAATTTTTTTATTAAATATCTCTATTCCATCTAAAAATATTTTTAGAGAGTCAGAAAATACTTTATAGCTCCCCAAAAGCTCTACCAAACAGAGTCTGAGCTCAAATAGGTTAGGTGAGTAATCTATAATTGCCTTTAAAATAATTAAGAAATGTTGGATTGTTCCTCGTCAATATAATAACATTGGCATATGGAAGCAAGAGCATTATAATGAGTTGTTGCAACAAATTATGGGAGAAGATTCTGTCATGATGCAAAGTGTTGAGGAAAAAATGGATTGTCCCGAAGCACGTGGACGTGTCGCCGGCACGTGATGCCAGGCGTCAAGGCGCCCGGCCTCAAGGTGCCCGACCTCGGCATCCCCGACTTCAGTAGGCCAAGCCGAGTTCATGAAGGCAGAGCCGACCTGACAAAGCCAACCTTGTCGTCCACATGCTGCGGCCACGTCCTACAGCAGCCTCACCACATCATGCTTTGCTCGCCAGCCACGCCACAACATATCAACTAGGGACCACGCCCTGCTATGACTGTCAACCATTAAATGCGCACGATCTCCATGAACCTCCAGCCTATTCAAAATCTCAGACCATCCACGGTAACTCATCATCGAGATATTGGACATAGAATGCCAATCTTAAAAATGTAAAAAAAAAGGAGTAATCAGCTGTGACACGTTCACTAAAAAAAAATCCTTTTGTAGCTAATCATTTATCGGAAAAAATGGAAAAACTTTCCACCTGTTGACTATATATTGCCTTCTGCCGATGGCAACTTCAGTAGATTGTTACACTCGTGCTTGGGAAAAGACCGACCTATGAAAATTTCTATCTTTCCTTGAGGAAGCGAAGACCCCAACTAGGCTTGTTGATGAAAAATGGAATGGTATAAAATGAAATTATAGCAAACTCTATATAAAGGAAAGCAAACCATATATCGGCACAAATGGTGCAAAATGCATAAAAGTTTTTATAGAGTATTCATAAAAGAGCGGATATTGAACTTTTTTAATGGATAAAGAACCGCTTAGAATGGCGGGCATACATGAAAAGCTTATTGGCCCTAAAAAAAAATGTTTAATAAGAAAACTCAATGACAGAGCCTTGCGGGCTCATTCGGTCCCTAATGGAGATGACTCCCTTGTTCTTGTTGAGGCGTCCTTACCCAAACTTTTTTGGTTCACCCCAACATTACCCACTTGTCTGACTGTTGCTAAGCAGTTTTTGGATATCAAACGGACCTCCCCAGATGGTAATCTTAATGTGGCCGATTTACCCTCTTTTGCAATCAGTTTCGCTACAGCACCTGCTGCTCTAGCTAATTGTCCACCCTTTCAGCTAAGTATCCCGCTCTTCCCTTGAGTAGACAACACAAACAAGGTAGCCATTCCCTCATGATGGAATGTCGACTTTCTCAACTACGTTCGGTCACCCACAACAACTCATTGGCTCCGATCCTGTCCTCTATGGCAACGCAATAATTCAGATGACCACACTCAATCATGATGGTAACTCATTTAATTCTTCCAGTCACATCACAGGTAACCCTGTATCCCTCCGATAAAAGGAGAACTTCTTCCTCTTTAAAAGGGATTTTTCTTCTTGATCTTGACTCTGAGATCTCCGCATGCAATATCTCTCTTTCTCCACTAAAGCCTCCTTCTGACTTAAGCATCGGAGGGCTGGCGCCGGAAGCTCCGGCCATCGATTTTTTGCAGGTCCTCTGGAGGATGCAGCCCGCCGACGTACGATCTGCACCGAAGCTCCACCTTCTCAGCCAGTGGTCGCCCCGAGTCTAATTTCCAGCAACAGTTGGCACTAGAGGAAGGGATCGAGTCATGATCATGAAGCTAAGAAGCAAAGGAGCCTCCAACGCCTTCCGTCACCATGCACCAAGTCTCGGACAGTCAGTCCAGAGCTCACCACCAAGGCCTCCGGCGGATCCAATTCCTTAAGTCCAACCGAAATAGTTTAACACCCTGGTGCAGCAAGTTCAAGCTTTGGCTGCTGCAGTTCAGGACTTGCAATGCGTGGAAGCCCCTCCTATGCTGCCTCCACAGATTCAGGTTCAACCGACCCTCCCTCCGGAGGAACCGACTCTCCAAGGGCAAAATCTCTATAACTCATCGAGGGTCAACAACGGAGAACGGCGTGGTTATCAGGATTCAACCTGGGCATCCCCCCGAAGAGAACCACTAGGGAGGCACTCGAACAGACATCCGTAGCCCTCAGAGGCAGAGTCAGCTTCGGGCGAACCAGCACCGGAGCAGACCACCGTGGCAATTCCTCAAGGTAGGAAACTCGACAGGAAGGTCGAGAAGCTTGAGCGGCAAATTGAGGCGCTCCACAACCAGAAGGCAAGGCACGAGGGTGACTTTGAGTTCTCCACCAAGTCACCCTTCTCCCGCCAGATTGAGGATGAACCAATCCTACCACGGTTCAAAATGCCCCAGATAGAGCCCTACAATGGGACTACGGACCCTCTTGACCACCTGAAAAGCTATCGGGCCCTCATGGCATTGCAAGAATCCTCGGAGGCCGTGCTCTACAAGGCCTTCCCTGCAACACTCTGAGGGACAACTTGACTTTGGTTCTCTGGATTGAAGCCGAGCACCGTGTTCTCCTTCGAACAGCTCGACAGGTAGTTCGCCACCGACTTTGCTGCCAGCGTCAGCGGCGAACGTCGGACTCCCTTCTCGATATTAAGCAAAAGGAGGGAGAGTCACTCAAAGACTACATCGACCGCTTCACCGCTGCAATCTGAGAGGTTCGTGAGCTCGATCAGTCGATAGTCATATCAGTGCTAAAGACAGGAGCTCGGTCCAACAGGTTCCTCTTCTCAATTGAGAAGAATTTTTTCGCTGACTTCACCGAAATGTTGGCCCGAGCTCGGAAGTATGCGAAGGCTGAAGAGGCTATCGCCTCCAGGTGAAGTGTGATCGAGCAGGCCTCGAAGAAGCAGAAAAGGCACCGCGAGGAGCGCGACCGCTCGAGAAGTCGGTTCCCCACCGAGAGAAGAATCTATCACGTCGGAAGAGTCCACCTTTACAGCAGGCGCAGCCTCGACCGAGATCCCCGCCTCGGCCGAGGTCTTCACCTCGGCAGCGGATCCCCTCGGGAAGGTACGAGAACTACACTCCACTCAAACCACCTCCGATGCGGGAATCAGAACTTCGGCACCACTCCAAGAAATACTATCGCTTCCACCGAGACCACAGCCACGACACAAATGAATGTTTTCGACTTCGGGACAAGATCGAAGCACTCATTCGCTGTGGGGTCTTCAACCAGTTCGTGCAGAACCAGCATGATGAAAGAAGGTCGGTGAAGAATGTTGCACCCCCCGAAGGTCCAAATGACAACATGCCTATCGCTGGCACCATCAACACCATCAGAAGAGGCCCAACCGAAAGAAGCTCTGCTGGAGAATCGACTGAGAGAAGGACCCCTTCGAAGCATCAATGCACTTATGAAGTCATCTTGTTCTCGAACGAGGACTTAAAAGGAGTTGAGACTCTTCACGATGATGCTGTGGTAATCTCCATGGTCATGAATAAGTTTGATGTAAAGCATGTCTTAGTTGATAATGAAAGCTCAGCAAATATTTTGTATTATAATGCCTTCCAAAAAATGGGAATGATAGACAACCAGCTCCAGTGAATGCTCCGCTGGTCGGATTCACTGGAAACTCGGTCTCGGTTGAGGGCGAGACCCACCTACTTGTCACGGTCGGGCTCGCCCCTCGAGAGAGCACCGTGAGGATGAATTTTCTTGTGGTCCGTCTGCCCTCGGTCTACAACGTCATTCTTGGACGACCAGGGCTCAACGCCTTCCAAGCCGTGGTCTCGATGTACCATCTGCTCATGTGGTTTCCTACCGAACAAGGAGTAGGCGAAGCTCGTAGGGACCAAATGATAGCCAAGTAATGCTACATGGCAACTCTCAAAGCAAAACAACCAGCCAAAGAATCAAGCAAAGTAGAACAACCAATTGAGGCGCCAGCCCAACTATCAGACCAGGTCCTGCCCATTGAAATCCTGGAAGTGCGAGACGAGCCTTAGAGAGAATGAGTAGAACCTAATGAGCTCCTCATCCAAATCCCCTTAAGAAAAGACTGCCCAGAGCTAACCGTATAGATTGGCTCCAGCCTGAGCTTGCATGAGAGAAATCATCTAATCGAGTTCTTCCAGTCCAACATGGATGTCTTCGCCTGGTCACCCACGGACATACCGGAAATAGATCCCGAGGTCATGGTTCACCGACTTCAGGTGAACCCGACCTGCAAGCATGTAAGGCAGAAAAAACGGGGCTCTGCGCCGGAGCGACAACGAGCGGCGGCCGAGAAGGTGGACAAACTCCTCGAGGCTAGCTTCATCCGAGAAGTCTCCTACCCCGACTGGCTCGCCAATGTAGTCCGTGGACTACACCGATCTGAACAAAACCTGTCCAAAGGACAGCTTTCCCCTTTCCAATATCGACCAGCTCGTCGACTCCACCTCGGAACACCAGCTGCTGACCTTCATGGACGCCTTCTCAGGGTACAATAAAATTTAAATGGCGCCCGAGAACGAAGAGAAAACGACCTTCATTACTGACAAGGGTCTCTACTGCTACAAAGTGATACCGTTTGGGCTAAAGAATGCCGGAGCGACATATCAGAGGCTGGTCAGCCAGATATTTAATGATCAAATAGGCCGAAACATGGAGGTTTATGTAGACGACATGTTGGTGAAGAGCTGGACAGCGGAGCACCACATAGCTGATCTCAATGAAGCTTTCTCCACCCTCAAGAAGTACTGAATGAAGCTCAACCCCGCCGAGTGCGCCTTCGAAGTTACCTCAAGCAAGTTTCTCAGTTTCGTGGTAACCCAGCTCGGAATCGAAGCGAACCCCGAGAAAATCCGAGCACTGTAAGAAATGGTGCCGCCAAAGACAGTCAAGGAGGTACAGCGGCTTACCGGACGAGTTGCGGCCCTAGGAAGGTTTGTCTTCAAGTCGGCCGAATGATGCCTCCCATTCTTCAAGATCCTCAAGCGGCCGAAGGACTTCTTGTAGTTCGAAGAATGCCAGCAAGCCTTTAAAAAGCTCAGATACTATATTGCCTCCCCTCCACTCCTCACAAAGCCTCAGCAAGGCGAGCTCCTTTATCTGTACCTGGCCGTCTCGCCGGTGGCAGTAAGCTCGGTCCTGGTCCGACAAGAAGATAAGTCTCAAAGACCAGTGTATTATACCAGCCGGGTCCTAAAGGATGCCGAGATCCGATACTCCAAGCTGGAGAAAACGACTTATGCTCTGGTCATCTCGGCCCGATGGCTCCGACCCTACTTCTAGGCTCATATCGTAGCCATACTGACCGACCAGCCTATAAAGCAAGCTCTGCAGCCGTTGGATCGCGCGGGAAGGATCGCAAAGTGGGCGGTCGAGCTCCAAGAATTTGACCTCAAATACCGCCCGAGGCTGGCAGTTAAGGCCCAAGTGCTCGCCGATTTCATTGTTGAATGTACTCTGCCTGATGATCCCGGGCCCGAGCTTACATCGACAGAGACCCCGGAGCGGCCATGGGTTCTACATGTAGACGACTCCTCGACCTCGGGGGGTAGCGGAGCGGGCCTCATCCTCACCAACCCAGATGGGGTAGTTGCAGAGCATGCCCTATGCTTTGAATTTCCTACCTCAAATAATGAGGCAGAGTATGAGGCACTTATTGCCGGACTGAAGCTGGCAAAAGAGCTGAAGGTTGGTAGCTTGAAGGCCTTAAGCGACTCTCAACTGGTCATGAGCCAAATCTTGGGGGACTTTGAAGCAAGAGAGCCATCAATACAGAAGTATCTCCAAAAGGTCCGAGACCTCACCCCCATGCTGGGCTCCTTCGATATCCAGCACATCCTTAGGACGGAGAATGCAAGAGCAGACTAATTGTCAAAACTGGCGACCTTCCACATGAGCGAGCTTCCGAAGACCGCAGTGCTCGAGTATCTCCAGGCACCTAGCATCGAAGAGCCTGAACCAACTCTCTGCATCGAGATCGAGTCGAGCTGGATGGACACGTTCGTCGTCTACCTGTTGAGCGAAGTCCTCCCCAATTATGAGCTCGAAGCCCGTCGGATTAGGCGTCAGGCTTCTCGATACCTCTTATACGAAGGCAAGCTCTACCGTAGGTCATTTACCTCTCCTCTTCTCAGATGTCTCCGCTCCTCAGAGGCGGATTATGCCATGCGAGAGGTTCACGAAGAAATCTGCGGGAACCATCTAGGAGGTCGGGCCCTGGCCCACAAAATTCTGCGCTAAGGATATTACTAGCCCACACTCCAAAAAGATGCATTGGACTTTGTCCAAAAGTACGATCGGTGTCAGCGGAATGCCAACATTCAGCGCCGACCTTCGGTTCCATAACCTCGATCAGCACCCCCTGGCCATTTATCCAATGGGGGATCGATATCTTGGGACCATTTTCTCTAGCCACAAGATCGAGAAAGTTCCTCATTGTCTCCATCGATTACTTCACCAAGTAGGTCGAAGCTGAGTTGGTGATCCGAATTTCTGAGCCGAAGATGCGAGACTTTGTCTAGAAGTCAATAATCTACAGATTTGGACTTCCCCGCATCCTTATATCCGACAATAGCCGCCGATTCGATAATGCCCGCTTCAGAAAATTCTGCTCCGAGCTCGGCATCGATCATCGTTTCACCTCGGTCGCCCATCCATAGACGAATAGAGAAACCGAGGTGACGAACCGTACCATCCTCCAAGGACTCAAAGCTAGACTCGACCGAGCCAAAGCGTAATGGGTCGAGGATTTCTACAATATCTTCTGGGCCTACAGGACTACATTTCGACTCTCCACCGGTGAGACCCTCTTTAATCTAGCCTACGGAATGGAAGCCATCATCCCCTTGGAAATAGGACTTCTATCACTGAGGGTGGAGAATTACGATGAAGGCTCCAACTCATCTCAGCTCAGAAACAACCTGGATCTCATGGAGGAGACAAGGAAGGCTGCCCGAGTCCGTATGGCAAGGTGCCAACAGAAGGCGGCATAGTGCTACAACTCCAGGATGAAGGTCAAGCTCTTCAAAGTGAGAGATCTCATCCTGAGGAAGGCTGAAGCTTCTCAACCCACTGAACAAGAAAAGCTTGCCCCAAATTAGGAAGGGCAATACCGAGTTGCTCAAGTCATGCAGCCCGGAACTTACAAATTGGAGTCTTTTGAAGGGACTCCCATTTTCCAAAGCTAGAACTCCGAAAATCTCCGGATATATTACTAGTAGAGCCCCCAAGGGTCTTCAATGTTTGAGAACATAATTAACACTTCTCTACATGTTAATTTACTTACAGCTCTTCTCTAATTATTCAATACTTCTTCTTATGATAATCTACTTGCAAACTTCAGGATGCCCGGCCAGGTCCGGACGCCCAGCCGGATGCCCAGCCGGATGCCCGACCAAGTTTGGATGCCCCAACTGAGTTCGGGATGCTCCGTCTCGACAACTCCGAGTCCGATCTCCATCTCCAACAAGCCTCCGGCCAAGTTTGGGATGCCCCGCCGTGTCGACCTCGAGCCCCCGGCTCCCTCGACCTCGAAAAATATTGTAGAGTCGACCGCGAGCCCCCAGCTCCCTCGACCTCGCACATGATCCTCCGACCAAGTTCGGGATGCCCCGCTGTGTCGACCGCGAGCCCTCGGCTCCCTCGGCCTCGAGAAGCATCACAAAATCGACCGCGAGCCCCTGGCTCCCTCGACCTCATGCTCCTCCGATCAAGTTCAGGATGCCCCGCTGTGTCGACCGCGAGCCTCCGGCTCCCTCGACCTCGGAAAGCATCACAGAGTTGACCACGAGCCTCCGGCTCCCTCGACCTTGCGCATGATCCTTCGACCAAGTTCGGGATGCTCCGCTGTGTCAACCGCGAGCACCCGGCTCCCTCGGCCTCGAAAAGTATCGCAGAGTCGACCGCGAGCCCCCGGCTTCTCAACCTCGCGCATGATCCCCCAACCAAATTTGGGATGCCCCACTGTGTCGACTGCGAGCCCCCAGCTCCTTCGGCTTCGGGAAGCATCGCAAAGTCGACCACGAGCCCCCGGCTCCCTCGACCTCGCGCATGATCCTCCAACCAAGTTCGGGATGCCCCACTGTGTCGACTACGAGCCCCCAGCTCCTTCGGCTTCGGGAAGCATCGCAGAGTCGACCACGAGCCCCCGGCTCCCTCGACCTCACGCATGATCCTCCGACCAAGTTTAGGATGCCCCGCTGCGTCAACCACGAGCCCCCGGCTCCCTCGACCTTGGGATGCCCCGCAGAGTCGACCGCGAGCCAAGTCTCCCTCGACCTCGGAAAGCACTTCGAAGCCCCTGCTGTGTCGACTGTGAGCCGAGTCTTCCTCGACCTCGGGACACTTTGCTGAGTCGACCGCGAGCCCAAGCCCCCTCGACCTCGGGAAGCACTGCTGGGCGTTGCCGAGTCGACCGTGAACCAAGTCTCCCTCGATCTCATAGAGACATCCCCACAACTTCTCGACAACATTCAGCGCCCCCCCAACAACGCACCTCGAGTTGAGCAGAGGCACTTTGCTGAGTCAACTATGGATTGCTGAAGTCGACCTCGAAGCAGAGTCGCTTAACTTGGCTTGGACAACCCAACCCGGAATACTTAGCTCCAGCTGCACGAGAGGTATATCCTACTCGGCTTATGCATCATTCTATACTCACTTGGTTATATTATAGAATGGGCAACAGATGGAGCTCGCCTCCTACATGTATCTCCGATGGAGCCCCAACCAGGCTCAGGACCCCCCGACCAAGGTCGGGATGCTCCGTTAAATCGACCGTGAGCCAAGTCTCAGTCGAACTCGAGAGGCATCGCATATTTGAACGTGAGCCCAGGCATCCTCGACCTCGTGCACGATCGTCCGACCAAGTCCGAGATGCCTCAACGAAGCTCGGAATGCTCCACACCGCCAATCTCCAACTTGATCTCCACCTACTTCAAACTTCTCCAAACAAATGCCCGGCCAAGTCCGAACGCCGACCTAGGTCGAGACGGCCTGCAACGACAACCTCGAGCCCTGCCCGATGATGTCCCGATCGGGCTCGGGGATGCCAAGTCACTGGCCGTGAACTCAAGTTCCACCTGATGGCGCCTCGACTAAGTTCGAGATTAAAGAGCATGAAAGCTCCGACGGTAGCTCAGCCTCGGCCTACGCTGCCATTGAGACCAAGCTCAAAGTTTCGACAAGCTTCTTCCGAAAGCCGAGCCCAAGGACTTGGCAAAATTTTGCTGGAAGATGAGCCTAAAAGCTTAGCGGGACTCCTTCGGAGCCCGAGCTCAAAGATTTGGCGAGTTCTTCTAAAGTCTAGGCCTAGAGCCTTAGCATAATTCCTCTAAGAGTTGAGCTTAAAGACTTAGCGAATTCTACCAAAACCTAGATCTAAAGACTTAGCCGAGCTCGAAGACATAGTAAAATTCGCCAAACAGGAGTTCAACTCAAGCAATCGGGATAGAAGCTCATCAATTATGCAAATGGAAACAAACACAAATACACAACAGAACCTGAAAGAAGATATTTCATTGATAAAAGCCCGAAGGCTAAATACAAAATTAGGCCACAGAGGCCGACTTCATTTACAAAAAGGAGGAGGAAAATAGTCCTAAGGAGCAGCAGCAGCTTCCACGTCGACCTCAAGGTCATCCACGACGATCACCTTAGAATTCCCAGCAGGAGTTACCTCAGGATCATCCGCGGCGGCCTCGGTCGGGGTCCCGCCCATGGCCTCAGGAGCGGCGTCAGGCACCTCTTCAGCAGGGCCTTTGGCAACCCCTCCAGAAAGAGCCTCCCGAGCTGTCCGCTCGGCCACCTCGGCCCCAACAGTGTCCCGCTCAGCTGCAGGACTCTCAGGCGCATTATCAAGCGCGCCGCCATCCTCAGGGCTCCCAGGCTCGCCCTCATCCTCGGTGATCCCTATCCTAGGCTGGATACCCTTAAGGTCGAACTGGAGGCAAAACCGCTGCATTTGCCTCCGGAAGTTCTTGAAGCCGCGAATGAACCCATCCACAGCCTCCTCCTTCATCAAGTCGCGGAACTCTTCCGACTCCTGGAAGAGTTGCACTGCATCTCGGGCTTGCTCCTGCGCCCTTCTTTTCCGAGCCTCGAGCTGCTCGATCTTTAGGTGGAGGACCCCCTCCTCATACTTGCGGCCGGCGATCTCGGAGTGGGCCTCAGCCAGATGCGCCTCAGAGACGCGGAGCTCCGACCTGGCCAGTGTGTGCGAGGCCCTCTCTTCGTCAAGACGATCGACTGCGGACCGCCTTTCGGCCTCGGCAGTCTCCATCTTCGCGATGGCCTCCCTCCGCACGGCCTCGGATTTGGCAAGCCTCTTCTCGGCCTCCTCTTGTTGCCTCTGACTCCTCCGAGCATTACTCTGGCACTCCGACGCTATAAGCACCAGCATGTCAATCTCATGAAGGTGCTGTAAAAAAAAAAGGAGGGGGTGACGATGACTAAAGATCAAGGAGATACCAACAATTGAGGCAAGGAAACAAAAGCAAGGAGATGGCTTACTCGGATGGTAGTATAGTAAGTCTGATCAATGAGACTGCCGGGATTCATGGCTTCGAACTCGGCCCGGTCAGCTGGGAGCAATGCACAACGAAATATCTCGCGCGCGACATTGCTATCATGAAGGGCCGAATCACCCTCACTGATCGGAGACTCCGGGTCATTAGGCCCCCTCTTAGAGTGATCTCCGACCCTGGATGAGCTCAGGACATTGGCCCTTGACGAGCTTGGCTTGCCCGAGCTCGGAACTACAGAACGAGATGAGCTCGGGACCCCAGGGCCCATGCTCGGCTTGGGGCTCGAGCGGCGCAAACGGATGACCTGACCACTCGGCCGTTGAGAAATGGGAATCGGGCAGGCTGGAGCCGCAGAACCTCCCGCTCCCCTCGAAGAGCCCGAGCTTGTGTGCTCAGCAGGAAGAGTTTCCTTCCGGATGAATCCGGAAGTCCCGGCCTCAGGGCCCCTCGCCTCGGCAGGAGCAGAAGTTGAGACCGACCTGGCCTTCTTGCTCGGCTCGGGTGGAGCCCCACTAGCCTCAGCCGCCCTCTTCTTATATCGGGCGAAAAGAGACGCATTGCTGGTCACCATTTGTGATAGGTCTGAAAACCCCCAAGTGTCAGGTCAGCATAAAAAATGATGATAAAAAGAAGAAGAAACAAACAAGACGGGGCCGACAAAATGAAGGAAGAGCAGTGCAACCGCCCTTACCCTCGGGGCGCGCCGAGCTCAAACCGACGTTCACCAAGGCCTCCTCGCTCAGGAGGTCGTTCATAAGGATGTCTCCCCCGAGGCCATGAAGAGCGTCGAGGACCCTCTGCTCGTCCGCCGAAAGTTTGGGGAGCTTATTGATGGCCTTGAGCTGGGGCTGCCCCCACCTCGGGTCAAACCCCACGAGCGCTCGGAGGAAAGAAAGAAAAATTTCTGCTTCCACCCACGGATGGAAGAAGGAGCACCTCAGAAGAAAGGCCTACCATCCTGAAGGGCGAGGTAAAGCCATTCCCCATCCGCCAGATTGGACTTCAGCATGAAGCACTAGCAAAAGACATTCACCGAGGTCGATATTCCATGCGCAAGGCAAAGGGACAAGAACCCGATGATGGTCCTCTACGAGTTTGGAGTGAGCTGTGCTGGAACGGGCTGGTACCGCAGGCCGGCCTAGAGTGTCTCTACGTACATCCCGATTCGACCTGGAGGAGGACTCGTCATCCGGTCTTCCGACTCCGCAGGCTCCAGGTGAAACCTGCGTTGAGGGAAAAATCGGGCGTGAATCAGTTCCAACTCCTCCCCGGTCAAGCTGGACCCAACTTTGTCCGGGCCGCGACCCATCCCCAAGGAAAAAATGAAAAGAAAAGGGAGAAAAATAGAAAAACAAAAGCCCTCCGAGCGAACACGGGTAGAAGACCTACTGCGGATTCAACCGGGGATGCCGATGCCCGAAAAAAAAGATGGTCATCGGAAATCGCCTTGGAACACTGCCTGGAGGGCTAAACAATAGCTAGAAGAAGAAGGGGAGAAGAAATGGAAGAAGAAAAGAACAATAGTTGCGGTGGCCAAATAGAAACTTTTATGGCCAGGTCTGGGGTTTATATAGACCCCCCCCCACCGACGATCCGGATCGGCAGAGTCAAATTATGCCTTCTGTCCAGATCGCACCATATGTCAGTTCCAAAAACCGAAGCGGCGTATCAACCTGAATCGATGCTTTAAAAGCAAAATTAAGACGACGTCCCATCGGATCCTGAAGCCTCATCATGAGCCCGTGGCTCAAAAATGCCTCAAAAAGCGAAGAGACGTCACCTCGAGCCTTTGTGCCTTCATTAAAGATGCCCCGAACCGCGCGGAATAGCGAAACAATTTAAAGCCACCTGGTCCTATTAGCATAATAAGGACAGCTACTTCCTTCGCTCGAGCTTGCAAAAGGCTCGAACTCGGAAGTCGGGGGGTAGTGTTGGGGAAAAAAATGGATTACCCCGAAGCACGTGGACGCGTCGTCGGCACGTGTGATAGCTACCTCAGGCCGTCGAGCCAAGATTTCAAGAGCTTGGCCGAGGACAAGCTCGGTCAAGACGACCGTACGGGCCAAATCCACTGCTTGGAGGTCTGCCCAAGCAGTGGCCAACCATGGCAGCCATCGGTTCAGCCCCGCACAGGCCATGCCCAGCGCCTGCATGAGGTTCGGTGCCCACCGCAGCAGCGCGCGGCCGACCGCGCGCACAGCCAGCCACAGCAGCGCGTGGCCACCCGCATGCCCAGGCAGCCCCCGACATGCGCAGCCCCCTGCACGCACCCACCACAGACGTGCGGCCAGTGGCACGCAAGCCAGCAGGGGCACACAACCGCGCGCACACGCCCACCCACGCGTGGCCCAACACCTGACGCCCTGTAGCGCGCAGCCCTCCGCGCGCGGCCTCGCGCGCGCACGCCCAGCCGCGTGCAGGTCTCCGTGCGCTCAAGCAAAACCTAGGCCGGCGAACGCCCAAGCGCCAGGCCGCCTCGACGCCACACGCACCAGCGTGCGCCCGGCGCCCGCGCCCGCCTGGTGCGCCTAGCACCCTGTGCCCGCGCCCGCCTGGCGTGCCCGAACCTCGCCAGACCCAAAGACGGCCAGTGCACAGCAAGGCCGCCTCCCCGCTCCTTGCTAGCAGTTGACGCTCGCGCAACTATGGGTTGTGCGCACGCCAGACATGGGCATGGACATAGGCGGCAACCAGGGGCACCATGTTGGAGGGTGGCTTTCGGCCCCCAAGCCACCACACCAAGTCTTGCTCGTGCGCACCTTGCGGATGCCTTAAAGTTGTTGGAAAAGGGCCGATCGGGTAACGCCAAGGTAATTGAGCTTGTGCCGCGGTGTGCCAAGCTCTTAAGTAGCCGAGGGAATCAAGGCAAGGGGAGGGTCTACTGGTTGCAGCTTGACCCGACCCTTGGCTTGAGAAGAAAACAATCAAACTTAAGAGTATTTGTGGAGAAATTTAGAGGAACGCTTGATTGATTCTATTTCCCAAAATGAAGCTTACAAGCAAAATATCTAAGGAAAACTATGATGGGTTTTCCTTAGCCCAAGTCTTGGACAAACCCCAAGACCGAATACAAAGAGACAAGGTCCCTCCCAAGCCACTAAGGCCGAAATACAACAAGTGCTAAGATGCAAGATAAAAGATGTAAGATGGTCAAAAGAGCCTCATTCCCTCTTATTTATAGTGCTCCCCAAGTGGCCCAAGAGTGGCCAAGGCATAGGGGTCTTCATGGCATGAGAAGGGCCAAAGGCTTGGCCAAGGCATGGGCAAGCCTTGGGCATAGGCTGCTGGCCCGGCTGGGGCCTTGGCAGGGGGCTGGCAGGCCTATGGCACGGCCTGGGCGCGCGGCAGGGCGCCTGGGCGCGCGGCAGGGGCGCGGCTGGGCGCGCGGCAGGCGCGCGTGGGCGCGGCAGGGCGCGCGGCAGGCGCGCGTGGGCGCGGCAGGGGCGCGGCAGGGCGCGGCGCAGGCGCCGAGGCGCGGCAGGCGGCGGGCACAGGGGCGGTCGGGCGCGCGTGGGCGCGCGCGCAGGTCCGGTCGGGCGCGCGTGGGTGCTCGCGCAGGCGGCGCGCAGGGACGGTCGGGCGCGCGTGGGCGCGCGCGCAGAAGGCGGGTCTGCGGCGAGGTTCGCTGGGCCGAACCTCGCCCGGGCATGTTGGCGGGCGCGCGGCCGGGCGCGCGGGCGGGCGTGCGGGCGCGCGCCTGGGCGCGCGGGCGGGCGGCTGGGCGCGCGGCCTGTGTCCTGGGCGTGCCCAGCCGTGGCCTGAGTGCGGCTGTGGCCTGGGCTCGCCCAGCCATGGCCTGGGCGCGCCCAGCAGTGGCCTGCGGCGTGCTTGGGCATGTCTTGGGCGCGCTCGTGCGTGGGCACGGGCACGGGCTTGGTTGGGCACGGGCATGGGTGAGCTTGGCCGAGTGGAGAAGAGCTTGGCCAAGGCTAGGCCAAGCATGGAGGGGCTTGGCCAAGGCTTGGCCAAGAGTAAATGGGCTTCGGCCAATGCTTTCCAAGCAAAACAGTAAACTCATACCTTGGCATGTCCTTTCGTGGTCCTCCTCCGGGCCGGTATTCCCCCTTGGTTGAAGGCCCCGACGGTGGCGCTTGCGAGGGTCTTCAACATTCTCCCTCCCTTGAAGAATATCCTTGTCCTCAAGGATAAAATGTGGGTATCGCCGGGTCATTTCTTCATAATTCTCCCAAGTGGCCTCTTCTTTTGGCATACCTTCCCATGAGATTAAGACTTGCCATTCTTTTCTTCGTTCTCTCCCTTTCCTCCAAATGCGGTATTTAATGGCTTCCTTGGGTTGGAGTAATAATCTTCCATCATGATCATAGGTGGGTAAGTCTTTTTCTATCAATGAAGGGTCACCCACCGCTTTCTTGAGTAGAGACACATGAAAGACCGGATGTAGCAATGAAGTAGTGGGCAAGTCCAACCGATATGCTACTTCTCCCATTCTTTCCACCACTTTGAATGGCCCATAAAACCTTTGAGATAGTTTGTGGCTAAAATTCTTCTTGAGGGATTTTTGAGTATAAGGTTGTAACTTTAAATAAACAAAATCCCCGGGATTGAAGGTTACCTCTCTTCGGTTCTTGTCATAGTACCTCTTCATCCTTTCTTGGGCCTTCTTGAGCTCCCTTCTTGCATTGGTTAGAGCTTCATCTCTTCCGGCCAATGTTTGTTCTACTTCTTCATTCTTGGCCGTCCCCCTCTCATGTCGGTGCAAACCCGGAGGCGGTCTCCCATAAACTAATTCAAATGGGCTAGTTTTGATAGATGAATGAAAGGTAGTATTGTACCAATACTCGGCCCAAACAATGAAATCTCCCCATTTGGATTGTTGGTTGTGGCAAAAGCATCTTAAGTATTGTTCAAGGGTCCGGTTGGTTACCTCCGTTTGCCCATCCGTTTGAGGATGATAGGATGAGCTTGTCTTCAATGTGCTCCCTTGAAGTGTGAATAATTCCTTCCAAAATGTGCTCATAAATACTCTATCCCGGTCGGATACTATGCTTTTTGGAACACCATGCAACTTGATTACCGACTCCACAAATGATGTAGCCACCGATTTGGCCGTGTAGGGATGTTTGATGGGGATGAAATGAGCATATTTGCTTAGCCGGTCCACTACCACCATTATGACTTCATACCCCTTGCTAGTAGGCAAACCTTCAACAAAGTCCATGGAGATGTCTTCCCAAATCATACTTGGAATAGGGAGTGGTTGAAGAAGACCCATTGGCGCCCTTGGATCATACTTGATTTTTTGGCAAATTTCACATCCGGTCACCAATGTCTTGACTTCGGCTTTAAGTCCCTCCCAATAGAAGAAATGCTTAACTCGGATATAAGTGCGAAACCAACCCGAGTGTCCACCTTCCTTGCTATTATGAAAATGATCAAGGATGCTTCTTCTCAAATTAGGGACATTAGGTACATAGACATACCCTTTGTAGATGATGAGTCCCTCTTTGAGATTGTAGTTGGCCACCCCCTCGGTTGAAGCTTCACCTTTTCTTTGATCTCCAATGCCCGAGCATCAAGCTTGTTTGCCTCCCGGATTTGGTCCCAAATCCTCCATTCGATCCCACTAAGAGCCATGGAAGTAGGCACTTCTCCTTCGGCCGCCCAAAGCATTGGGCTTCCTTCTTTCCTTGATAGTGCATCCGCCACCTTGTTCTCCTTCCTCGGTTGGTATACAATGTCATATTCAAAGCCAAGTAGTTTGACTAAGAATTTTTGTTGATCCGGGGTCACAATTTTTTGCTCCAAAAGATGCCTTAATGCTTGTTGATCGGTGATAATAGTGAACTTCTTCCCAAGCAAATAGGGCCTCCATACCTTGACGGCATGCACCAATGCTAGTAGCTCCCTTGCATATGTTCCCCACGCCTTCTTTATGGGACCCAAGGCTTTGGAGAGGAAGGCTAGGGGTCTCTTTTGTTGCACAAGGACCGCTCCGATGCCATCTCCACTTGCATCGGTGTAGACTTCAAATGGAATAGAGAAGTCCGGAAGTGCTAGGACCGGTGTTTGAGTCATGGCCCTTTTCAAGTTGTCAAATGCTTCTCTCGACTCCGGAGTCCATCCAAATTTTTCCTTCTTCAACATGGAAGTTAGAGGTCTAGCAATCAACCCATAGTTCTTCACAAACCTCCGATAGTACCCGGTCAATCCCAAGAACCCTCTAAGAGCCGAGATGTTCTTGGGTAGAGGCCAATCCACCATAGCCTCAATCTTTCTTTGGTCCACCTTCACACCTTCTCCCGATATGATGTGCCCCAAATACTCTAACTCCTTTTGGGCAAAGGCACATTTGGAAGGCTTGATGTAGAAGTGGTGCTTCTCCAAGATGGATAACACAACCTCCAAATGTTTGACATGCTCTTTCATAGAGTGGGAGTAGACCAAGATATCATCAAAAAATACTAGCATGAACTTCCTCAAGTAAGGCCGGAATACCTCATTCATTGTAGCTTGAAATGTGGAAGGAGCATTGCAAAGACCAAATGGCATGACAAGATATTCGTAGTGGCCCGAATGTGTCCGGAATGCCGTCTTGTGAATGTCTTCCTCCTTCATTCGAATTTGGTGGTACCCCGCCCTTAAATCAAGTTTGGTGAAGACCGTTGCACCATGTAGTTCATCAAGCATCTCATCCACCGTGGGAATGGGGAATCGATCCTTGATAGTTGCTTCATTCAAGGCCCGGTAGTCGGTGCAAAATCTCCATGTGCCATCCTTCTTCTTCACAAGTAGAACCGGAGATGAGAAGGGACTTGTGCTATGGCGGATCAACCCTTGCTTCAACATCTCCTCCACTTGTCTCTCTATCTCCTCTTTTTGAAAATGAGCATACCGGTAGGGTGGAACGTTCACCGGTGTAGCTTCATTCTTCAATCTTATAGGGTGATCAAAGCTTCTTGGAGGTGGGAGAGATGTGGGTACCTTCATAACATCATGGTGAGCCTCCAATAAGCTTCGGATCTTTGGAGGGATGCCCTCCAACTCATCTTCTTTCTTGTCTTCTTCTTGGTGTTGGCCGGTCATCACAATGGCATAGCAAGAAGCTCCTCCTTTGCATAGCTTCTCTATCATGTTGGCTTCACAAGACCGCACCTCTTTGTTGCTCATGGCGGTCCACTTCTTCTTTTGGCCTCCAAGCTTGAACTCCATAGTCATGGTGCTATAGTCGGTTAGCACCTTCCCCAAGCCTTTGAGCCAAGCATTGCCCAACACCACGTCCAAGCCGACTAGTTGAAGAACATGTAGGTCGGCCTTGACCCTTACTCCTTGGATATTCATGCGAACATCCCTTACCACCTCTTGACATTTGAGCTTCTCCCCACTAGCGACTTTTACTTCAAAGGGCTCCACGGTCGCCCCTTTCAATCCAACCTTCTTCACTATTCCGGAGTTGATAAAATTATGGGATGAACCGCTATCTACCAAGAGAGATACCTCATGTTTGCCTACCCATGCCATCAAACGCATGGTGGACGGTCTTTGTACTCCGGACATGGCATGCAAGGATAGCTCGGCCTCTTCTTCTCCCGGGCTAAAATCAGCCCCATGGTCTTGCTCCTCCTCATCTTCTTCCTCCGAAGCCTCCGAAGTAGCCTCCTCCTCCTCGGAGCCCACATCTAGAAGGAAAGCTTGACCGGTTTTGCATTGATGGCCCCGGCTCCACTTGTCACCACATTTGAAGCATAGTCCCTCCTTGATGTAGTCTTGGAGCTCATCTCTAGAAAGCTTCTTGACATGTTGAGGCCGCTCCTTGTACTTCTTCACTTCTTCTTTCCCCTTCCAAGGCCCCTTCGGTGGTAGTGATGTAGAGGCCTTGTTGTTGAAGCTTTCCTTTGACACTTTCTTCTCCATGCCATAACTTTGGTCCAAGATCTCGGCCATCCTCATAGCTTCTTGTAATCTTGCCGGTTGCTTCAACTTTAACTCCTTGGCAAGCCAAGGCTTCAAGCCATCAAGAAAAGTGCCCAACAATGCTTCTTCCGACCACCCACTCACCATGGTTTGTAGAAGCCGGAACTCATCAATATATGCTTGCACTCTTCCTTCTTGCTTTAGCTTGGCGAGTTGGCCATGATGATTCACAACAGGAGAAGGCCCCCATTGTGACATGAACTCCTTCACGAAGGCCGTCCAACCAAGCCTCTTGCCATCTTTCTCATATAGGTCACGGATCCACCTCCACCACCGGCTAGCTCTTCCCTCAAGATGGAAGCTAGCTAATGTGACCCGATCCCTCCTTGGTACTTCATAGACATCAAAATATTGCTCGGCTTTGTCCATCCATTCATAAGGATCACCACCGCCGAACTTGGGAAAGTCAATCTTCGGTTTTCTTAGCCCTCTATCTTGGTGTCTTGGGCCCCTAGCATAATCTTCATCATAGTCTTCATTCCTCCTTCTTCCTTCCATGAAGTTCCTCCGGCCTATAGGCCTTTGGTCATGGAATGGATCTCCCTCGGGTTCACTCCCCTCTTCACTGTGGCTAGGTCCCTCTTCTTCTATCCACCTCTCAATCTCTATTCCCCGGGCTTCAATTCTTCCTCCTCTCCTCCGAGGCCTCCGGTGATCTAACTCCTCCATTCGGTTAGCCCGTAGGCTTTCCGCATCACTCCTCCTCTCATCCCTTCCATGACCCCGCCGTGAGGCGTGCGACCATGGCTCCTCATCATTTGATCTTTTATGCTCTCTCTCTCTTTCTTTTTCTCCAATCCTCCTCTCTAACCTCTCCAAGTGAGCATTCATCCCGGCTAGGGTATTGGATAGATTTTCTAGGGTTCGATTTTGGCTTTCAAGGGTTCGGTTTAGGTGGGCCGAACTCTCCTCCAATGCCTCTAGCCGAGCATGATGAGAATTTGAATTAGCTCCCGACTCCATTGTTTTGCTTCTAACAAATGCACCTCCAAACCTCCTTTGGCCGTCACCCAAGCGATGAACCGACCCTCCTTCTTATATATGTTTTGAAAGGTACACCACTCAATCAACTCCAATTACAACAATGGTTTACAACAAATAAACCTCACCACTCGAGAGTAACGTGTTGTTGCTCTACTTGCTCCCTACCCGGTGTAGTTAGGAGGGCACGAGGTACTACCAGTAGCCTCCCTCTTGTGCCGTCCCTCTATATCCTAACACCGAATAGTTGGGTCAAATAGCGCCGGGTACTACCAGTAGCCTCCCCATTGGCACTATCCCTATGATGAGCAAAATAGAAAAACAAACCGTTCTCTTTACAACAAAAATGTTCTCACTCCCTTTTGCAAGCAAGAAATTTAAAGTGCCGAAATTTAAGTACTACTTGCAAGTAAAGAACTTCTAGTTTACCCTTCCACACTCACAACAAGAAAGTCTAAGTGCAAGAAGTAGTAGGAATCTTAAGGCTCTCTTCTAAGCATGCAAGAAAGTAGTGCTCCTTAATCCCAACCCGAATTGAAAATTTCTTGGTTTCAAAGGCGTTACCTCTTTGGAGAGACCTCCCTCGGAAGTCTCTCAATGAAAGCACCAATGTTGGAGGGTGGCTTTCGGCCCCCAAGCCACCACACCAAGTCTTGCTCGTGCGCACCTTGCGGATGCCTTAAAGTTGTTGGATCGGGTAACGCCAAGGTAGTTGAGCTTGTGCCGCGGTGTGCCAAGCTCTTAAGTAGCCGAGGGAATCAAGGCAAGGGGAGGGTCTACTGGTTGCAGCTTGACCCGACCCTTGGCTTGAGAAGAAAACAATCAAACTTAAGAGTATTTGTGGAGAAATTTAGAGGAACGCTTGATTGATTCTATTTCCCAAAATGAAGCTTACAAGCAAAATATCTAAGGGAAACTATGATGGGTTTCCCTCTTAGACAAACCCCAAGACCGAATACAAAGAGACAAGGTCCCTCCCAAGCCACTAAGGCCGAAATACAACAAGTGCTAAGATGCAAGATAAAAGATGTAAGATGGTCAAAAGAGCCTCATTCCCTCTTATTTATAGTGCTCCCCAAGTGGCCCAAGAGTGGCCAAGGCATAGGGGTCTTCATGGCATGAGAAGGGCCAAAGGCTTGGCCAAGGCATGGGCAAGCCTTGGGCATAGGATGCTGGCCCGGCTGGGGCCTTGGCAGGAGGCTGGCAGGCCTATGGCACGGCCTGGGCACTGTGGCAGGGCGCCTGGGCGCGGCAGGCTGGCTGGCAGGGCGCCTGGGCGCGGCAGGCTGGCTGGCAGGGCGCCTGGGCGCGCGGCAGGGCGCTTGGGCGCGCGGCAGGGCGCCTGGGCGCGCGGCAGGGGCGCGGCAGGCGCACGTGGGCGCGGAAGGCGCACGTGGGTGCGGCAGGCATGCGGCAGGGCGCGGCACGGGCACCGAGGCACGGCAGGCGGCGTGCGCAGGGGCGGTTGGGCGCGCGTGGGCGCGCGCGCAGGTCCGGTCGGGCGCGCGTGGGCGCTCGCGCAGGCGGCGCGCAGGGACGGTCGGGCGCGCGGGGGCGCGCGCGCAGAAGGCGGGTCTACGGCGAGGTTCGCTGGGCCGAACCTCGCCCGGGCATGCTGGCGGGCGCGCGGCCGGGCGCGCGGCCGGGCGCGCGGGCGGGCGGCTGGGCGCGCGGCCTGTGTCCTGGGCGTGCCCAGCCGTGGCCTGAGTGCGGCTGTGGCCTGGGCTCGCCCGGCCATGGCCTGGGCGCGCCCAGCAGTGGCCTGCGGCGTGCTTGGGCATGTCTTGGGCGCGCTCGTGCGTGGGCACGGGCACGGGCTTGGTTGGGCGCGGGCATGGGTGAGCTTGGCCGAGTGGAAAAGAGCTTGGCCAAGGCTAGGCCAAGCATGGAGGGGCTTGGCCAAGGCTTGGCCAAGAGTAAATGGGCTTCGGCCAATGCTTTCCAAGCAAAATAGTAAACTCATACCTTGGCATGTCCTTTCGTGGTCCTCCTCCAGGCCGGTATTCCCCCTTGGTTGAAGGCCCCGACGGTGACGCTTGCGAGGGTCTTCAACACACCAGCCCATGCGTGTGCACGTGGGCGTGCACGCACAGAAGGCACAGCAAGCGCAAGGCTTGTCCGAGGCTGCATCCGGCTGAGCGCTCCCAAGCCAAACAAGTCCAAAATCAGCGCACGAGTCAAGCCCAGCCAAGGACACAATAAGACACCCGAGCCTGCGCACATTGGACCCGGGCCAGCCAGTGCACGCGTGCCCGAGAACCAAACAAAGAAAGCCATGGTCAGCCCGACCAAAAGTGCAACCCAAGGACAAGTGGCAGCCATCTGCGCACAAGAGCAAACAAGGAAAGCCACGGTCAGCCCGACCAAGAGCGCAACCAAGGGACAAGTGGCAACCATCCGCACGCAAGAGCAAACAAGGAAATGCCGCACAAGGCAGCGCCCGACCAAAGCCAGCCAGCCGAAACACATGGCAGGAATCCACGCACCAGCGCCGGGCCAAACAAGGAAGGAGCACGTGCAGAATCAACGAAGGAGCCCAATGGCTCTTCCATAGAGATCTGACAGGCAAAGACATTGTTGCCCAAGGTGACAACCCAAGAGGGGGGGTGAATTGGGTTTTCTAAAAATTATGTTCCCTAATTTTTACTTTGAATAGAATGCAGCGGAATAATAAGATGTTATTTACTTAAGCTCTAGGCAATTACAAGTAAAGCAGTAGAAAATTAAGCTAGAGCAATTATACTATGGCTTTAGGGTGCAATTGATCTAAAATTAACTTTTAGTTGTATGATCAATTTTAATCTATGTGTATGGTAAGAATGGAGTGGAAGCTAAGCAAATTCTAAACAATCACTTATAACTCTATAGAAAACAAAGCTAGAGATATTACACAATTAAGCATGAATGTAAGGCATGAAATACAAGAGATAAGGCATCACAAACACAAAGATGTATAGTGGTTCGGTGCACCCCAGCACCTACATCCACTCCCCAAGACCTCTTGGGAACTTCACTATAATCCCTCAGATTACAGTCGGTTATTTTACAAGCTCACAACCCAACTTGTTGTTTTGCGAGATCACAACGAACTCGGTCGGTTTTCACAGGCTCACCGACTAGAACCAACCGATTGTTTTCACGGGCTCACAATCCAACCCAGTTGGTTTTCCCAAAGGCTCACCAACCACAACCTTACAACGATTGTTTTTCGGATTCATAATCAACCCAGTTGGTTTTCCCAAGGGCTCACCAACCACAACCTTACAAAGTTGGTTTTTCCTTTGGCTCACCAACAAACCTTAACCCCTTGATTCAATCCCTTGATTGAATCAAGTTACAAGATATTAGAGCAAGAGTTTAAATCAAATACAAGCTTCTCAAATAAGCAAATATAGCAAATATAAATAAGTAAAGTAAAGAGATGAAGCCCTCTAACAAATTTGTAGATGGAGGAACTCGGCTTCTTCTTTACTTGACCCTCTTTTGATTTTGCACGAAGTAGAGGATCACCGAGGCAGCACATGGATGGAGAAGAAGCTTTGGGATTCACTTGGATGCTCTTCTTCTCTCTATTTTACTTTGAATGGCCCTTTTATGCTTATGGGAGATTTTCCTTGTAAACTCTTTGAAATCTCTTCCCTAAATGTTCTCTCCCACTTCCATACCTTCTCCCCTAGCTCTCCTCTTGATTTTATAGCTTTAGAGGGAGTGCCAACAAAAATCTAGCCGTTAGAGACAAAAATAGAGCCGTTGGAACCAAAAGAAAACTAGCCGTTATGCCTCCCAGCGTGCTGGAGTCGACTCGGCTGAAGTAGGAGTCGACTCGGCTGAAACAAGAGTCACTTGTGAATAGTAGTCTGTCGGCACTGTAGCTGGGAGTCGGCTCCGCACTGTAGCACTGAAGTTGGAGTCGACTCGAGATCACTGTAGCGCTGAAAATCAACTTTCTGTTTTTTTGTTTATTCTCAGTCGGAGTCGACTCGTAGAGTATCGGAGTCGACTCGAGCACTGTGTCTTGAAACTCTAGAGTGCCAGAGTCGACTCTAAACTTTCCGGAGTCGACTCGAGGACTATTCTTTTGAATCTTTCTTTGAATTTGCTCCTCCAACTTAAATCCTTTGAACTTGAAACTTGGGCCAATAAATTGTAGCTTTCTTCTAACTTTTCTTGAGAGCTTTTGAGGCCTTCTTATATTTTTCCAACTTGCTATCTTCCTTGCAAAATAAATTATCTTTCTTCTTGCAACACAAGCATTAGTAATTATACTTCAAGGTTTTGTGATCATCAAAATCAATCTTTAACTCAATCTTTGGGTCATCAGTCTCCCCCTTTTTGATGATGACAAAACTTGTAGTATGTGCAATATAAAATATATTGTGTTCTAGGACTAATACATAGCTAAGTTACATGAAGTAGAAAACATATATATTTAAAACATACTTCATGATAATGCTTTAGATTTAATCAGCTTAACACAATCAACATATTTCAATTTAAGCTAATTTGTATTCAATTCAAAACATAAAGCATTATGAGCATATACTTAGATATTTCTCCCCCTTTTTGACAACATCAAAAAGGTTGCAAGATAATGAAACATTAAGCACAAAGATAAGAATACTCAAATATTTCTTTTTCTTTTTGTACTCTGATTTGCATGTCAAATTATTGCAAGAATATGAATCATATAACTCAAGGCAATAATGTTAGAAAAAGATTAATGAGCATAGATCAGAGCCAATTATAGTGAGAACACATCGAATGTGGTTCCAAAGATAGTTTTCAAATCAAGTGTAGGTAGAATCTTTCTCAAGTTAATTCAAGAAGTACCAAGAATGATATTCAAAGAAAGCACGAATGAAAATCTAATCATTCTTTAACAATAAGTATGAAAGCTTGTTCATTTAAAATCTTTTGCCCAATATATTAAGTATTTTAGCAGCATGAGAGCAATTGAACTAATTTTCTTTTTGGAGTATAATAGCAATATATTAAGTATGATTTCAAAGTTCTTTTATTCCTTTAAAAATAAGTACATTTTGATACATATAATAATGAATTGGCACAAAACTGAAGTTCTAAAGAGCAAGCCAATAAGAACTCATTAATGAATTCCAAAATAGATTTTCTAAGAGTTACTCAATGAAGTTCAACATTATTCGGTGTTCTTAAGCTAGAGGCTCTTAAGATCAACTGTTTGAATTGCAATTAGGATCACTTCTTATTCGGTGTTCTTTCTCTCTCCTTTAGTTATGGATTTATGCGATTAAGTTCCATATGATCTCTCCCTCTAAAATTTTCTTTCTCCCCCTTAATTATTCATTCCATTTAAGAGTTTAAAATTTGAAGATAGTGTCCAATAAAATTGTCAAACTCGAAAATATATGTTCAATATATTCTATTTCCATAAAGCTCAAATTTTGAGATAAAACAACCTTTATACAACTCATCTCAAGGTACAAGCTTATTATGTATTCATGAAGTCATGCAACACAATGAGGTTCATCAAAATCAATCCATAAAATTCAAGGTATGCATCAAATTAAAGTAACTTTAGGATAAGATACTGAATACCTAAAGCTCCCCCTCAAAAGATGCATTCTTCTTTAATCATTCTTTTCTTTTGTTGAATTTCATATTTTAATGATAAACGTGAATAAAACTAAAATTCTATGATATCGAGAATGTAGAGTAATCTAGTATTATTCAAAATTTATAGCAATTACTCTTTCTAATCCTTCAAGAGCAAGTTATGCTTTCTCTTAATCTTAGAAAAAATGTATAGAAATATTAATCAGAAAATGATTCATTTGAAGCTCAGTTTCTTTCAAAGGCATTTATATTTTCTTTCTTTTAGAATCATTTGAGTGAGCTGAAATATTTCTAGCTTTAAGCATTCACTCTATATATATTCTGATGGAAATCTTTAAGAATGTAGGAGAGAAAAACATATAGATGATCATTGAGGTATATATATTTATAGAACTCAATTTCTTAATCATAGTTTTTCAGCAATATATACATGAAACACAATAAATCTTTTTAATATCAAAATAAAATCATATATTTAGAAATTTTTGTTTTCAATCAAGATCATCGAAAGACACATCATTTGGACCAATATTAGTACACTTTAAGGATAAAAAAAGATATGTTTCGGATGCGTATCGAGACAATCAACCAAAGCATCAAAATTAATTCTGTTTTTCTTATATTAAAATTTTCATTTAGAAATCATATTGAGTTATTCTCCTGAATGACGTGATCATTAAAGCATATAACTAAGGTTACAAAGATGTAACGATATAAGCATTTTTAAGTTAAGTTTAAGCTTTTATACAAAATCAGATTCTGAATTTTCATAAGAATTTCCAAGAAGACTTTCATAATTATAATTTGAGATATGTATCTTCTACATTGTAGCTCATCTTAAATTACTAGGATTGAAAACACATATTTCAATAACATTTGAGCACTTTCAGAATCTTTGTATTTAATATTGAGTTTCGATACAAAATAAAGAATATTTTAACAAGTATTAGGACATTATGTATCAAAGTTAGGCAAGTAGAAAGATAGATCAAGATCAATTCATTTTGCCTAAATAGAAATATCCTTCTCTTCTTCTTTTTGTAAATCTATTTAACTTTCAAAGATAATCGTGAATGATAAAACTGAAATTTCTTTTTAATATTACCAAAAAAAAAAACTTTATGTAGTATTTTAAACATTCAAGCATTGGAACACAAGTTAGTTTGAGGCAAGGGTGAAGCAAAGACTTGTGAGCAAAGTTAAGACATATTCCAAGTTAAGACATATTTCAATCAACTTATTCAAGCATGGAGCATTACAAAATATTGAGAACCCATAATTCAAAACATCATGCCACATGCAAAATATATTATGTGTTAAGTTATGCATTAAAATATTAAGAACAAGCATGTCAAGGATCAAAATCAATTCTTTTCGAATTAACTCCCCCTATTTAAATATAATCTTCCACTAATTTCATCCTTAAGGTGTGTTTCCAAGTGATTAATACTTGACTTGATTCTTCTTATATACTTTCATTTACTTTGTCATTCATTTCCTCCTTTTTTTTTTGAATTTCTTTTCTTAACCAATTAACGAACATTTTGATATTGTTTTTTTTTTGTTTTTACTTTCTTATGCTCTATACTCTATTTGCTCCCTATCCGGTGGAGTTGGAAGGGGCACGAGGAACTACCACTAGCCTCCCTCTTGTGCCGTCCCTAATATACCCTACACCGAATAGTTGGGTCAAATAGTGCCGGGTACTACCACTAGCCTCCCCATTGGCACCATCCCTATGATGAGCAATATAGAAAATTTAAAAGGTTCACTTCAAACTCTCCCTGTTTAAGTGTAATTAATTGCGGATTTTATCCCTTTCACGAGTCTCATAAATGTGCCAAATCTATTATGCTTGTTTTGCTTTTCCTTAAGATTGAAGTATTTGCCTTTACTTAGATTTTACTTCTCTTGAATAATATCCATTTTCTTTTCTTTATCTCTCTCTCTTTTTGTTATTCTCAAGTAATTTACATGAAAGAGCAGAATAAAGAAATAATCTTATGTATCATATAGATGTATATCATGCAAACAACATTTTCATTATGCTCAAGGATTCATAGCTTCTCACAAGTTATCTTAAATCAAAATTTTAAGCATAAACTTGTGTAGTTCATGGTTATGATATAGGCAAAGATATATTTTAGTTTGGGCAAACCATGAAACAATTTCTAAAAGCATAAGTCAATCAATACATATATAGACATGATATCAAGAAATTAATAATTAAAGACTTTAATCATGCCATAGTAAGATTTAAGTTAATGACTTTGCTCAGCTAATTTATGAGAGAGGTATCTAAAATTACCGAATCATTCTGCATTCTTCAAGTCAAATACCTACTAGATTTCTTATGTATGAACTTTTGGCTGAAGAAGGTCCTCTCTCTTGTTTGCATGCGAATGTTTATCGTATCTTACATGGAGATATCCTTCAAGTTGAAATCTCTCATTTTCTTGCTCAAAGATCCTGCATTATTAGCAAAATTCTTTTTCTTTCTTGAAAGAAAGTCATTAGTTTCTTCAAGATACAAAACATTCATATAGCATATTTCTTTTAACTAGATGACTCAATATAAGATATGACAATAGTTGAATATTGAGTCACTTTACTCAAGAGATTGCCTAAATATAAGCAAGCACATATCACTTGAACTAAAGAAATAGTTTCATTAACCAAGATGGTTCAAGGACAAGCATGTGAGGCAATAGGAAGATTTATCAAGGTTAAATCAATTTCTTATTTTCAAAATCAATTTAGTTTAGAATTTATTTGCTTAAGATAATTATCAATAAGACACGCTAGCTCGGTTTTAATCAACTTATCTTAAACAGTTGTTTCAGATTATGATTTATTTGTTATCAATAAAATACGATTCATTAAAGTTAGAATGAAGTCTTTCACGAGGTCACATAATGAGCATACAATTTGGTCTACTAGCTGTATGATAAAATAATTATTCTATCATGCTTCAATACAGCTTTAAAACAATAGATCTACTTTGCTCATCCTTTTCAAATTCTACAAGATGGGGTCATGGACATACCTTCTTCATGCCAATCTTCTATAAGAGTTGTCTTGTGGACTAACTTTGGTCAATGAAGATTCTCTTTCTTGTTTGGCTTAATTTGGAGTTTGAGAGAAAATGTTAATTCATTCATCATACATATTTCAAACTCACCTTGCATGAGCTTAGTAAAATCTTCATATAAATCTCCATTAGTAGAACCAAAAATGATATCATCAATGTATACTTTGAGCAAGTAAAATATCACAAATTCTTCTTTTGATGCATAGATTTATCACTATTACTTTCTATCAAAAAGGTTGCTTAAGCTTTTATATCATGTTTTTGATGCTTGTTTCAAATCATATATTGCTTTATCATATTTGTAATGAGTATTTTCAAATATGGTGGTTATTTAACATATATCTTCTTTAATAAAGTAAGCACATAGGAGTCCATTCTACACACTCATTTGATAGAATATAAAGCTCATAAAGCAGGCAAATGATAATGGTGATCTTTACTTCTAATCATGCAAGAATTTCATCAAGATCTATTTCATCTTTTCTTGATTTAGTCTTTTAGTAGTCATCAATTTTTCTTCATTAAGTGCATTTCTGAAGAACTCAATTTGGTTCTAATTATTAACATGTTTTCAGATTGTTATATGTAAAAGATTAACCATATATATATATAATTTGATTTTAGTATCTTGATAATAAATCATTAGTCTCATAAAGAATAAAATGACTTGATATTTCTGCAACTAAAATTTTTTCATTGAATATTCTATATGCATTGCTTGATGAATGATATCCAAGGATAGACATATCTTTATCAGATTTGGCATTATTTTCATAAGAACATATTAAGCATAACATGTACGACTGAAAAATATGAAAGATATGCAATAGTTTATTTTCTATTTTTCAGAAGATCAAAAGGAGTTTTCATCAAAAATAGATATAATAGAAATCATATGTATGACAAGCAGTGATGATAGCTTTTTAAAAAAAAAAATCATTTAAGTAGATGACTATCATACAACATTGCCTTTTCCATTTCATCAAGGATTCTATCAATCCTATTTCACTTATGGTGTTCTTGGTGCAGAAACAATTGTATTCAATATTATTTTCTGTGCACAGCAAAATTGGTTTTCAAAACTATGCCATGATACTTCTTTATTTTTATAGTTTGCAAACCTTTTTCATCTGAACCCTTTTTGTGAGTTTGTGCCAATGTAGAAAATATTTCAATTTGAGTGCCAAGAACAAAACTAATGTAAGCTTTTGAAAATTTAGTAATGGAAACAACATCTTTAGATTTAGAAATTGATTTTTGTTTGTTTCCTTAGTTAACATGCATAGTAAACTTTGACCTTTCAGAAGATACTCTAAGTAAGCCAATGGCAAGGTCTTTTGAGATTAAATACATACTAGCATGAGTTGATTTTATATGCCAAAGATGGTTTCTTTAATCTTGGTATTCATAGTGCATATATTCAAAGGTATACCAAGTATACATTTTCATATCTATGATCGATAAACAATAATGTCATGGATAAAAACTCTCAATCAAGCATATAGAGAATTCATAGATTTATTCTTAATAAATTGATTAATCATTTAGCAACTTATCCAATAGTGAGTAAAGTATACTATAAAATGAAGTGATTTGATTATATTCCCAAAAGTATTTTCTATATCACAAAATTGATCAATACTTGCAATTCATATTTTAATCAAATACTAAAGCAAAAATAATGTTGAGATGCAAGGGTTACTGATTTCATTATTATTATTTTTTAATTACTTTTCATAAGTATATTTCAAGTTTTATTTTTTTTTTTGACGTGTGTCTAGAACACCCATTTGTATGAAAGTTCTATTTGTTCCTTAGGTATCTTGGCACACCTACATCTACATCCTCATATTTTCATTTTGGGTACCCAAGCTTGCTTGAGTCCTTGAGAGTTAGGACATATGGTTCCTTTTGGAACCCAAATTTGTTTAATTATAATAACTTTACCACTTGATTTAATTATGTTAGAACGATAGGTAAAGTTGTTATGCCCATTCTTTTCATGTTTGAAATAAGTTATCTTATTTAGTGGTTTGCTTGGTGAATTGATAACCTTTTTCTCTAGAGATTTATTGTTAAGTAAAGGAGTCAAGCCAAGTTTTGATTTATCATAAGCAATATATTGGCTTTCAAACATCATTTTTAATCTTTCTGAACTTACAGTGAATTTGTTAATAAAAGATTTTAATTGGTTAATTTCTTTACTTAAGTTTTGATTTTCTTTAATTAAACTCTGATTTTTTTGAATCAATTGTTCTAAATTTAACCTTAAGCTTTTATTTTCAGAATTTAGTTTATCTTGTATCTCATCACTAGAATTTCTTTCTTTTAAAATTTTCAGATTTAGTTTCTTAAGATTTTTATTCTTTATAGCTAATTTTCTACATTCACCATACAAATCATGAAAAGCATTTAATAATTCATCATAAGGGAATTCTTCTTGAGAATCATTTGATGTAAAAGTAGATTCAGATTTTACCTTATCTTCTTGTGCCATAAAGCACAAGTTAGTTACCTTTTGTAGTTTTTTGGAGCTGAACTGCCTCGGAGTCGACTCGGATCTCAGAATCCCCGAAGTTGGTTCTTTGCCTTTTAGTCTTGCTTTCTTCTGAGAGTCGACTCGGACATAACTAGGAGTCGACTCGCCAAACTTCGGAGTCGACTCGTAACCTTCTGGAGTCGACTCGGTTGCAGGGTCTGAAATACATCGTTCTGTCTTTCTTCTGTTACCCTTAGGAGTCGACTCGGAAACGTCGGGAGTCGACTCGGCAACCATCGGAGTCGACTCGAACCTTTCTGGAGTCGACTCGCTGACAGGGTCTGAAAATCTGAGTCTCTGCCTTTCAGACTGTTTTCCTCTAGGAGTCGACTCGGACAAACTGGGAGTCGACTCGGCTGATAAGGGAGATTCTGCAGTTTCATTGTTAGTATGTAATTGAAGCACATGTGAGCTAATCTGAGATTTATCATAAATATTTTTTAAAGTATCCCAGATTTCTTTAGCAGATAAGCATGCAGAAATCTTATTAAATATAGTTTCATGGATAGCACAATATAGTATGTTCATAGCATTATCATTCAATTGTGCTAAGTCTTTTTCATTAACAGTTTGAGAGAGTGTGTGAAGGTCATTTATTATGATATTCCATAAATAATAGTTTTGTGATTGAATAAAAATGCGCATGCGTGCTTTCCAATATGTGTAGTCTATGCCATTAAATAGTGGAGGTCTATCAATTAATTGTCCCTCTTCTAGAAAACTATCTATTTGAGTTGTCATGATCTTTGGCTCTGGATCGTAAGATCAACAATTAACTTTAGAGCACCTGCTCTGATACCACTTGTTGCCCAAGGTGACAACCCAAGAGGGAGGGTGAATTGGGTTTTCTAAAAATTATGTTCCCTAATTTTTACTTTGAATAGAATGCAGCGGAATAATAAGATGTTATTTACTTAAGCTCTAGGCAATTACAAGTAAAGCAGTGGAAAATTAAGCTAGAGCAATTATACTATGGCTTTAGGGTGCAATTGATCTAAAATTAACTTTTAGTTGTATGATCAATTTTAATCTATGTGTATGGTAAGAATGGAGTGGAAGCTAAGCAAATTCTAAACAATCACTTATAACTCTATAGAAAACAAAGCTAGAGATATTACACAATTAAGCATGAATGTAAGGCATGAAATACAAGAGATAAGGCATCACAAACACAAAGATGTATAGTGGTTCGGTGCACCCCAGCACCTACATCCACTCCCCAAGACCTCTTGGGAATTTCACTATAATCCCTCAGATTACAGTCGGTTATGTTACAAGCTCACAACCCAACTTGTTGTTTTGCGAGATCACAACGAACTTGGTCGGTTTTCACAGGCTCACCGACTAGAACCAACCGATTGTTTTCACGGGCTCACAATCCAACCCAGTTGGTTTTTCCAAAGGCTCACCAACCACAACCTTACAACGATTGTTTTTCGGGTTCACAATCAACCCAGTTGGTTTTCCCAAGGGCTCACCAACCACAACCTTACAAAGTTGGTTTTTCCTTTGGCTCACCAACAAACCTTAACCTACAAGATATTAGAGCAAGAGTTTAAATCAAATACAAGCTTCTCAAATAAGCAAATATAGCAAATATAAATAAGTAAAGTAAAGAGATGAAGCCCTCTAACAAATTTGTAGATGGAGGAACTCGGCTTCTTCTTTACTTGACCCTCTTCTGATTTTGCACGAAGTAGAGGATCACCGAGGCAGCACACGGATGGAGAGGAAGCTTTGGGATTCACTTGGATGCTCTTCTTCTCTCTATTTTACTTTGAAAGGCCCTTTTGTGCTTATGGGAGATTTTCTTTGTAAACTCTTTGAAATCTCTTCCCTAAATGTTCTCTCCCACTTCCATACCTTCTCGCCTAGCTCTCCTCTTGATTTTATAGCTTTAGAGGGAGTGCCAACAAAAATCTAGCCGTTAGAGACAAAAATAGAGCCGTTGGAACCAAAAAAAAACTAGCCGTTATGCCTCCCAGCGTGCTGGAGTCGACTCGGCTGAAGTAGGAGTCGACTCGGCTGAAACAGGAGTCACTTGTGAATAGTAGTCTGTCGGCACTGTAGCTGGGAGTCGGCTCCGCACTGTAGCACTGAAGTTGGAGTCGACTCGAGATCACTGTAGCGCTGAAAATCAACTTTCTGTTTTTTTGTTTATTCTCAGTCGGAGTCGACTCGTAGAGTATCGGAGTCGACTCGAGCACTGTGTCTTGAAACTCTAGAGTGCCAGAGTCGACTCTAAACTTTCCGGAGTCGACTCGAGGACTATTCTTTTGAATCTTTCTTTGAATTTGCTCCTCCAACTTAAATCCTTTGAACTTGAAACTTGGGCCAATAAATTGTAGCTTTCTTCTAACTTTTCTTGAGAGCTTTTGAGGCCTTCTTGTATTTTTCCAACTTGCTATCTTCCTTGCAAAATAAATTATCTTTCTTCTTGCAACACAAGCATTAGTAATTATACTTCAAGGTTTTGTGATCATCAAAATCAATCTTTAACTCAATCTTTGGGTCATCAGACATGGGCGGTCCAGATGCACCAGGCCGCAGGATGAACGCACGAGAGGATGCCATGTCAGCGATCCGTGGGAGCAAGGGCGACAACGGCACATCCCTGGAAATCAGGAGGCGCACCACGGCAGATCAGGAAGCACAATCAGGGAGATTGCCCAGCCAGCCAACCAAGATCAGAATCGAGCCAAAGCGCGGGCAAGTGGCAGCTTCCGCACGGGACACGCGTCCCGGCCAACCGGACAACGAATCTCAGGTGGCCAACTCATTGCAGCACATGGCCAAAGAAAGCCACATTTAGTCAGCCCCTTGCGGCCAAACTAGGAAGCCATTATCATTTGAATTAAGTTCTGAATAAGTCAAGGCACTTGGCCTACAAAAGGAGCCATTAGGGCCCTTAGTCCATCATCTCTTAGCATTTGAATTCCAGCAGAGTGTTAAGGGTTGTATTCCTTTGTTCAGTCGGCCGAAATGCTTGGGATAAGATGGAAAACATCACTCCCCTTAGATTGTTTAGGTGTCGTAAGGTTCCTTCCTGATTTTGCCAGGAGTCCTTGTAATCGTTGCTTTTGGAATACAAGAGTCAATTTCCTTTCAATTGTCGAGCCCCCACCATTGATTCTTTCCAGCGCCGGTAGCCATAAGGCATTTGCACACGGCGTGGTTCCAGGGTAGCAAGGAGGAAGAGAGATACCCACTTCAAGACGGTCCCAATGCACGACAACATTCAAACCTTGGCGCAGGGTTTGGAACCGCAAAGCCCCGCGGGCCAACATTGGTGCTTTTATTGAGAGACTTCAACGGAGATCGTCGGGTGATCGGCTTTAGTCCAAATCCACGGAAGGACGATCTCAAGGGTATCCCTCTAACTTTTCAGATCTAAACTCTTCATTGTGCATGTATTGAGATCTGAAAATCAGATCTGAAAGTCCTTGTAAATCTGTAAAAATCTAACTGTAAGGGGTAGGGTTTCATGGAGTCGGGTAGTGGTTCATTCAGCCCACAATGTCTCTTTGAAACCATTGAAAACAACAACGCCGAAGTTAGCCGGGTGTTGGAGCATTTGGTGACCACCTTGACCGCCATAAGGAGAGAAGGGAATGCCAACATAGAGAGGCTAGAGAGGCGGTTTGCAGAAAATGAAAACAATGTGAATGAAGGAGAAAGAAAAATGAGAGAAGATAGAAGAAAAGGAGGAAGAGTTGAATGTGGTGATACCTTTGTTGATAGATGGGCCGATAGCATCCCTATGGAAAGAGACATGAGTGAACCCATAAGAAGTCCCAACCCATGGAGGCATCATGGCCGACATGAGCATGAAAGAAGAAGGAGGAAGAAACGGGTGAACCATGAAGAGGATTTTAGGGTTTTCGATTCACATGAAAGAGGGGTCCGAAAGCCTAAAATTGAGTTCCCATCCTTTGGAGGAGGAGATCCATATGAATGGCTCGATAAGATCGAACAATATTGTCAAGTGTATGAGATCCCTAGGAAAGAAAGGGTGACCTTAGCTAGATACCATCTTGAGGGAAGAGCCAATAGGTGGTGGAGATGGCTAAGAAATATTTATGCCAAGGAGGGGAACTACTTAGGGTGGACGGCTTTTGTGCAGGAGTTCATGAACCAATGGGGGCCTTCACCAACCGTCAATCACCATGGCCAATTGGCCAAGCTCAAACAAGAAGGCAAGGTGCAAAATTACATAGATGAATTCCACCAACTCCAGATCATGGTGGAAGGGTGGTCGGAAGAAGCTCTACTTGGCACCTTCATGGATGGACTCAAACCTTGACTTGCCAAGGAACTCAAGCTCAAGCAGCCCACTCGCCTTCAAGACGCGATGAGGATGGCGGAGATCCTTGTCCAAGCCAACATCAATGATTGGCGCCCGACCAAGGAAAGCTCCAACTGCAACCAAGCCAACCCGTTGCCATCTAAGTCCCAACCAGCCGCTGCAAGCACTTCCAAACCACAACCCCCTGAGGTTAAAAGGCTCAGCCGAGAGGAAGTGCAAGAATATATCAAGAAGGGATTGTGCTTCATGTGCGGTGCCAAGTGGGAGAAGGGCCATCGTTGCAAACCCGGTCAAGCATATGTCATACACATCAACAGCAGCGACGACGAAGCCCATGATGATGCTGCTGCGACCACTGACAGCAGCACCTTTGATGAGGATGATCCCGCCGAAGACAGCCCCATCAGCCCCATGCCGAATGATGCCGACTATCTCTCCATGCCCTCACCGGTGTGCAACGGCCTTCAACTATAAGAATGACAGCATGGATCGGCAAACATAAAATGTCCTTGCTCGTTGACAATGGATCCTCCCACAACTTCATCAACCCGGGAGCCATGCAGTGGGTAGGACTCAAGGGGGTAGCCACTGAACCTTTTGAAGTAAAGGTGGCAAGCGGCGAGAGGCTTAAGTGCCAAGAAGTCGTCAAGGATGTACGTCTCAACATCCAAGGGATAAGGATTTCTGCAGATTTACATGTACTCCAACTTGTAGGTTTGGATGTGGTTCTTGGCAACGCAAGGCTTCGAGGCATCGGAAAGGTAGTCACGGACTACAATACCATGACCATGGAGTTTCAGCTCAATGGAAAGAAGAAGTTGTGTACAACACTCAACCACAAGGAAGTTCGGCCATCCAAAGCCAACATGATCGAGCGTTTGTGCCGAGGAGGAGCCCTTTGCTTCGCCGTCATGATGTCCAAACAAGGAGAGGCTGCGAGGGGACCTCAACCGCAGCCAAAGGATGAATTGTAAGGCTTGCCACCGCAAGTGCAAAAGCTCCTTGAAGCCCACCATGGTGTCCTAGCAATGCCAACAGCGCTACCACCAAAACGCGCCTTCAATCACCCCATTTGCCTTAAGGAAGAGAGCAAGCCAATCAACGTCCCGCCGTACAGATATGCTCATTTTCAGAAGGGAGAGATTGAAAGGCAAGTCGAAGATATGTTGAAACAGGGGATCATCCAGCCAAGTACCAGCCTGTTTTCATCGCCAGTCCTCTTGGTAAAAAAGAAGGACGGATCTTGGAGGTTCTGCACCAATTACAGAGCCTTGAACGAGGCTACTATCAAGGACCGATTTCCAATCCCCACCGTGGATGAAATGCTCGACGAACTCCACGGCGCAAATTTCTTTATAAGTTTAGATCTTCGGGCTGGCTACCACCAAATCAGGATGCGCGACGAAGATGTCCACAAGACGGCGTTCCGCACCCACTCCGACCACTACGAATACTTGATCATGCCTTTCGGACTATGTAATGCACCATCAACCTTTCAAGCAGCCATGAACCAGGTATTCAAGCCGCACCTACAAAAATTTGTAATTATCTTCTTTGATGACATCTTGATCTATTCAAAGACCCTAGAAGAACACATGCGGCACAAAGATCTAGTTTTGCGCACCTTGGAAGAGCATCAGTTCTTCATCAAGCCTTCTAAGTGCGCCTTTGTTCAGACCGAGCTTGACTACCTTGGGCATGTAGTATCCAGGGATGATGTTCGAGTTGACACCCGAAAGGTTGAAGCCATGACAGATTGGCCGCTGCCAAAGGATGTTTCGGCCTTGAGCGGATTCCTAGGACTTATCGGCTACTATCGACGGTTCGTCAATGGTTATGGTCTTATTGCAAAACCCCTCACGACCATGTTGAAGAAAGATGGGTTTGAATGGACCCCTGCCGCACGCCAAGCATTTGAAGATCTCAAACGAGCAATGACGCAGACCCCCGTGCTTGCATTACCCGACTTCAGCAAGCCATTTCAAGTTTTCACTGATGCAAGCAACGGAGGGATTGGTGCGGTCCTAGCCCAAGACAAGCGGCCATTGGCTTACATTTCCAAAGCCCTTGGACCGCAGAAGAAAGCATGGAGCATGTATGCAAGAGAGCTACTTGCGGTCGAGCACGCAGTCAAGGTTTGAAGGCTGTACCTACTAGGGCGACGCTTCACAATTATCACCGACCAACAAGCTGTTGGGAACCCGCCCATGCCGCTGATATTTCAAAAAAAATTCAGATGGCAGTGGAATCAGCATGAGCGGGATCGACGTTCATCGCATGAACGTTGTTTCATGAACCGTTCGTAGTTAGATAAGAATTAAAACTTTTTAAATACATTAGAAGATCAGATCTTCACCTTGTGCGGGTAGATGATTACCGCAAACTGAAGTTCGTGGTCTAGGATGAAGGTTCGCTTGAAGCCGTTCAAGTGTCCGGCCTCTACGGGTATCCACACGAAGCAGTGATCCGATCAAAGCTCTCTAGTCTTCCCGGGGTGCTAGCTCCCTTGCAAAGACTTCTTTTGATGGCTGATTTCCTCTCTTTCAATCAACCCTTGATTGTGCTTGAGAGGAGGAAGAAGAAGGATGAAGAAGAGGAAGAAGAAGAATCCCCACGCAACCTTCTTTTCTTCCCTGTGTTGGAACCAAGGAAGGAGGCCAAGGAGAGGTGCACGCCTCTTCTTCTTTTCCCCTTGCTGATGGCGGCTGAACCAAGGAAGGGAGAGGGGTGGCCACGGCTTGGAGGAGGAGAAGATCTCATCTAGGGCGCCGGCCCCCTTTGCCCCTTTTTATAACTGTTGGGGGAAAAACCCCAAGTCATACCGCCACGGAGGCGCTCGGCTAGAGAGCGCCGACCGGAAAGGCGCTCGGCCAAAGAGCGCCGACCAGAAAGCTGCTCGGCCAAAGGATGCCGACCAGGAAGGCGCTCGACTAGAAGGCGCCGACCAGAGTGCGCACCAAGAGGTGCCCAACCAAAATAAGCCGCTCGGTTAGAAAGTGCCGACCAAAGACAGCGCCGAGGCGCTCTGCTAGAAGGTGCTCGCCTAAAGGGCGCCGACCAGGAGTACTCAAAAGCAGCCCCGCCACAGGGCGCCCCATTGGGCGATCAGCTCGGCTCGGCACCCTCGCCGAGCCGATGCCTTGACCAAATGATCAACCTCCGCCTAAAGTCCAAAGGACTTGACAACTCCTACGGCTTGCGACCTGCCACTATCTCCAAGCCATCAAGGCATAAGATCTCCTCAGGCGTTCGGCACGACCTGCCATTAATGCATGAGACTCCCTCAAGTCTCCGATGCACTCAGGCATTTAATGAACACGGCCCAAGACGATCTCCGGATCACCGAACCATCAGAACGTATGGCTCTCCCTGACCGCCGGTTCATTCGGTAATAAATGCACTTACCATCTACGGACCCCAGGCCCGCCGCAGCCGGCGGTTCAACCACTCCAACAGGTCCGATCGACCGTGACAACTCCCTGATTCCGGTCTGATCCGGTCCCGTTCTCCATTACGCCATTAATGGGCCACATGGTGCCCAATTATTACAAAACAGGACAAACCTCCTGTCACCTCCCAGGTAACAAAAACCCTCCTATAAAAGGAAACCTGGAGGGAAAAGGGAGGGAGGACAAAAAAAAAACAAGAGAAAGAACCCGGAGCTGGAGAGAACCCTCCTAGACCGGGGGAAAAAGGAAGAAAACAGCACAGACACAATTGAACACAAGATTCTCTGTCTTCTCCACATACTCTCTCCCCTGCTCTCTCCACATACTTGCCCCCTCTGACTTAGGCATCGGAGGGCCGGCGCCGGGGAGCCCGGCCACCGGCTTTTTTGCAGGACAGGACAGGACTGGACGCACCACCCCTCTTCGGACGCTCCCACGCCCCCCGGCGGAGGACGCAGCCAGCCGGCGCACCACCGTCCGCCCCCTGCAGCAGCGGAGCTCCTCCTTCCCCGGCTTCACGGTGGCCCCCGGGTCCAATTTCCAGCAACAGTTGGCGCTAGAAGGAGGGGACCGAGTTCGCTACCATGAAGCTAAGAAGCAAAGGGGCTTCCAATGCCTCTCGACGTCCTCCACCAAGCCCAGAATGTTCCGTTCGGAACTCACCACCCCCGGTTGAGCCAGCACCTCAAGTTCAACCGGAACAATTTGATGCCCTGGTGCAGCAAGTGCAGGCGTTGGCTACCGCCGTCCAAAGTTTGCAACCCAGGGGCATCCCAGCAGCACCGCCTCCCCCGGCTCCAGTTCAACCGGAGCCCCCTACAAGCGGGCTTCCTCTTCGAGGTCAGGACTTTCAAGTCCAGGCCTCCCTCTGGAGAGAGCACCCAGTCAGAAATCACGGAGGCTGGCCACAGCCTTCAGAAGCTGAGTCGGTTCCAGGGCAACCTGCACCCGGAGGAACCGCTGTAGCGATCCTCCAGAATGATGAACTCGACAAGAAGGTCGAAAAGCTGGAGCGCCAAATTCAGGCACTCCACGGGAGAAAATCGGGACGTAACGGCGACTTCGAGTTCAATACGAAGTCGCCCTTCTCCCAGGAGATTGAAGATGAACCGGTTCCCCTCCGGTTCAAGATGCCCCAGGTGGAGCCTTACAACGGCAAGGCAGATCCCTTTGACCACCTGGAGAGTTACCGGGTCTTAATGGCCCTACAAGGAGCCTCGGAAGCCATGATGTGCAAGGCTTTCCCGGCGACACTCCGAGGACCAGCCCGGCTTTGGTTTACCGGGCTGAAGCCGAGTACTGTCTCTTCCTTTGAGCAGCTCGGCAGACAATTTGCTGGCAACTTTGCCGCCAGCCAGCCCCAGCGGCGGACATCTGACTCCCTCCTTGATATCAAACAAAAGGAGGGAGAATCCTTCAAGGAATACTTGGACCGGTTCACCGCCGCAACATGGGAAGTCCGGGAGCTTGACCAGTCAATCGCCATGTCGGCGCTGAAGACTGGAGCCCGGTCCTACAGATTCCTCTTCTCGATTGAGAAGAATTTTCCAGCGGACCTTACAGAAATGTTCGCTCGAGCCCGGAAGTATGCCAAGGCTGAGGAAGCCGTGGCCGTCAGGCGGGGCGGGACCGAGCAGAACCCCAAGAAGAGGCGCCGTGAGGAACGCAGCCGACCCAGAAGCCCGTCTCCACGACGAGCTAAGAATCCGCCCCGCCCGAAAAGTCCACCCCGGTTGAGAGGACCGCCGCAGCAGAGGTCACTCCGCCCGAGGTTCCCACTACAGGCCCGTGCACCTGAAGGGAGGTATGAAGAGTATACTCCCCTCAATGCTCCTCGGGCTGAAATCCTCATGGAGATTGAGAGTCGGGATTGCATCCGACTCCCCCCTCCAATGCCAGACACCAGAATCCGGCGTGATCTCCGAAAGTATTGCCGTTGTCACCGGGATCACGGCCATGATACCGAGGATTGTTATCAGCTCCGAAATGAGATCGAAGCACTCATTCGCCGAGGGGTGCTCGATCGGTTTGTACAAGGCCGGCGTGAAGGAAAGAAGCCAGCCGAAGGAGCAGCACAGCCTGAAGGTTCTAATGCCAACAGGCCCATCGCCGGCGTCATCAACACTATCCGAGGAGGGACCTCGGCTGGGGAAGCCTCAGGGGAAGGAGCCTCCTCGAAGCGCCCGCGCACCTCCGAAGCCATCTCCTTCTCAGATGACGATCTAGAGGGAGTCGAAACTCCCCATGATGATGCCATGGTCATCCCCATGATCATAAATAAATTTGATGTAAAACGCATCCTGGTTGATAATGGAAGTTCGGCGAATGTTTTGTATTTTGATGCTTATTGTAAAATGGGGATGACAAAAGAACAGCTACGGAGGATGAATGCTCCGCTGGTTGGATTCACTGGGGATTCAGTCCCAGTAGAGGGCGAGATCGACCTTCTGGTCACAGCCGGGCTCGCCCCTCGTGAAAGTACCGTGGGTATGAGCTTCCTTGTGATACGCCTGCCCTCGGTTTACAACGCCATCCTTGGAAGGCCAGGACTCAACGCCCTCTGAGCAGCGGTCTCAACTCACCACCTGCTGATGCGATTCTCCACCAGCCAGGGAGTCGGTGAAGTCCGAGGGGACCAAATGGTGGCAAGGCGATGCTACCTAGCGACCCACGAGGCAAGACGACCAGCCGAGGTGCCCGCCCCGACAACTGACCAGCCCTCAACTGAAGTTATGGAGGCACGGGTCAACCCCCAGAAAGAGCAGGTAGAGCCTGGTGAGTTGTTAATTCAAGTTCCCTTACGAGAGAACTTTTCCGAGCTAACCGTGCAGATCGGCTCTGGCCTTGGCGAAAACGAGAGGAGTCGCCTCGTCGACTTCCTACGGGACAATATGGATGTCTTCGCCTGGTCGCCTGTAGATATGCCGGGGATAGACCCGGAGGTCATGGTCCACCGGCTTCAGGTGAAGCCGACCTGCAAGCCCGTGCGGCAAAAGAAGCGAGGCGCCGCCCCTGAACGACAACGAGCAGCGGCCGAGGAGGTCGGCAAGCTCCTTGAAGCCGGTTTCATCCGGGAGATATCCTACCCGGAATGGCTCGCCAATGTGGTCCTCGTCAAAAAAGCTAGCGGAAAGTGGCGTATGTGCGTGGACTACACCGACCTGAATAAAGCCTGCCCGAAGGACAGCTTTCCACTTCCCAGCATTGACCAGCTCGTGGACTCCACCTCGGGTCACGAGCTGCTGGCATTCATGGACGCCTTTTCCGGATATAACCAGATCCGCATGGCGCCAGAAGACGAGGAAAAAACAGCCTTCATCACCGACGGGGGAACCTACTACTACAAAGTGATGCCATTCGGTCTAAAAAATGCCGGGGCGACTTATCAAAGGCTGGTCAGCCGGATCTTCAAAGACCAAATAGGCCGAAACATGGAGGTCTACGTGGATGATATGCTGGTGAAAAGCAAGGCGGCGCAAGACCACATAGCCGACCTCAATGAAGCATTCTCCACACTCCGAAAGTACCAGATGAAGCTCAACCCAGCTAAATGTGCATTCGGGGTCACCTCCGGCAAATTCCTCGGCTTCATCATTACACAACGAGGAATCGAGGCCAATCCAGAGAAGATCCGAGCCCTCCAAAGGATGACGCCTCCCAGGACGGTCAAGGAGGTACAGCGGCTCACGGGTCGAGTGGCAGCCCTCGGGAGATTTATCTCCCGCTCAGCCGAGCGCTGCCTTCCATTCTTTGCAGCCCTCAAGAAGCCGAAGAACTTTTTGTGGTCGGACGAGTGCCAGCAATCTTTTGAAGAGCTCAAGCACTTGCTGGCTTCCCCTCCCCTACTCACGAAGCCTCAACAGGGTGAGCTCCTCTACTTGTATTTAGCTGTCTCCCCTGTAGCAGTAAGCTCGGTCCTGGTCCGAGAGGAGGGGAAACTTCAGAAACCGGTGTACTACACCAGCCGGGTCTTAAGGGATGCTGAGACCCGATACTCCAAGCTTGAGAAGACCGCCTACGCTTTGGTCATCTCAGCTCGGAGGCCCGACCCTACTTCCAAGCTCACACAGTGGCTGTGCTGACTGACCAGCCGATCAAGCAGATCCTGCAGAGATCAGATCGTGCGGGTCGGATCACTAAATGGGCCATTGAGCTTGGGGAATTCGACATTGAGTACCGGCCCAGACCGGCGATCAAAGCACAAGCGCTCGCAGACTTTATAGCCGAGTGCACCATACCAGATGAGGTCGAGCCTGAACCTGAGCCACCGTTGGAACAGACCCCAAGTTTGACATGGACTCTACATGTCGATGGCTCTTCAAACTCGGGGGGTAGTGGAGCAGGATTTATTCTCACCAGCCCGGAGGGGGTGGTCGCCGAGCAGGCCCTGCGCCTCGAGTTTTCTGCTTCCAATAATATGGCGGAGTATGAAGCGCTCGTCGCCGGGCTTAAGCTAGCCAAAGAGCTAGGAGTAAAGGACTTGAAGGCCTTCAGTGATTCTCAGCTCGTCGTCAACCAAATTCTGGGCGACTTCGAAGCTAGAGACCCGACCATGCAGAAGTATCTCCAGAAGGTACGGGATCTCGCCTCGACCTTGGACTCTTTCCACATTCAACATATTGCCAGGTCGGAAAATCTCAGGGCCGACCAGCTATCAAAGCTGGCGTCCTCTCGCATGAGCGAGCTTCCCAAAGAGGCAGTCCTGGAATATCTCCAAAAGCCCAGCACAGACGAGCCCGAGCAGACCCTCTGCACCGAGCTCGAGCCAAGCTGGATGGATGAACTCATCAGCTATCTGCAAGACGAAACCCTCCCTGCTGATGTACGAGAGGCTCGCCGAATCAAGCGCCTCGCCACCCGATACATACTATACGAGGGAAAGCTCTATCGGAAATCCTTCACCTCTCCCCTTCTCAGATGCCTTCGCCCAACGGAAGCTAATTATGCCCTGCGCGAAGTCCACGAAGGAATTTGTGGAAACCATCTGGGAGGACGAGCCTTGGCCCATAAAATTCTGCGCCAAGGATATTATTGGCCGACACTCCAGAAGGATGCTATGGATTTCGTCCAAAGATGCGACCGGTGCCAAAGGAACGCCAATGTTCAGCGCCGGCCCTCGGCTCCTTTGACTTCTATCAGCTCCCCTTGGCCTTTTGCCCAGTGGAGAATTGACATCCTCGGGCCATTTCCTCTGGCCACCGGGCAAAGGAAGTTCCTGGTCGTCTCCATCGACTACTTCACTAAGTGGGTGGAAGCTGAGCCCCTCGCCCGGATCACCGAGCAGAAGATGCGGGATTTCGTTTGGAAATCCATCATTTGCAGATTGGGGCTCCCCCGCATCCTTATCTCTGACAACGGTCGCCAGTTCGACAACATCCATTTCAGAGAGTTCTGCTCTGAGCTTGGCATTGACCACCGCTTCACCTCGGTCGCGCATCCTCAGACGAACGGAGAAACCGAGGTAACAAATCGTACTATTTTGCAGGGTCTCAAAAACAGGCTCGACAAATCCAAAGGACAATGGGTCGAAGACCTATACAATGTCCTGTGGGCTTACCGGACTACGTTCCGCGTCCCCACCGGCGAGACTCCCTTCAACCTGACATATGGGACGGAGGCCGTCATTCCACTAGAGATTGGGCTCCCCTCTCCAAGAGTCGAGCACCACGATGCTAGCTCCAACTCTTCGCAGCTCTGAGGCAACCTCGACCTGATCGAGGAAACAAGGGAGGTCGCCCAAGTGCGTATGGCGAGGTACCAACAAAAGACAGCTCAGTACTACAACGCCAGGGTCAAAGTCAAATCTTTCAGACCGGGGGACCTTGTCCTAAGAAGAGCTGAAACCTCCCGACCAACTGAGCGAGGAAAGCTGGCCCCGAATTGGGAGGGACCATACCGAGTCACGCGCATTCGCCGACCCGGAACTTATCAATTGGAGTCTCTAAATGGGACTCCCATTCCGCGGAGCTGGAGCTCTGAAAATCTCCGCGTGTACCACCAGTAGAACCCTAAGGGGTCCCTCATTATTCAACCATTAAATTCCATTCTATGAATTTCACTCTATGAATTTCATTTCACGATAAACTGATGGTTTGCGGACTTATTCCGAGCTCACCAATTTTCTTGATTATCCCATGGCATCAGGTTTATTCTTCTTCCCTAACCACGGTTGGGATGCCCTGATACCTCGGGATGGAGTACCTGCGAGGACTCCCTGAAGATGTCCATGAGTTTATGGTGCGCTCTCCATCAGCGAGCTTGGCTCGTTCTCCTACCCTGGCCACGGTCAGGATGCCCCGAGGCGTCGGGACGCCCCGGACGAGCTCGGCTCGTGCTCCATCGACTACTGAGTAGCGGTCCTCTCTGACCGGACGAGCTCGGCTCGTGCTCCATCGACTACTGAGTAGCGGTCCTCTCTGACCGGACGAGCTCGGCTCGTGCTTCATCGACTATTGAGTAGCGGTCCTCTGACCGGACGAGCTCGGCTCGTGCTCCATCGACTATTGAGTAGCGGTCCTCTCTGACCGGACGAGCTCGGCTCGTGCTCCATCGACTAGTGAGTAGCGGTCCTCTCTGACCGGACGAGCTCGGCTCGTGCTCCATCGACTACTGAGTAGCGGTCCTCTCTGACCGGACGAGCTCGGCTCGTGCTCCATCGACTATTGAGTAGCGGTCCTCTGACCGGACGAGCTCGGCTCGTGCTCCATCGACTATTGAGTAGCGGTCCTCTCTGACCGGACGAGCTCGGCTCGTGCTCCATCGACTAGTGAGTAGCGGTCCTCTCTGACCGGACGAGCTCGGCTCGTGCTCCATCGACTACTGAGTAGCGGTCCTCTCTGACCGGACGAGCTCGGCTCGTGCTCCATCGACTATTGAGTAGCGGTCCTCTCTGACCGGACGAGCTCGGCTCGTGCTCCATCGACTACAGAGAGGACCGGACGAGCTCGGCTCGTGCTCCATCGACTACTGAGTAGCGGTCCTCTCTGACCGGACGAGCTCGGCTCGTGCTCCATCGACTACTGAGTAGTGGTCCTCTCTGACCGGACGAGCTCGGCTCGTGCTCCATCGATTGTTGAGCTCGGCTCGTGCTCCTACCCCGACCTCGGCCGGGATGCCTCGAGACGTCGAGACGCCCCGGTTCATCGGGATGCCCCGATATGTTGGGATGTTGTCTTTATTGGCCAAACGAGCACGGCTCATTCTTTACCAGCTTCAACCAATGAGCTCGGCTCGTCCCTTCATCGATGGATTTCTCTGCCGACGTCCTCGAAGAACGGAGTCCGAGCAGAGAAGCGTCTTCAGTCGCCTCGGCGCAAGGACGCATACGGTACAAGGTACCCATTTATTTAATGTTTTTACATTACGTATTATTGGATTTCTCTGCCGACGTCCTCGAAGAACGGAGTCCGAGCAGAGAAGCGTCTTCAGTCGCCTCGGCGCAAGGACGCATACGGTACAAGGTACCCATTTATTTAATGTTTTTACATTACGTATTATTGGATTTCTCTGCCGACGTCCTCGAAGAACGGAGTCCGAGCAGAGGAGCGTCTTCAGTCGCCTCGGCGCAAGGACGCATACGGTACAAGGTACCCATTTATTTAATGTTTTTACATTACGTATTATTGGATTTCTCTGCCGACGTCCTCGAAGAACGGAGTCCGAGCAGAAAAGCGTCTTCAGTCGCCTCGGCGCAAGGACGCATACGGTACAAGGTACCCATTTATTTAATATTTTTACATTACGTATTATTGGATTTCTCTGCCGACGTCCTCGAAGAACGGAGTCCGAGCAGAGAAGCGTCTTCAGTCGCCTCGGCGCAAGGACGCATACGGTACAAGGTACCCATTTATTTAATGTTTTTACATTACGTATTATTGGATTTCTCTGCCGACGTCCTCGAAGAACGGAGTCCGAGCAGAGAAGCGTCTTCAGTCGCCTCGGCGCAAGGACGCATACGGTACAAGGTACCCATTTATTTAATGTTTTTACATTACCCATTATTGGATGCTCATGACACCGACACATTGTTGCAAGTCCGGTGAATTCCCGTCACGGGCTGACGGGTATGCAGTCCATTTGTAAGAAAAGAATCCGGTTCGCCCCGGCAACCCGAGGCTCGGATTCGAAATTCGTCGCATTAAGAAGTCCCAAGTCCTAACGACCGCCCTAGGGCTTAGTCGAATTCTGGACTAGGCTCGGAAAAACATTCCGAGCCCAAACCCTTGTATAAGCACAAGCGTTGCTACACCATTAGTCGAAGAACCGAGCAATGGAGCTCGGCAAGCCAAACTCTAACTCAACCCTGTGGCGGAAAAAGCTCAGGCCCTAGAGCCCATATCCTCGGAACCTAAAACAGATCCGAGCAGAGAAACTTGTTTAAACTACAATAGACGAATTTCCACACAAATGAATATTCATTTCCAAAAAGCCCGGAGGCCTAGTACAAGAGCTCGGACCCGGCCTTAACAAAGTATAGAGGCCGCTCCGGCTTACAAAAAAGAAAAAGAAGATAGGAAAAAGGGGAAAACTACACCAAGGGCCCAGGCCCGGCGACTTCAGGAATAGTTGGCTCTTCTGCGGCCGAGGCCCCCACGGTGGCTTTGGGAGCTGCCTCGGTGACCTCGAGAGCGATCTCGCCTTCTTCAGCTTGACCCTTCTGGTCGGTCCCGCCAGAGGTTGGAACCTCTACCTCCGCCTCCGCTTCTGGATTTTCGACCCCAGCGCCTGGTTGAAGCAGGCTAAGGTCGAAATCTGGGAGAAGTCGCCGCAACTGATTGCGGAAGTCCTTGAAGCCCTGGATGAGACCATTGACGCCTTCCTCTTCCATCAAGTCGCGAAACTCTTCCGATTCGCGGAAGAGCTTGACGGCGTCCTGGGCCTGCTCCCGGGCCTCCTTCTCTCGAGCCTCGTGGTAGGCGGCCTTCCGCTCCAAAATCTTTATTTCTCTCTCGCGATCCGCGAGCAGAGATTGCACGTCAAGTAGACCGATCTCGAGGTCTCGGACCTTTATTCGAGCCTCCCCCACCTCCTGCTCGCGTATAGCGAGCGACGATTCGGCCTCCGTCCGGCGGGCCTCCGCGGCGCGCACTTCAGACATAGTCAAAGAGTGCGCGCCCTTCTCCTCTTCAAGTTCGGCGACCAGAGTCCGAACCTCGTCTTCGGCCGCCCCTAGCTTCGCTTGAAGCACTTTCTGCTCGGCCTCAGACGCGAGGAACTTTGTTTCGGCCTCCTCGCGCCCCCTTTGATGCCTTCGGGCCCGGTCCCGATAGTCCTGGATGATGTGAATCATCGTCTCGGTCTCGTGGAGGCGCTGCAAGAGGGACATGTGAGAAACAGTTTTAAGCCGAAACACAAATTTGCACAGAGATAAAAGTTGACTTACTCGGATGGAAGAGCAAATAGCAGAGTCCATGAACTCGCCGTAGTTCATGGACCGAATTTTGGCCTGGTCGGCCGGGAGCAGCGCGACCCGAAGAACTTCGCGCGCCACTTGTGCATTATCGAGGGCCGAGTCACCCTCGAAAACAGCCCATCCAGGAGCGTAAGGCACCCGCTCCTGAGGACCCGAAGAACCCGCCAGACCAGCCTCAGCTGGCCTGGGTGCGGCCAACCCCGTTGCTTCTTGGCTATTCCCCGGCTCAGAGCTGGGGAATTGGGGTCGAGTAGACGGCTGACCGGACCGCTGCGTGGTAGAGGTGGGGCGTGCGAGTGCCAGATCTGTTGAGGTCCTCCCTCCCTGGTCAGAATTTGGAGCTTCCCGCCGACCAGGGACTTGCGAAATCGGCACCGGACATGGAAGTGCCGTCGTGGCTCCACCAGAGCCCACGCCCTCTCCCCGACCAGCCTCAGGGCGCACGGAGCGAGAGGCATGCGCCTCAACTGTTGTGGTCGTCGAGGTCTTCGTCGAGGTCTTAGCCGAGGTCTTTGCTTTCTTCCTCGGCTCGGTCGGTTCTCCTGAGAGTTCGGCCGCCCTCTTCTGGAAGCGGGCGAAAAAGACTTCGCTCTTGGTCACCATTTTTGCGATGTCTGCAAAGATAAGCAAAATTAGAACATTAGAACAATAAGGAAATAAGAAGTTGCTATAACTATCCTTACCCTGAGGACGTGCCGAGCTCAAGCCCACGTTCACCAGGGCGTCCTCGCTAATGAGGCCGTTCAGCCAAATCCCATCCCCAAGGCTGCGGATGATATCGAAGATCTCCTGCTCACGCGGAGAAAGCTGGGGGAGCCTGTTGATGGATTTAAGTTGGGCCGGCCTCCACCTGGGGTCAAACCCCCAGGACCGTTCAGAACCCAGGAAGAAGAATTTCTCCTTCCAACCATGAATGGATGAGGGGGCACCATGAAAAAGTGGCCGACCCACCCGGAGGGCAATGTAGAGCCACTCCCCGTCTCCCGGGTTCGACTTGAAAATAAAAAGTCGCCGGAAGACGTTGACAGAGGTAGGAATCCCCTGTAGTAAACACAGTGACAGGAAACCCATCACTGCTCTCCAAGCGTTTGGAGTGAGTTGCGCCGGAACCAACTGGCATACCGCCAGCAACTCATTCACAAAGCCGTGAAGAGGAAATCGGAGGCCGGCCCAGAGTGACTCCGAGTGCACTCCGATCCAGCCTACCGGAGGATCGGTTACCCGATCCCTTCGCCTGGCGGGTTCCAAACGGAACCCGTGAAGAGGAAAAAACCACTCTTCGGTCATCTCGACCTCCAGGACACTCATGGTGGATACTACTTCGCTAGGCGACGAACCCATTACAAGAGAGGGAAATCAAAAAGAAGGGGGACCTGGGAAAGATGCCGGAGAAAAGGGACTTCGGTCTGAGGAAGACTGGAAGAATAGGAAGCTGGAAGCAGAAAGCAATAGAAAGAGGACAGGGGGCCGGGGGAGAGTTTATATAGACCTCCCCAACGGCCCGGATCAGCGAAGAAAACGCTGCGTCCCGGTTAGATGATAACACGTGTCGGTCTAAAAGACAGAACGACGCATTTAATTAGGGCTAGCGCTTCGAACATCGAAGCGCCCCATCGGATCGTGCAGAAAGGCGTCCGCAATCGAAGATCGTGCGGCCCCATCATGAGCCCACGACGCGAGGACGCTTCGCAAAAAGTGCCCCAATAATGAGACTCTTCGGGAAAAGAGAGACGCCGCCTATTAAAGGCACCTCAAAGCGCTCGATAATTCAAAACGCGCAACAAATTAAAATTTTCGGAATCCGTAGTGCCCCAACTAAAGCTACTTCCCACGCTCCAGCTGGTAGCCAACTGGAACTCGGAAGTCGGGGGGTAGTGTTGGGGGAAAAACCCCAAGTCATACCGCCACGGAGGTGCTCGGCTAGAGAGCGCCGACCGGAAAGGCGCTCGGCCAAAGAGCGCCGACCAGAAAGCTGCTCGGCCAAAGGATGCCGACCAGGAAGGCGCTCGACTAGAAGGCGCCGACCAGAGTGCGCGCCAAGAGGTGCCCAACCAAAATAAGCCGCTCGGTTAGAAAGTGCCGACCAAAGACAGCGCCGAGGCGCTCTGCTAGAAGGTGCTCGCCTAAAGGGCGCCGACCAGGAGTACTCAAAAACAGCCCCGCCACAGGGCGCCCCATTGGGCGATCAGCTCGGCTCGGCACCCTCGCCGAGCCGATGCCTTGACCAAATGATCAACCTCCGCCTAAAGTCCAAAGGACTTGACAACTCCTACGGCTTGCGACCTGCCACTATCTCCAAGCCATCAAGGCATAAGATCTCCTCAGGCGTTCGGCACGACCTGCCATTAATGCATGAGACTCCCTCAAGTCTCCGATGCACTCAGGCATTTAATGAACACGGCCCAAGACGATCTCCGGATCACCGAACCATCAGAACGTATGGCTCTCCCTGACCGCCAGTTCATTCGGTAATAAATGCACTTACCATCTACGGACCCCAGGCCCGCCGCAGCCGGCGGTTCAACCACTCCAACAGGTCCGATCGACCGTGACAACTCCCTGATTCCGGTCTGATCCGGTCCCGTTCTCCATTACGCCATTAATGGGCCACATGGTGCCCAATTATTACAAAACAGGACAAACCTCCTGTCACCTCCCAGGTAACAAAAACCCTCCTATAAAAGGAAACCTGGAGGGAAAAGGGGGGGAGGACCAAAAAAAAACAAGAGAAAGAACCCGGAGCTGGAGAGAACCCTCCTAGACCGGGGAAAAAAGGAAGAAAACAGCACAGACACAATTGAACACAAGATTCTCTGTCTTCTCCACATACTCTCTCCCCTGCTCTCTCCACATACTTGCCCCCTCTGACTTAAGCATCGGAGGGCCGGCGCCGGGGAGCCCGGCCACCGGCTTTTTTGCAGGACAGGACAGGACTGGACGCACCACCCCTCTTCGGACGCTCCCACGCCCCCCGGCGGAGGACGCAGCCAGCCGGCGCACCACCGTCCGCCCCCTGCAGCAGCGGAGCTCCTCCTTCCCCGGCTTCACGGTGGCCCCCGGGTCCAATTTCCAGCAACAATAACCATCTAGGGCTCCTACAATCTAGGAGCCCTAGAGTAATTACCTTTCTTTTCTCCCTTCTCCACATGGAAAAGGGAGGGGCATATTCCTCTCCTCATGGTAAACCCTAATCCACATTAAGTAGGGTTTGAAATGCCCTAATGTGGTCAAGCCCTAATCCAATTAGGCTTAGCCCAAGGGTGAACCAATTAGGATCCAATCTAGGTAAGTCCTAATCCAATTAGAACTTAAATCAATTTTGACTCAATTAAACTCTTCAATCCTAATCCAATTAGGAGTCTTATTGATTCATTAGATAATTAATTGTGACTTAAGAAACCCTAATCCAAATTAGGGCATATTTAATTTTAGTCCTAATCCAATTAGGACTCTTATTTGAATCCGAAGTCCTAATCCGATTAGGACTCTAGGAATCCTACTCCAAGTAGGAATCCAATTTTGATTCAAAACTCCTAATCTCATTAGGATAGGAATCCTATTCCAAGTAGGAATTCCAGTCCTACTCCAACTAGGATTCCCAGTCCTAATCCAATTAGGACTCTAGGAATCCTACTCGAAGTAGGACTCTTGTTTCAAGTCCAATTAATTAATTCTCTTTCCTTCTTCAACTTCTTATCAATCGAATTGATTACTCGTGATTCATAATCACTTTTCAACCATCGGATCGGTCAATACTTCTAGTGTGTGTGACCCCATAGGTTCTATTCTGACTGGTAGTGAGATATATTGTGATCTCTATCACTATATCATTGAAAACTCCTTTCAATAGGTTGGAACGATTCCAACTCAACTCATTAGGGTTTATCGATCATCGAGATAATCCCTGTGAGTCCCACCATCCACCAGTGACACCTAGCAGCATGTAGTGGCTACCCAGCAGAATGGAATGATGAACCTCTAGGTGCAGTTAACGTGTGATACAGTCCTACTATCGTGGATCCCTACAGGACGGAGGTCATGGACAACTCGTCAAACCCCATCGTCTGTCATATGTCAAGATTTATTCGACTCGAGTTCGATAGTGGAAAACTCTTTCTCCACTTTATATTACTGCCCTGGCCAAGGTCTTAGAACTCAGTCTAACAAATCACATAGGATCACTCCTCTTCTATCAAGGTCGATAGATTCCTTGTAGGTGCATACCCTACTCCTACAGTGAACCTACTGCAGCCAATCTACACTGCATGGACCCATATGGCTAGAGACCATGTATGTGTGCAGTCAAACTACAATAACCTCACTGTGAGTAGCCGAAGCACCGCAGGTCAAAGGACCAGTCATACTACTGCAACATCAAGCAAGTCACTGACGAGTGGATAGACATCCAAGTGACTTTTTGTCTTGGTCACGCTCAGTACCCTTGTTCTCTAACAAGCACCTGTACTATCACTTCAGTATCCCTACACCGTGGACTCAAGTCTCGTCCATCCAGAAGGAAAGTGGTCTGTGCACTGATCGGATCGATCACCGTCCTCGTGATGATCCATTGATCAGGAGCATTTAGAAATTAATCACCAATGATACATGGCTCAAATTCTCAACTCTTGAGAATATGTATCATCATCTTATTAATTTCTTGGACGATTCATAGACACATAAATAATATGAATGAAAAGATGCCTTTTATTTATTCAATAATAAATAGTCAAGTACAAAATTATGTCCCTAGAATTAATAATGTGTCAGCCAGATTGGCTTCTAGGGCATACATCTAACAATCTCCCACTTGCACTAAAGCCAATCAGTTATATATCTAAGCCCCATCTTCTCAAGGTGGGCTTCAGTCTTTTGCTGACTTAGCTGCTTAATGAACGGATCTGCCACGTTATCCGCGGAGTCTACTCTCTGCACCTTTACATATTTCTTCTCAACATAGTCGCGTATGAGGTGGAAGCGCCGCTCTATGTGCTTGGACTTCTGATGAGACCTTGGCTCCATAGCTAGTGCTATGGTGTCAATGTTATCGCAGTAAAGTGTTATGGCATCTAATGACATTACACCTAACTCTGCAATGAACTTTTAACCAGAAGGTTTCCACTGCACCCTTAGATACGGCTTAACATTCAGCTTCTAAGATAGAATCTATAATGATCGGTTGTTTGGAACTCTTTCAATTTACTGAACCATCATTGCACATATTCTGATGTAGACTTTCTATCATCAATATGTGTGCATCCTTCTACCTTCAACTCTGATGATCCTCCAAAGACCAAAAACATGTCCTTAGTTCTTCTTAAGTACTTAAGAATATTCTTCACAGCTGTCCAGTGTTCTTCACCTGGATTCGACTGATATCTGCTTGTGACACTCACAGCAAGGGCTATATCAGGTCGTGTACATAGCATGGCATACATGAGGCTCCCTATTGCTGATGCATAGGGGATCTTGCTCATGCGTTGAATCTCTTCAGATGTGTTGGGGCACATCTTCTTGGAGAGATGAATTCCATGTCTTAGGGGTAAGAGACCCCTCTTGGAGTTTTTCATGCTGAACCTCTTCAGCACCTCCTCTATGTACATCTTCTGTGAAAGGCCAAGCATCCTTTTAAATCTATCTCTATGGACCTTTATTCCCAAAATATAGGATGCTTCCCCAAGGTCTTTCATGGAGAATTCTTTTGACAACCAGACCTTGACCGAGATTAGCATGAGAATATCATTCCCTATCAGGAGGATGTCGTACAGTACGAGAAATACGACAGCACTCCCACTAACCTTTTTGTAAACACACGGTTCCTCTTCGTTTTTGATGAAATCAAACGTTTTGATTGCGTCATCGAAATGAGTGTTCCAACTCCGAGATGCTTGCTTTAGTCCATAGATGGACCTTTGCAGCTTGCAGACCTTATGATCTCCATCACTGGAAGTGAAACCCAAAGGCTGTTCCATATAGATATCTTCATCAAGATATCCATTCAGGAAAGCAGTTTTCACATCCATCTGTCAGATTTCATAATCATGAAATGCTGCAATGGCAAGCAATGTTCGGATGGATTTTAGCATGGCTACAGGTGAAAAGGTCTCCTGATAGTCAATGCCTTCGCGCTGACTATACCCTTTCGCCACAAGCCTTGCCTTATAGGTCTCTACCTTTCCATCCGAACCTATTTTTCTTTTGTAGATCCATTTGCATCCAATAGGTACAATACCTTCTGGTGGGTCTACTAAGGTCCAGACTTGGTTGGAATGCATGGAGTCTAACTCTGACTTCATGGCTTCCAGCCATTTCTCGGAATCGATATCAGATATCGCCTCGTTGTAGGTTTTGGGATCCTGTATGTGATCCCTATCTCCCACCAGGAACATTTCTTCGGTATCCTCTTCTAGTATACCTAAGTATCTATCGGGAGGATGGGAGACCCTACTAGATCTATGAGGTGGTCGAGGGATATCGTGTACTGGCTCTGTATGAATGGGTTCAATAGGATCCATGACTCGTTGCTTTTCAGAGACTTTCTCTTCAAGCTCAATTTTCCTCCCATTGCCTCTATCAAGGATAAACTGATTTTCCAAAAAGATGGCATGACGGCTCACAAACACATTGTGATCCTCTGAGACCTAAAAATTGTATCCTAATGACTCTTTAGAATATCCTATAAAACGAGCACTTATGGTCCTAGCCTCTAACTTGTCTGCCTGTAGTCTCTTGACGTGGGCCGGACATCCCCAAATCTTGAGATGACCCAGACTTGGTTTCTTACCATGCCATATCTCATACGGTGTGGTAGGAACAGATTTAGAGGGAACTCTATTCAATAAATAAATCGCTGTGAGTAAGGCATCTCCCCAAAGGAACATAGGTAAATCAGTGAAGCTCATCATGGACCTGACCATATCCAATAGAGTCCGATTCCTCCTCTCTGACACCCCGTTGAGTTGAGGTGTACCCGGAGGTGTCCATTGTGAGACTATGCCGTTTTCTTTGAGATAGTCCCGGAATTCCCCACTAAGGTATTCTCCTCCTCGATCTGATCGAAGAGCCTTAAGAGGTTTTCCAGTTTGTTTTTCTACTTCATTTCTGAACTCTTTGAACTTTTTAAAAGATTCAGACTTGTGTCTCATAAGATACACATGCCCATACCGTGAATAATCATCGGTAAAGGTAATGAAGTAAGAATAATGTCCCCTGGCTAGCACATCGAATGGGCCACATATATCAGTATGTACTAGGATAAGTATTTCAGTGGTCCTCTCCCCATGTCCTACAAAGGGCAGTCTAGCCATTTTTTTTTGAAGACAGGACTCGCAAACTGGATATGACTTGGAAGTCAATGAGCCTAAAGGCCCATCTTTATCCATTTTGTTCATTCTGTCCTCTCCAATATGGCTAAGCCTGAGGTGCCACAAATATCTTTGGTTTATCTCATCTCTAGATCTTTTGGATCCTTTGGCACTCATTTCTTGTTCGGTAACATTCACAGATACATCCATATGTAAATGATAGAGACTGTCGATCATGAAACCACGTGCGACTATTTTATTTCTGAAATAAATAGAACAGCAGTCTTTGTCAAATGTAAAAACATGACCTTCCTGTGCTAGACATGAAACAGAAATCAAATTTCTGCTAGTAGCAGGTACATAATAGCAGTCTCTAAGTAATAAACTAAAAACAGACGGTAGTTGCAGATGGTAGGTGCCCACAGCCACAGCAGCAACTTTTGCCCCGTTGCCAATCCGAAGGGTTACCGCATCTTCCGCCAGCCTTCTACTTTCCTTTAGACCCTGCATGGTAGTGCACAAATGAGCACTAGAACCAGAATCTATAACCCAACTGGAAGTAGAAGAAACCGTTAGATTAGTTTCAATTATGAGCAAGTCTATACCTTCTGAAGGCGTGTCAGCCTTCTTGTTCTTCAGGCTCTCGAGGTATGAAGGACAGTTCCTTTTCCAGTGGCCATCGACATTGCAGTGGAAACATTTTCCTTTGTCATTAGCCTTTTTCTTTTGAACTTTCTTTTTTGGCTTCTTGTCTTTCTTCTGCTTCTTAGCAGGCTTCTTTTTCTTCCAAGTAGACTTTCTCTTGGAACCAGAAGTCAACTCAGCAGCAAGGACATTGCCCCTTGAACTTTTCAAGGCTCCCTCAGCAGTTACCAACATGTTTATCAGTTCAGTCTTAGTGCATTCAATTTTATTCATGTGGTAGTTTACTATAAACTGACCGAATGAATCAGAAAGTGACTGTAGGATCAAATCCACTTGTAATTCCTTGTGCATGTCCATACCGAGCTTCTCAAGCTCCTCTAGATCCTTGATCATAGTCAGACCGTGATCATGGACAGACTGCCCCTCGCGCATCTTCGCTTTAAAAAGCCTCTTAGACACTTCAAAACGAGCTGTGCGACTCTGCTCACCATACAACTCTTGCAGGTGTGCCAGTATGTCCCTAGCAGTCTTCATATTTTCATGCTGGCATTGGAGTTCATTTGACATGGATGCCATCATATAGCATTTTACTCTAATGTCATCATCCAACCACTTTTTATGCATTTCACGCTGAACATCAGTAGGACGTGTTGGTAGTGTGGGGATATCTGAATCGAGTATGTAGCCTATTTTCTCACAGTCCAAAACAATTTTGAGGTTTCTAAGCCAGTCCTTGTAATTGGTTCCGGTCAGTAGGTTGGTCTCAAGAATACGGCTCAAAGGGTTTGAAGCTGACATTGTATCTGCAGAGAGTAAAGATTCTAGTTAGACTTTTGTACTTGATCCTAATCTGTTCTAAGGTCTTTTAGAACAAATGTAACTCCCACTATTTTCTCGAATCCCTCACACTCCCCTGGTAGGAAAACGGAAATCCTACGCGACTAGGGTTTCTTAGTAGGTACTACGGTCCCACCAATTTACATGCCACCTCACCTAACAGTTATTGGTGACACATAGATTGATGAATGTACAACTCTTGTACAATGCTTCTCAAGCATGTTGCAGTGCAACTTGGTCTCTAAGCCATGAAGACCTCACCTAACAGTTATTGGTCCCATTTCTTAGTTAAGTCAGACCCACCGTATAACCGTAGGAATAAAGTCGTCATTGGGTCCTCACCTAACAGTTATTGGTGCCCAACCCCATCTTTACCCTACAACATCTCATGTCTATAGAGAGGTCCAGCCCCCCGATGCAACTTGACCACTGTGTCCAGCCGAGACAAATCAACATCAGAAAGACCTTAGCAGCTCTACTACAGTGGAAGACCTATTGACTTAATATTGGTTAATCAGGTCTTAGTGTTTGCAACTTGAGCTCTTCATAAGAGGTAATCGAACAATTGGCCAGGTAAGTAGGTGGGAGGCTCCCCTTACTCAGAGAGTAAGGTCCTAATTAAGTAACCACCTTTCATGCTTTTCTAGACACCAATTAGATCAATTAATCTAATATGACTTGCTCATGTCGGTTCACTCTCGACTTGATTGAGGAGGTTTTGATTTAGGTCTCAATTGGGTTTGCTACATCACATGTAAATCTATCTACCCGACTCGCATTCACATCACATGCAAACGGCACATTGCAAGCAGTTATAATCGCAGCATCAAAATAAAGATAAACTTTAAATAGGTGATGATCATGGATTCTAGTTAGGTCGTATTACAAGCATATGTACGTCAATCGATCAACTGGTCTTCAACTCTTGAATTGGTTCCAAGCCTCCTTGATTCGATCCTTCACCAACTCTTGATCCAATCGCCATCAACCGCTGAGACCCCTGTTCATCTCATGCCTTGTCTTCAACTTGATCGTTGACGTACATCACATCACAGAAATACAACCAGATATAAAATAAAATAAAAATAAATTATATCTTCCTTTTAGGAGGCACGCAGGCCTCTCAAAACATCAAATAAGATGCATGCAAGCATCTGAAAAATTACATGACATCGCAGATCACATCGCAGGTCATTACATTTGATACCAAAAGGGTTTGAATCCTATGATCATCACCATATGCAACAATTATAATTTTCAGATCTGAAAACTAACTGATTATATCATGGCATAGGTCGCTGATCATGCTAATCATGATTCTAAACTTTGTAATCTCATTAACAATGCAATTAGAATCATCATCTTATCACATAAAAATCAGCATGCAAAAATCAGCACCCCTGAAAAATCTGCATGCAGAAATTTTCAGCATGCATGATCATTCAATTTTCAGATCTAATAAGCCTTTAGATAATTAATTCTTACCTTAATCTACGAAGCCTAGGCTCTGATACCACTGTTGGGAACCTGCCCATGCCGCTGATATTTCAAAAAAAATTCAGATGGCAGCGGAATCGGCATGAGCGGGATCGACGTTCATCGCATGAACGTTGTTTCATGAACCGTTCGTAGTTAGATAAGAATTAAAACTTTTTAAATACATTAGAAGATCAGATCTTCACCTTGTGCGGGTAGATGATCACCGCAAACTGAAGTTCGTGGTCTAGGATGAAGGTTCGCTTGAAGCCGTTCAAGTGTCCGGCCTCTACGGGTATCCACACGAAGCAGTGATCCGATCAAAGCTCTCTAGTCTTCCCGGGGTGCTAGCTCCCTTGCAAAGACTTCTTTTGATGGCTGATTTCCTCTCTTTCAATCAACCCTTGATTGTGCTTGAGAGGAGGAAGAAGAAGGATGAAGAAGAGGAAGAAGAAGAATCCCCACGCAGCCTTCTTTTCTTCCCTGCGTTGGAACCAAGGAAGGAGGCCAAGGAGAGGTGCACGCCTCTTCTTCTTTTCCCCTTGCTGATGGCGGCTGAACCAAGGAAGGGAGAGGGGTGGCCACGGCTTGGAGGAGGAGAAGATCTCATCTAGGGTGCCGGCCCCCTTTGCCCCTTTTTATAACCATCTAGGGCTCCTACAATCTAGGAGCCCTAGAGTAATTACCTTTCTCTTCTCCCTTCTCCACATGGAAAAGGGAGGGGCATATTCCTCTCCTCATGGTAAACCCTAATCCACATTAAGTAAGGTTTGAAATGCCCTAATGTGGTCAAGCCCTAATCCAATTAGGCTTAACCCAAGGGTGAACCAATTAGGATCCAATCTAGGTAAGTCCTAATCCAATTAGAACTTAAATCAATTTTGACTCAATTGAACTCTTCAATCCTAATCCAATTAGGAGTCTTATTGATTCATTAGATAATTAATTGTGACTTAAGAAACCCTAATCCAAATTAGGACATATTTAATTTTAGTCCTAATCCAATTAGGACTCTTATTTGAATCCGAAGTCCTAATCCGATTAGGACTCTAGGAATCCTACTCCAAGTAGGAATCCAATTTTGATTCAAAACTCCTAATCTCATTAGGATTGCAGGAATCCTATTCCAAGTAGGAATCCCAGTCCTACTCCAACTAGGATTCCCAGTCCTAATCTAATTAGGACTCTAGGAATCCTACTCGAAGTAGGACTCTTGTTTCAAGTCCAATTAATTAATTTTCTTTCCTTCTTCAACTTCTTATCAATCGAATTGATTACTCGTGATTCATAATCACTTTTCAACCATCGGATCGGTCAATACTTCTAGTGTGTGTGACCCCATAGGTTCTATTCTGACTGGTAGTGAGATATATTGTGATCTCTATCAATATATCATTGAAAACTCCTTTCAATAGGTTGGAACGATTCCAACTCAACTCATTAGGGTTTATCGATCATCGAGATAATCCCTGTGAGTCCCACCATCCACCAGTGACACCTAGCAGCATGTAGTGGCTACCCAGCAGAATAGAATGATGAACCTCTAGGTGCAGTTAACGTGTGATACAGTCCTACTATCGTGGATCCCTACAGGACGGAGGTCATGGGCAACTCGTCAAACCCCATCGTCTGTCATATGTCAAGATTTATTCGACTCGAGTTCGATAGTGGAAAACTCTTTCTCCACTTTATATTACTGCCCTGGCCAAGGTCTTAGAACTCAGTCTAACAAATCACATAGGATCACTCCTCTTCTATCAAGGTCGATAGATTTCTTGTAGGTGCATACCCTACTCCTACAGTGAACCTACTGCAGCCAATCTACACTGCATTGACCCATATGGCTAGAGACCATGTATGTGTGCAGTCAAACTACAATAACCTCACTGTGAGTAGCCGAAGCACCGTAGGTCAAAGGACCAGTGATACTACTGCAACATTAAGCAAGTCACTGACGAGTGGATAGACATCCAAGTGACTTCTTGTCTTGGTCACGCTCAGTACCCTTGTTCTCTAACAAGCACCTGTACTATTACTTCAGTGTCCCTACACTGTGGACTCAAGTCTCGTCCATCCAGAAGGAAAGTGGTCTGTGCACTGATCGGATCGATCACCGTCCTCGTGATGATCCATTGATCAGGAGCATTTAGAAATTAATCACCAATGATACATGGCTCAAATTCTCAACTCTTGAGAATATGTATCATCATCTTATTAATTTCTTGGACGATTTATAGACACATAAATAATATGAATGAAAAGATGTCTTTTATTTATTCAATAATAAATAGTCAAGTACAAAATTATGTCCCTAGAATTAATAATGTGTCAGCCAGATTGGCTTCTAGGGCATACATCTAACACAAGCTTTTCGACATCTCTTACAACAAAAAATCGTGACTCCTGAGCAGCAGAAATTTCTAGTAAAATTACTTGGTTTTGAATATGACATTGTTTATCAACTAGGAAAAGAGAACAAGATGGCCGACGCCGTGTCCCGCAAGGAAGGAAGTCCACTACTCGATAGCACCCTTGAGGACAAGGGTATCCTCCAAGGAGGGGGGATGATAGCTACCTCAGGCCGCCGAGCCAAAATTCCAAGAGCTTGGCCGAGGACAAGCTCGGCCAAGACCACCGTACGGGCCAAATCCACTACTTGGAGGTCTGCCCAAGCAGTGGCCAACCATGCCAGCCATCGGCTCAGCCCCGCGTAGGCCATGCCCAGCGCCTGCGCAAGGTTCGGCGCCCACCGCAGCAGCACGCGGCCGACTGCGCGCCTAGCTAGCCCCAGCAGCGTGCGGCCACCAGCGTGCCCAGGCAGCCCCCGACACGCGCAGCCCCCTGCGCGCGCCCACCATAGACGCGCGGCCCGCAAGCCAGCAAGGGCGCACAAACGCACGCACACGCTAGCCCGCGTGCGGCCAACCGTGTGTGCACCAGACACGGACGTGCCCGCTCGCGCGCGGCTCGAACCCGACGCCCTGCAGCGCGCGGCCCTCCGTACGCCTGATGCCCAGCCATGCGCGGACCTGCGCGCTCATAATGGACCCCTCCAGGATTATCTAGAGGAGAATGGGATTCTCTCACAATGGACCCCTCCAGGAACACCTCAGCACAATGGTGTATCCGAAAGGAGGAATCGAACTCTGTTAGACATGGTTCGATCCATGATGGGGTTTACTAGTCTGCCTCTATCTTTTTGGGGTTATGCTTTAGAGTCTGCGTGTATAATACTAAATAAGGTTCCAAGTAAGTCTGTTGAGAAAACTCCATATGAGATATGGACTGGGCGTAAGCCGACACTTTCATACCTTAGGGTTTGGGGATGTCCGGCTTATGTTAAACGTTCTCAAACTGACAAACATGGTCCTAGGTCCGATAAGTGTTATTTTGTAGGGTACCCCAAGAAAACTAGGGGTTATTACTTCTACCTTCCTAATGAACAAAAGGTGTTCGTAGGACTTAAGGCAACCTTTTTGGAAAGGGAATTCCTTAGTGAAGGAATTGTTGCCTCTAAGGTTGAACTTAGTGAAGTTCAGCAGGTAGAAGATTTAACACAATCTACTGAAACCACAGAACCGGATTCAATTAGATCAAACCCGGAGCCCAATGTAGAAGCACCATTAAGGCGATCAGGTAGAGTACTGCGTCAAGTGGATAGATACTATGGTTTCTTGGTCCAAGACGCAGATCCCATTGAGCTCGATGAGAACAATGAGGATCCGATCACCTATATGGATGCTATGCAGAGGTCCGACTCTGAGTTATGGCTTAACGCCATGAGATCCGAAATGGAATCTGTTGCTGGTGGTCCAAACCGAGAACGATTGGCACAGCGGTGTGAACGGGGTTCCCTTTGAGTTGCTTTGGTTGCGCTCCGCCCTCCGCCGTGAAACCTGCAAGCAAGCCTCGCACCACCACCGGGGTAGTGGGGGCCCTCCGACGATCAAGTCAGAGGAGATCGAAGGAGAAGGAGAAGGAGAAGGTAGCAGGTGAGATGATACTCTGGAAGATATATCTTACCCTCCCCCTTCCCCCCCAGCCTCATATATATCAGGCTGGAGGGTTTTTCCGGAGATTCGTCATCGTGTGGCACGATGGGGCTGCCACTGACATGGCCGTTACAGGGCGTCGTGGGGCAGCGCTGGGTACAGCCATGGCAGGGCATAGTGGAGCTCCGCTTTGTACGGCTGTTATAGGGGATCGTGGGGCAGCGCCGGATACGGCCGTTGCAGGGAGTAGTGGAGCAGGGGGCCGCGGCGTGCCTCAGAGGAACAGTCTGTTGTTGTCGAGAGATTGCCGACTCGGGGTCGGATTGCTGGATCAAGGGGCAGCCGACTCGGGGTCGGGCTGCGGAGCCGAAGATATCCGACCCGAGGTCAGATTGCTGGATCAAGGGGCAGCCGACTCGGGGTCGGGCTGCGGAGCCGAAGATATCCGACCCGAGGTCGGATTGCTGGATCAAGGGGCAGCCGTAGTCTTTCTGGGCGCGCGTGCCGGTCACGTGGGGCATGGTGGCTAAGTTCCCCCGTAACAGTAGCCCCCCACTCCCGAGCCTGGAACCAGGAGGAGAACGGGTGAAGGGAGTGATGCTTCGAGATTGCCGCCATCCCTCGGAAAGGCGCGCGCGCTCCGAGCTTCCCGCCTTCTTTATGGCGTATGGCAGTTGTCGCTGATCAGGCGGTCTGCGGATTTCGGCGGACATCCTTCCTTAATGGCGTTGATTCGCCTTTGGGGCGCGAACAAACTTTCGCCTCTGTACTTTTTCTTTGTTCTTTTCTTTGTATGTTGGCGTTTTGCCATATTGTATGGGTCTCGGACCTGGTGCAACGAAAGTTAATGCAAACAGAGTGTTTCCTCATTTCACTTTCATCCTTCCTCTTTTCAACTCTCGGTAGCGCCTCGCCGACTCCTGACTCTTGAAGTTCCTCCGGCGCTAGGCCAGGCATCCGAGGGTTAGGCCTCAGAAAATTCATCCGGCGCTAGGCCTGGCATCCGAGGGTTAGGCCTCAGGAAATTCTTCCGGCGCTAGGCCAGGCATCCGAGGGTTAGGCCTCAGAAAATTCTTCCGGCGCTAGGCCAGGCATCCGAGGGTTAGGCCTCAGGAAATTCTTCCGGCGCTAGGCCAGGCATCCGAGGGTTAGGCCTCAGGAAATCCTTCCGGCGCTAGGCCAGGCATCCGAGGGTTAGGCCTCAGGAAATCCTTCCGGCGCTAGGCCAGGCATCCGAGGGTTAGGCCTCAGGAAATTCTTCCGGCGCTAGGCCAGGCATCCGAGGGTTAGGCCTCAGGAAATTCTTTCGGCGCTAGGCCAGGCATCCGAGGGTTAGGCATCAGGAAATTCTTCCGGCGCTAGGCCAGGCATCCGAGGGTTAGGCCTCAGGAAATTCTTCCGGCGCTAGGCCAGGCATCCGAGGGTTAGGCCTCAGGAAATTCTTCCGGCGCTAGGCCAGGCATCCGAGGGTTAGGCCTCAGGAAATTCTTCCGGCGCTAGGCCAGGCATCCGAGGGTTAGGCCTCAGGAAATTCCGCTCATTGGTCGGCCAAGGCTGGCGCAAGCCGAGGCGACCGGTCGGGGCTTCAGGCTAGTCTGCTCCCGGGATGATCTTCGGGTTAGCCTGGCATCCGAGGGCCGAGCCTCGGGGAATTCCGCTCGTTGGTCGGCCAAGGCTGGCGCAAGCCGAGGTGACCGGTCGGGGCTTCAGGCTAGTCTGCTCCCGGGATGATCATCGGGTTAGCCTGGCATCCGAGGGCCGAGCCTCGGGGAATTCCGCTCGTTGGTCGGCCAAGGCTGGCGCAAGCCGAGGCAACCGGTCGGGGCTTCAGGCTAGTCTGCTCCCGGGATGATCATCGGGTTAGCCTGGCATCCGAGGGCCGAGCCTCGGGGAATTCCGCTCGTTGGTCGGCCAAGGCTGGCGCAAGCCGAGGCGACCGGTCGGGGCTTCAGGCTAGTCTGCTCCCGGGATGATCATCGGGTTAGCCTGGCATCCGAGGGCCGAGCCTCGGGGAATTCCGCTCGTTGGTCGGCCAAGGCTGGCGTAAGCCGAGGCGACCGGTCGGGGCTTCAGGCTAGTCTGCTCCCGGGATGATCATCGGGTTAGCCTGACATCCGAGGGCCGAGCCTCGGGGAATTCCGCTCGTTGGTCGGCCAAGGCTGGCGCAAGCCGAGGTGACCGGTCGGGGCTTCAGGCTAGTCTGCTCCCGGGATGATCATCGGGTTAGCCTGGCATCCGAGGGCCGAGCCTCGGGGAATTCCGCTCGTTGGTCAGCCAAGGCTGGCGCAAGCCGAGGCGACCGGTCGGGGCTTCAGGCTAGTCTGCTCCCGGGATGATCATCGGGTTAGCCTGGCATCCGAGGGCCGAGCCTCAGAAAATTCCGCTCGTTGGTCGACCAAGGCTGGCGCAAGCCGAGGCGACCGGTCGGGGCTTCAGGCTAGTCTGCTCCCGGGATGATCATCGGGTTAGCCTGGCATCCGAGGGCTGAGCCTCGGGAAATTCCGCTCGTTGGTCACGCGCATGTCGCTTGCCGCTCGACGGAATTTCTCCGTGGCCAGCTACGATCGTGTTTCTCCTATTCTCCAAGCGTCGCCTGGGGAACACCAGAAGGGTATTAAATGCTAATTGAGGCGTTACCTGAAAAATCGGATCGCCAGTTGCTGCTTGCAAGGAATGTCAGTTAAGCGGCCGCGATACGCGCGCTCTTCGAGGCGGATGCGGCCTGGGCGCGAGCGGAGATACGTGGGCCGTGGGATACACACCGCCCGGAGTGTCCTTGGATGGCCTTGATTTTGTCCGGGTTGGCTTCGATACCCCGCTGGTTGACAATGAAACCGAGGAACCTCCCGGCCGAAGCGCCGAAGGCGCACTTCGCTGGGTTCAGCTTCATGCGAAACTTCCGCAAGGTGGTGAAAGTCTCCTCCAAATCCGCGATGTGCTGGTCTGCATGGCGGCTCTTCACCAGCATATCATCCACGTACACCTCCATATTCCGGCCGATTTGCTCTTTGAAGATTTTGTTGACGAGGCGCTGGTAAGTGGCGCCAGCATTCTTCAGACCGAAGGGCATTACCTTGTAGCAGTACAGCCTCCGGTCTGTTATAAAGGCAGTTTTCTCCTCGTCCTGTGGGGCCATCATTATCTGGTTGTAACCGGAGAAGGCGTCCATGAAAGACAGCAGCTGATATCCGGAAGTCGCGTCGACCAGTTGGTCTATTCGCGGAAGCGGAAAGCTATCCTTAGGGCACGCCTTGTTCAGGTCGGTATAGTCGACGCACATCCTCCACTTCCCGCTCGCCTTCCGGACAAGTACAACATTTGCCAGCCACTCGGGGTAGCTTACCTCCCTTATGAATCCTGCCTCCAAGAGCTTGTCAACCTCCTGGTCGACCACCCGGATCCGATCCGGGGCACAGTGTCTCTTCTTCTGCTTCACTGGCCGGTGGGTCGGGTCGACGTTGAGGGCGTGAGAAATGACCTCCGGGTCGATCCCAGGTACATCGGCCGCCGACCAGGCAAATACATCGGTGTTGGCTCGGAGGAATTCCACCAACCGGGCCCGAGCTCCCGGATCGAGATTGGCGCCGACCCGGACCGCCCGGTCGGGGCGGCCTTCCTCGAGGGGGACTTCGACCACACCCTCGGCCGGCTCCCCCTGCCGCAAGGCCACCTCGTCTCTGGCATCAAGGGACTCGACGCTTAGGGCTTCCACGGGCTTCTTCCCTTTGAGGGTTGCTAGAAAACATTGCCGTGCGGTCGGTTGGTCACCTCGGACCTCTCCGATCCCGACCGCCGTGGGGAACCGCATGAGCAAGTGGTACGTGGAGACCACCGCGCGAAGGGCGTTCAGCCCGGGTCGCCCGAGGATAGCGTTGTAGGCCGAGGGAACACGGACGACCAAGAACCCGAGTCGCACCGTGGCTTCTGCGGGTGCGACGCCCGCAGTCACAGGCAGCTCAACGACACCTTCCGCCGGGACAGCGTCACCGGTGAATCCTACGAGGGGGGTGGACATTTTGTGCAACAACTGTCTGGACAAGCTCATCTTTTGGAAGGCCTCGTAAAACAAAATATCAGCTGAGCTTCCACTATCCACAAGAACACGCCTTACATCATAGTTTGCCATAGTGAGGGAGATCACCATGGCGTCATCGTGGGGAGTCTGAACCCCCTTTACATCCTCATCAGAAAAGGTGATTACATTGCCGACCCTCTGCCTCTTTACGACGGCCGTCCCTGACGCTTCCGTCGAGCCCCCTGCGTTCCTCACGGGCCGGGGGCAGCCCCCAGTGATAGTGTAGATCACGCCCGCAATGGGTCGATTCTGCTCCCGAGGCTCCGGAGGGGCCGGGTCGGCCGGACGCGGGTCTGCGGGGGGACGTCGGTCGCTCACATATCGACCGAGATGCCCCGACGGATAAGAGCCTCGATCTCATCCCGAAGCTGGAAGCAGTCCTCTGTGTCGTGGCCGTGGTCTCGGTGGTACTCACAGTACGCCCGGGAGGGCCTCTTTCCAGGGATCCTTCGTATCTGTCTCGGGGCCGGGAGGTCCTCCCGCCCCTTGATCTCCATAAGGATCTGGGCCCGGGGAGTCAGGAGAGGGGTGTACCGGTTGAAACGTCGGGGCGGAGAACGAGGGCGTGGGGCGCCGTGGTTCTTCGCCGGCGACGGGCTTCTGCGCCGACGCTGGGGCGTCGGGCTCCTCCTCTGGCGTGCCTCTTTCCGCCTTTTCTTCCCAAGCTTTGGAGGGATCTCGGCAGCCTCCTTGCTCCGGTGGGCGGCCGCCTCCTCGGCGTCCGCATACTGGTTCGCCCGGGACAACAGCTCTGGGAAGCTCCGCGGCAGGCGTTTGTCCAGGGAGAAGGTGAGCCTGCCCTTCCGGAAGCCACGCTTCAGGGCTGAAAGAGCTACCTCCTGACTCAGGTTCCGGACCTCCAGCGTAGCCCTGTTGAAGCGGGTAAGATAATCCCGCAGGCTTTCTCCCTCGTTTTGCCGGACGTCAAAGAGGGAGTCGGAGACCAGTCGCCGCCGGCTACTGACGGCGAAATGAGTGATGAAGAGGCGAGTGAACTGGTCGAAAGACCGGATTGAGTCAGCCTCCAGCCCGGCGAACCACGCCCTCGCCGGGCCACGGAGGGTTGCCGGGAAGGCCTTGCAGAGAAGGGGATCTGATGCTCCGTGGAGGAGCATAAGGGTCCTGAAACTCTCGACGTGATCCCGCGGGTCTGCCGCCCCGTCATAGGGCTCGATCGCCGGCATTTTGAACCCCGGCGGATTCGGGGTCCGCAGGATCCTCGAGGCGAGCGCCGGCTGGGAGGAGATCTCTAAGTCGGCGAAGGGATCTTTGGAATGGCCCTTCAGGACCTGGAGTTGTCGGTGGAGATCGTCCACCCGCCGGTCCAGGGAGCGCGACCGGTGGGTGGGAGACAAGGAGCGGCGAGAGGGGGACCGACTGGAGCGCGGGTTCCTCGAGGACCAGGGGGTCTGGGAACGCGCCCGGGCCCGCCTCTCGTACCCCGCGCAGCTCCGGTGGGAAGGTCCCGGCAGAATGGAGCGTGCTCGAGAATCCTCCTCGCGCCGGCGCTCCTCCCCATGGGAGAGGAAGGAGCGCGGGTTGAGGAGGACAGGCGAACGCTCAGGCAGCAGCGGCTCCTGAGCCCGCTGCGGCGCCCGAGACATCGCACCCTGCAGATTCTGCACCGCCTCCGCGAGGGTGCGAACCTGCTGGGTTAGCTGGTCGAACTGGGCGGCTTCGACCATCTGAATGGGCGGTGGGGCGGTGGAGTGTTGCTGAGAGCGTGTTGGAGATGCAGCGGCCTCCCGGCCGGTGGCGCGAGAGGCCCCGCGACCGGAAGCATTGGAAGCTCCACGACCACCTCGCCGTGCCATTACGATCGCTCTGAGATCCGGCCCTCCTTCTAGCGCCAACTGTTGCTGGTGGTCCAAACCGAGAACGATTGGCACAGCGGTGTGAACGGGGTTCCCTTTGAGTTGCTTTGGTTGCGCTCCGCCCTCCGCCGTGAAACCTGCAAGCAAGCCTCGCACCACCACCGGGGTAGTGGGGGCCCTCCGACGATCAAGTCAGAGGAGATCGAAGGAGAAGGAGAAGGAGAAGGTAGCAGGTGAGATGATACTCTGGAAGATATATCTTACCCTCCCCCTTCCCCCCCAGCCTCATATATATCAGGCTGGGGGGTTTTTCCGGGGATTCGTCATCGTGTGGCACGATGGGGCTGCCACTGACATGGCCGTTACAGGGCATCGTGGGGCAGCGCTGGGTACAGCCATGGCAGGGTATAGTGGAGCTCCGCTTTGTACGGCTGTTACAGGGAATCGTGGGGTAGCGCCGGATACGGCCGTTACAGGGAGTAGTGGAGCAGGGGGCCGCGGCGTGCCTCAGAGGAACAGTCTGTTGTTGTCGAGAGATTGCCGACTCGGGGTCGGATTGCTGGATCAAGGGGCAGCCGACTCGGGGTCGGGCTGCGGAGCCGAAGATATCCAACCCGAGGTCGGATTGCTGGATCAAGGGGCAGCCGACTCGGGGTCGGGCTGCGGAGCCGAAGATATCCGACCCGAGGTCGGATTGCTGGATCAAGGGGCAGCCGTAGTCTTTCTGGGCACGCGTGCCGGTCACGTGGGGCATGGTGGCTAAGTTCCCCCGTAACAGAATCCATGGAAATCAATAGTGTATGGACACTAGTTGATCCACCCGAAGGGATAAAACCTATAGGGTGCAAATGGATCTTCAAAAGAAAGAGAGGCGCAGACGGAAAGGTGGAGACCTATAAAGCCCGTCTGGTTGCCAAGGGGTATCGTCAACGTTATGGCATCGACTATGACGAGACTTTTTTTCCTGTGGCAATGCTAAAATCTATTCGGATCATGCTTGCTATTGCAGCATATATGGATTATGAAATCTGGCAAATGGATGTGAAAACAGCTTTTCTAAATGGAGAGCTGGGAGAAGAGGTGTATATGATACAACCTGAGGGTTTCACATCCACAGACGAGTCCAAAGTATGCAAGCTACAAAAGTCTATTTATGGACTTAAGCAAGCTTCTCGAAGTTGGAACATACGTTTCGATAAAACTATCAAAACGTATGGCTTCGTTAAGAACGAAGAAGAACCTTGTGTCTACAAGTGGACTAACGGTTCAGTGATCACATTCCTTGTCTTGTATGTGGATGACATTCTCTTAATTGGAAATGACATTCCTGCATTACAGAATGTGAAACTCTGGTTGTCATCACAGTTCTCCATGAAGGATTTGGGAGAAGCATCCTACATCCTAGGGATGAAGATCTATAGAGATACATCTAAGAGGTTGCTTGGATTGTCCCAATCCACGTACATCGACACTATGTTGAAGCGGTTCAACATGGAGAATTCCAAGAAGGGCTATCTTCCGATAGGCCAAGGAATTTCTCTCTCTAAGAAAGATTGTCCGACAACTTCCGAAGAGAGAGCGTATGAGTAGAATCCCATATGCTTCTGCAGTAGGTTCTATTATGTACGCCATGACATGTACAAGACCGGATGTTGCTTACTCACTAGCAGTAGCGAGTAGGTATCAGTCTGATCCGGGTGAGAACCATTGGAAGGTGGTGAAAACCATCCTTAAGTATTTAAGAAATACTAAGGACCAATGGTTAATCTATGGAGAATCTGACTTAAAACTTGTGGAGTTTACAGACTCTAGTTTTCAGTCAGACCATGATGACAGTAAGAGTATGTCTGGATTTGTGTTTACCCTGAATGGAGGAGCAGTCTGCTGGAAAAGTTTCAAGCAGCATTCAGTAGCCGATTCTGTATGCGAAGCAGAGTATGTTGCTGCATCAGATGCGGCAAAGGAAGCTGTTTGGATCAAGAAGTTTGTAAATCAACTTGGTGTTGCTCCCTCAATCAACGGTCCAGTTCTTTTGTATTGTGACAATACTGGAGCCATTGCACAAGCAAAGGAGCCAAAGTCTCACCACAGGACCAAGCACATTCTGCGTCGCTACCACCTTGTACGAGAGATCGTGGAACGAGGTGACGTCAATCTTCAGAAGATCGATGGAAAGGAGAACCTAGCTGACCCATTCACTAAAGCTCTTTCTGTAAAGGAGTTCGATTATCACAAATCGAAGATGGGTATAAGATACTGTACAAATTGGTTTTAGTCCAAGTGGGAGTTGTTGGGAATTGTGTCCCAAAGCCAATTTATTAGTTGTAAGAAATTGAATTATGTATATGTTTTATTAAAATGAATAAAAATTTATTCTGGCAATTTTCTATTCATCACAAGTGTTGCATCTTCAAATTGAACTCCTGTGTATTGTGATGAAGTCCTTAGGACTAATTTAGTGGATAAAAGAGGTTTTATCATTTAGTCCTTAAACCAGTTCGCGACCAAATGACGAGCTGTCAATTGGACGATAGCTATGTCAAGTATAGGTCGTTGTGTGCCATTTAGTTGGTTGTCCTCTTAAACCAAGGAGTGTGGAGACACTGTATGGCATACAGGTGAGATGTAGGAGTACATCGTCACTGAATAGTGACTCACCTGCGTAGCACTCCACTGTCGGGAGTTAGCTCGTAAAACATATGGGCATAAGTACCCCTTAGACCTGAGACTGTCACGGTGACTTGCAAGCAACTCACTGTACTTAGGCACTGGATGACTTGAATTTCTAATTCAGGGATCGGAAGGATGTTGGGTGCAGTCAAGTACTCGCGAAGTCTGTGTATGAGTCAAGATGGGATTGACCGCTTCAGATTTTAGGAGTTGATGTCTCACTGTATTTCAATTCAGTAAAACCTTGGCCAGGGTAAACCAAGTGATAAGTCACTTGATTTGATTAATTGAAATACACTATGAATGACCGGACCCAGAGTTCGACAGTCCACTCTGAGGTCATCTTGAGCATCGAAGGTCATAGGGATGAATTATGCAACAACCATACGTCTAGGTTCTTGAATGTTGCTTTGCATATTTGACCTATCCGGACGTCGGGTATCATTGCTAGATGGTCACCTCGATTAGTGCATGGAGTAGTCCATGTACTACCGGCTTAGTGTTCGAACCTATCGGAGTCACGCACATTAGTCAAGCTAAGTAGGAAGGTCTTGACCTAATTTATTTAAGAATTAAATTATGGGTCATTTGGAATTTGGCTCTGTCTATGTTCAGCTAGCACTGAATATGAGGTACATGCTAAATTTCATGGATGAACAACTAATTAAGTCTGTATTTCGGATCAATCAAGTTTTAATTAATATAATTGAACTTGATCAGGACTCAATTGTTGAGATTGGATTTGATTGGGTCTAAATTAGTGTAATTGGGCTCGATCATGATTTAATTGGGATTTAATTTCGTATTTGTTCTGATCTAAGTCGGACTTGGATCGAGCCGAAACTAGACCCAATTGAATCTCCTATGAGTCAGACTCATGTGGAATTTTTTCGGGTCAAAAATTCATTTAAATGGGCAGCAAATTTGGTTTAGAACCAAATTGACTAACTTATGATCAAATGGGCTAACCCATTTGTATCACAAGTTGACTTTTTCCATTTAGAGTGGTTGCTGACCGTGAATAAATCCCATGGACCCGTGGACCACTCCCTTCACATGGACCCTTAGCACCTTTTTTGTGAGCCGCGACTCACCTGGGACGCATGAAACAGAGCTTCTCTGTTTCACGCGTCCGCAACCCTTCCGACCGTCGATTGCGCGGCCAACCGGCCTCCGGCCAGACAGCCGACTGGACCGGAATGTGCGGTTTTGAACCGCCAACATTCCAGTCCAGTTTGATTTTTGAAATCCAGCAATAATTGACATTAATCACTGTTTTATTCCACGGTTGTTTTTGAAACAATCGTTATCAAATTCATTCATATTTGATAATGAATGAATTCAATAACGCTAGACCATTTACGCCTCTTAACTCCTCTCAGCGTTGGCCTATTTGTAGGCCACCGTTTCCCCTCGAATGGAAAGAGAGAGAAAATTTTCTTGGGAAGAAAACATGAGACAGAGAGATAGGTTGATTCTGTGAAGAAGAAGAAGAGTGAGGAAGGAGTTCCTCTCTCTCTCTCTGGTGGTTTGGAGTTCGGCCCAGGTCCGGCGTCCTCTCCTCCCTTCCATTCCTCTGTGATCAGGATCAAGAGACGGGTGTCTCTTCGGCCTAGGCGTGCCGTGAACAAACGGGAGAAAGAAACCGAAGAAAGAAAGAAAGAGAAGAAAGAAAGAAAGAGAAGAAAGAAAGAAATAGGAAGGTCCTTTTTCTAGTTTTCCTTTCTTCCAAGGGTCCTTTTGCAAAAAATTGTTTTGCACGAGTAAAGACATCATCCAACCTTCTTGCGAAGCTTGACGTGCGTGCGAAGTAGAGGGCTTGCAGATCCAGGCCTTGCAGAGCTACCTTCAGGGATCTAGATCCAGATCCAGATTCAAATTACCTCGACCAACTTCCGCTACGGGCTTGAGGTAATTTTACATAAAAATTAAATTTAATATTTTATAATTGTTATAAATAAAATAAAAAAAATTTAAAACTGATTTTTCATGCCTGGCGTTCGATTTTATCGGACAACTCGGGAAATTTTTCCTACAACTGGTATCAGAGCCAGGTTGGCCGATGGAATTGGCCTATAATATCTAGAATTATGCATGATTTAATTTTTAAATTTAGATTAGATCTAGATTTATTGATAAAATATCAATCTTGTGCTGAATTATAAGGTTGTCCTGCTATAAGGTTAACCCCTTATAGTGAAACGGTTGTCCTAGCACAAAATTGAGATAAATTTGTATCATAAAATAAATAGTTTATTTTTGTGAAATTATGCATAATTGATGTTTATGAAATTTCAGTTTTAAATTTATTATGGCCACAAAATTTAAATATAAATTGTTTATATTTGGAATAAATTGACACCTTGAATCCATGATCATAATGCATTTAATAAAGAATTAAATGTTGAATTTAAAATTTAAAATTTGAATTTCAAATAAAGATTTAAAATTCAAAATTTGAAATTTGAATTAAAATTTAAATTTGAACATGGGATTTGGGGATGGGTTAGCACAATCAGATTAGTTGACTAGGTTAGACCTAATCATGAAATCAAATTGAAATGGACTAACTTAAGAAACATGATTTAATCTAATCAATAGTTGAACTAGACTAAATCAAGGTTTATAAAATGATCAAACTCAATAGTTGTAGTTTATCATATCCAAACATTTCAATTGGATCTGATTGTGGCTTAGTGGTCGAGCCCGAGTTCCCAAGGAAAACCTAAATCAACTTGATAAACCAATTGGTGTCTAAGGTAAGTCGGCATTTGATCATGGTTTTTAATTGGGGCTACCTCTTACCTGGCCAACATAGTTGGTGTATAGGAAAGAGGTTAATGGCGTAACCCTCCCATGATCTCTCTTACCTGGCCAATTTGGTCGATCAAGTTTTGATTAAGGTACCTTGAGACTTGGCACTCACCCATGCCATTAAGAAAAATCAGTGTGACTGATTTAGGTGTCTAATAGACCAATAAGAGCTAGTCCTCTATATGATTTGGTGAAGTCAGTGGGAGGATTTAGAATTATCGGTCAGTGTTACATATCATTTAAAATCCTCTAAATTATTAGGTCCTTAAAATGATAAAGTTATATAGATAACTAGATCATAGCCTCCCATTAAGGTGAATGATAATGGGTCCAATATTACAGTTGAACATGCAGGACGCTTCCGTCTGGTGTTCCTCTGAATACTGGAATTATCCTTCGTTATATGATAGCTTTTTGAGCTATCTAATTGTGATTAGGTTGGCCGAGCCTTCCTCGGGCCTGATCATACATTAGGTAGGGTCATCGAGTTAGTTCATTAATGGTTGGACCTAACCAGGATCTTCAGTGGAGGCCTCCGCCTACTGATTACCACCTGGGGCAAAATTGATTACTAGAAATTGGTTAGAGAAACAATTGGTAATAGACCTACCCTTAGATGCAAATGGGTTGGCCGAGCCTTCCTCGGGCCCATATACAGTCTATGCGGATTCTAGTACTCACTAGGGAATTAAAGTAATTCCTCGAATTAAAGGTAGAGGCTATTAATTCGATTAAAATAGTGGGAGAAAACTTTTGACTAAAGTCCAAGTCTTTAGGATTAAATAAATCATATACTGATTAGTTGGGTTTTTCCTTTATTTTTCGGATATGGCTAACTCATTGTCCCTCCAAACACTATTAGACAATGATAAGCTTAATGGACCTAACTTCGATAGCTGGTATCGAAAGATGAAAATAGTATTAGAGCATGAGCGGATCCTGTATGTGATATCGGATCCTGCACCTGAGGAACCTGCAGCCAATGCACCACGTGCAATCAGAGACGCTTATCAGAAGTGGCTCAACGATCGCACTACAGTGCGTTGCATCATGAGGGCCTCGATGAATGACGAGTTTAGTCGTAAATTCGAGGAAGCGCAGCCAGTGGAAATCCTTCAAATGTTGAAGGAGTCTTTCGGCACACCTGATGATGTTGAACGACATAAGACCTCCTGCGCTATATTCAATGCCCGCATGAGGGAAGGGGCATCGGTCACCGATCATGTATTGTATATGGTCGAACAAATCGATCGCCTAAGTAAACTTTGCTTTCCTTTGCACGAGCAATTGGGCAAGGACGCCATTTTGAACTCACTTCCCAAGTCCTACCTGACCTTCCTTAGTCATTATAGAATGACTAAACCTGAAGTATCCTATCATGGTTTGCTAGGTTTACTGCAGACCTATGAGAAGGATCACCAACTCAAAAAGGAGTCGGTGAATGTGGTAGGTGGGACTTCTGCAGGACTTTCTTCCTTTAAGAAAGGAAAGAAGAAGAAGGTGCAAAAAGCTCGTGCTGGGGTCTCTAAGCCCAGCCAGACTAAGAAGCGTAAAGCCGATAAGAGCAAGGCAGAGTGCTTCTTCTGTAAGAAGATGGGTCATTGGAAGCGGAACTGTCCGACTTACATAGCGTCCCTTGATCCAAACAGGCCTAAGAAGAAAAAACAGCAAACAGTTGCTGCACAAGGTAATTATATGATAACACCTTGTAATTTTTCTATTTATGATTCTACTGCTTGGGTATTGGATACCGGAAGTCCAATTAATATTTGCAATTCATTGCAGGGACTTCAAGTTAGTAGAAGATTCAAGAGTGGCGAAAGATTCCTGAACGTTGAGATGGAAGATCAGTTCCAGTCCTAGCTTTAGGAGTCATTGAGCTTGTTTTTGAATCTAGAGTAGTCATATTAGATGATTGTCATTATTGTCCAACATTTTTAATGAATGTCATCTCTGTAGGCCTTTTGGCCAAAAATGGTTATTGCTTATCAATAAAAGAAAATTTTTGTGATATCATTTTGAATGGTATTAAAATTTTTCGTGGACAATTGAAATATGGCATTTATACTCTATCACTGCCTGTGAATGTAATGTACACCTCTAATAAACGCCCTAAGTTAGATAATGTCAATGAAGCCTATTTATGGCATTGCCGGCTAGGTTACATAAATAAAAACAGGATAAACAGGTTAGCCCAACAGGGCATTTTAGAAATCAATGATTGTGAATCATTGCCAACTTGTGAATCCTGTCTTCTGGGTAAGATGACCAAGTCACCTTTTTCTAGAAAGAGTGAACGAGCCAGCGATGTTCTTGGCCTCATACATACTGATGTATATGGACCTATGAACGTAAGTGCCAAAGGTGGTTATGCCTACTTCATAACCTTCACAGATGACCTATCCAGGTATGGGTATGTCTATCTGATGAAGCATAAGTCGGAATCATTTGAAATGTTCAAACGATTTCGTAATGAAGTAGAAAAACAGACTGAAAAGAGTATTAGGATCCTTCGGTCAGACCGAGGAGGAGAATACCTTTCTGGTGATTTCTTGACTTATCTAGAGGAGAATGGGATTCTCTCACAATGGACCCCTCCAGGAACACCTCAGCACAATGGTGTATCCGAAAGGAGGAAGCGAACTCTGTTAGACATGGTTCGATCCATGATGGGGTTTACTAGTCTGCCTCTATCTTTTTGGGGTTATGCTTTAGAGTCTGCGTATATAATACTAAATAAGGTTCCAAGTAAGTCTGTTGAGAAAACTCCATATGAGATATGGACTGGGCGTAAGCCGACACTTTCATACCTTAGGGTTTGGGGATGTCCGGCTTATGTTAAACGTTCTCAAACTGACAAACGTGGTCCTAGGTCCGATAAGTGTTATTTTGTAGGGTACCCCAAGGAAACTAGGGGTTATTACTTCTACCTTCCTAATGAACAAAAGGTGTTCGTAGGACTTAAGGCAACCTTTTTGGAAAGGGAATTCCTTAGTGAAGGAATTGTTGCCTCTAAGGTTGAACTTAGTGAAGTTCAGCAGGTAGAAGATTTAACACAATCTACTGAACCCACAGAACCGGATTCAATTAGATCAAACCCGGAGCCCAATGTAGAAGCACCATTAAGGCGATCAGGTAGAGTACTGCGTCAAGTGGATAGATATTATGGTTTCTTGGTCCAAGACGCAGATCCCATTGAGCTCGATGAGAACAATGAGGATCCGATCACCTATATGGATGCTATGCAGAGGTCCGACTCTGAGTTATGGCTTAACGCCATGAGATCCGAAATGGAATCCATGGAAATCAATAGTGTATGGACACTAGTTGATCCACCCGAAGGGATAAAACCCATAGGGTGCAAATGGATCTTCAAAAGAAAGAGAGGCGCAGACGGAAAGGTGGAGACCTATAAAGCCCGTCTGGTTGCCAAGGGGTATCGTCAACGTTATGGCATCGACTATGACGAGACTTTTTCCCCTGTGGCAATGCTAAAATCTATTCGGATCATGCTTGCTATTGCAGCATATATGGATTATGAAATCTGGCAAATGAATGTGAAAACAGCTTTTCTAAATGGAGAGCTGGGAGAAGAGGTGTATATGATACAACCTGAGGGTTTCACATCCACAGACGAGTCCAAAGTATGCAAGCTACAAAAGTCTATTTATGGACTTAAGCAAGCTTCTCGAAGTTGGAACATACGTTTCGATAAAACTATCAAAACGTATGGCTTCGTTAAGAACGAAGAAGAACCTTGTGTCTACAAGTGGACTAACGGTTCAGTGATCACATTCCTTGTCTTGTATGTGGATGACATTCTCTTAATTGGAAATGACATTCCTGCATTACAGAATGTGAAACTCTGGTTGTCATCACAGTTCTCCATGAAGGATTTGGGAGAAGCATCCTACATCCTAGGGATGAAGATCTATAGAGATACATCTAAGAGGTTGCTTGGATTGTCCCAATCCACGTACATCGACACTATGTTGAAGCGGTTCAACATGGAGAATTCCAAGAAGGGCTATCTTCCGATAGGCCAAGGAATTTCTCTCTCTAAGAAAGATTGTCCGACAACTTCCGAAGAGAGAGCGTATGAGTAGAATCCCATATGCTTCTGCAGTAGGTTCTATTATGTACGCCATGACATGTACAAGACCGGATGTTGCTTACTCACTAGCAGTAGCGAGTAGGTATCAGTCTGATCCGGGTGAGAACCATTGGAAGGTGGTGAAAACCATCCTTAAGTATTTAAGAAATACTAAGGACCAATGGTTAATCTATGGAGAATCTGACTTAAAACTTGTGGGGTTTACAGACTCTAGTTTTCAGTCAGACCATGATGACAGTAAGAGTATGTCTGGATTTGTGTTTACCCTGAATGGAGGAGCAGTCTGCTGAAAAAGTTTCAAGCAGCATTCAGTAGCCGATTCTGTATGCGAAGCAGAGTATGTTGCTGCATCAGATGCGGCAAAGGAAGCTGTTTGGATCAAGAAGTTTGTAAATCAACTTGGTGTTGCTCCCTCAATCAACGGTCCAGTTCTTTTGTATTGTGACAATACTGGAGCCATTGCACAAGCAAAGGAGCCAAAGTCTCACCACAGGACCAAGCACATTCTGCGTCGCTACCACCTTGTACGAGAGATCGTGGAACGAGGTGACGTCAATCTTCAGAAGATCGATGGAAAGGAGAACCTAGCTGACCCATTCACTAAAGCCCTTTCTGTAAAGGAGTTCGATTATCACAAATCGAAGATGGGTATAAGATACTGTACAAATTGGTTTTAGTCCAAGTGGGAGTTGTTGGGAATTGTGTCCCAAAGCCAATTTATTAGTTGTAAGAAATTGAATTATGTATATGTTTTATTAAAATGAATAAAAATTTATTCTGGCAATTTTCTATTCATCACAAGTGTTGCATCTTCAAATTGAACTCCTGTGTATTGTGATGAAGTCCTTAGGACTAATTTAGTGGATAAAAGAGGTTTTATCATTTAGTCCTTAAACCAGTTCGCGACCAAATGACGAGCTGTCAATTGGATGATAGCTATGTCAAGTATAGGTCGTTGTGTGCCATTTAGTTGGTTGTCCTCTTAAACCAAGGAGTGTGGAGACACTGTATGGCATACAGGTGAGATGTAGGAGTACATCGTCACTGAATAGTGACTCACCTGCGTAGCACTCCACTGTCGGGAGTTAGCTCGTAAAACGTATGGGCATAAGTACCCCTTAGACCTGAGACTGTCACGGTGACTTGCAAACAACTCACTGTACTTAGGCACTGGATGACTTGAATTTCTAATTCAGGGATCGGAAGGATGCTGGGTGCAGTCAAGTACTCGCGAAGTCTGTGTATGAGTCAAGATGGGATTGACCGCTTCAGATTTTAGGAGTTGATGTCTCACTGTATTTCAATTCAGTAAAACCTTGGCCAGGGTAAACCAAGTGATAAGTCACTTGATTTGATTAATTGAAATACACTATGAATGACCGGACCCAGAGTTCGACAGTCCACTCTGAGGTCATCTTGAGCATCGAAGGTCATAGGGATGAATTATGCAACAACCATACGTCTAGGTTCTTGAATGTTGCTTTGCATATTTGACCTATCCGGACGTCGGGTATCATTGCTAGATGGTCACCTCGATTAGTGCATGGAGTAGTCCATGTACTACCGGCTTAGTGTTCGAACCTATCGGAGTCACGCACATTAGTCAAGCTAAGTAGGAAGGTCTTGACCCAATTTAATTAAGAATTAAATTATGGGTCATTTGGAATTTGGCTCTGTCTATGTTCAGCTAGCACTGAATATGAGGTACATGCTAAATTTCATGGATGAACAACTAATTAAGTCTGTATTTCGGATCAATCAAGTTTTAATTAATATAATTGAACTTGATCAGGACTCAATTGTTGAGATTGGATTTGATTGGGTCTAAATTAGTGTAATTGGGCTCGATCATGATTTAATTGGGATTTAATTTCGTATTTGTTCTGATCTAAGTCGGACTTGGATCGAGCCGAAACTAGACCCAATTGAATCTCCTATGAGTCAGACTCATGTGGAATTTTTTCGGGTCAAAAATTCATTTAAATGGGCTGCAAATTTGGTTTAGAACCAAATTGACTAACTTATGATCAAATGGGCTAACCCATTTGTATCACAAGTTGACTTTTCCCATTTAGAGTGGTTGCTGACCGTGAATAAATCCCATGGACCCGTGGACCACTCCCTTCACATGGACCCTTAGCACCTTTTTTGTGAGCCGCGACTCACCTGGGACGCATGAAACAGAGCTTCTCTGTTTCACGCGTCCGCAACCCTTCCGACCGTCGATTGCGCGGCCAACCGGCCTCCGGCCAGACGGCCGACTGGACCGGAATGTGCGGTTTTGAACCGCCAACATTCCAGTCCAGTTTGATTTTTGAAATCCAGCAATAATTGACATTAATCACTGTTTTATTCCACGGTTGTTTTTGAAACAATCGTTATCAAATTCATTCATATTTGATAATGAATGAATTCAATAACGCTAGACCATTTACGCCTCTTAACTCCTCTCAGCATTGGCCTATTTGTAGGCCACCGTTTCCTCTCGAATGGAAAGAGAGAGAAAATTTTCTTGGGAAGAAAACGTGAGACAGAGAGATAGGTTGATTATGTGAAGAAGAAGAAGAGTGAGGAAGGAGTTCCTCTCTCTCTCTCTGGTGGTTTGGAGTTCGGCCCAGGTCCGGCGTCCTCTCCTCCCTTCCATTCCTCTGTGATCAGGATCAAGAGACGGGTGTCTCTTCGGCCTAGGCGTGCCGTGAACAAACGGGAGAAAGAAACCGAAGAAAGAAAGAAAGAGAAGAAAGAAAGAAAGAGAAGAAAGAAAGAAATAGGAAGGTCCTTTTTCTAGTTTTCCTTTCTTCCAAGGGTCCTTTTGCAAAAAATTGTTTTGCACGAGTAAAGACATCATCCAACCTTCTTGCGAAGCTTGACGTGCGTGCGAAGTAGAGGGCTTGCAGATCCAGGCCTTGCAGAGCTACCTTCAGGGATCTAGATCCAGATCCAGATTCAAATTACCTCGACCAACTTCCGCTACGGGCTTGAGGTAATTTTACATAAAAATTAAATTTAATATTTTATAATTGTTATAAATAAAATAAAAAAAATTTAAAACTGATTTTTCATGCCTGGCGTTCGATTTTATCGGACAACTCGGGAAATTTTTCCTACAACTGGTATCAGAGCCAGGTTGGCCGATGGAATTGGCCTATAATATCTAGAATTATGCATGATTTAATTTTTAAATTTAGATTAGATCTAGATTTATTGATAAAATATCAATCTTGTGCTGAATTATAAGGTTGTCCTGCTATAAGGTTAACCCCTTATAGTGAAACGGTTGTCCTAGCACAAAATTGAGATAAATTTGTATCATAAAATAAATAGTTTATTTTTGTGAAATTATGCATAATTGATGTTTATGAAATTTCAGTTTTAAATTTATTATGGCCACAAAATTTAAATATAAATTGTTTATATTTGGAATAAATTGACACCTTGAATCCATGATCATAATGCATTTAATAAAGAATTAAATGTTGAATTTAAAATTTAAAATTTGAATTTCAAATAAAGATTTAAAATTCAATATTTGAAATTTGAATTAAAATTTAAATTTGAACATGGGATTTGGGGATGGGTTAGCACAATCAGATTAGTTGAGTAGGTTAGACCTAATCATGAAATCAAATTGAAATGGACTAACTTAAGAAACATGATTTAATCTAATCAATAGTTGAACTAGACTAAATCAAGGTTTATAAAATGATCAAACTCAATAGTTGTAGTTTATCATATCCAAACATTTCAATTGGATCTGATTGTGGCTTAGTGGTCGAGCCCGAGTTCCCAAGGAAAACCTAAATCAACTTGATAAACCAATTGGTGTCTAAGGTAAGTCGGCATTTGATCATGGTTTTTAATTGGGGCTACCTCTTACCTGGCCAACATAGTTGGTGTCTAGGAAAGAGGTTAATGGCGTAACCCTCCCATGATCTCTCTTACCTGGCCAATTTGGTCGATCAAGTTTTGATTAAGGTACCTTGAGACTTGGCACTCACCCATGCCATTAAGAAAAATCAGTGTGACTGATTTAGGTGTCTAATAGACCAATAAGAGCTAGTCCTCTATATGATTTGGTGAAGTCAGTGGGAGGATTTAGAATTATCGGTCAGTGTTACATATCATTTAAAATCCTCTAAATTATTAGGTCCTTAAAATGATAAAGTTATATAGATAACTAGATCATAGCCTCCCATTAAGGTGAATGATAATGGGTCCAATATTACAGTTGAACATGCAGGACGCTTCCGTCTGGTGTTCCTCTGAATACTGGAATTATCCTTCGTTATATGATAGCTTTTTGAGCTATCTAATTGTGATTAGGTTGGCCGAGCCTTCCTCGGGCCTGATCATACATTAGGTAGGGTCATCGAGTTAGTTCATTAATGGTTGGACCTAACCAGGATCTTCAGTGGAGGCCTCCGCCTACTGATTACCACCTGGGGCAAAATTGATTACTAGAAATTGGTTAGAGAAACAATTGGTAATAGACCTACCCTTAGATGCAAATGGGTTGGCCGAGCCTTCCTCGGGCCCGTATGCAGTCTATGCGGATTCTAGTACTCACTAGGAAATTAAAGTAATTCCTCGAATTAAAGGTAGAGGCTATTAATTCGATTAAAATAGTGGGAGAAAACTTTTGACTAAAGTCCAAGTCTTTAGGATTAAATAAATCATATACTGATTAGTTGGGTTTTTCCTTTATTTTTTAGATATGGCTAACTCATTGTCCCTCCAAACACTATTAGACAATGATAAGCTTAATGGACCTAACTTCGATAGCTGGTATCGAAAGATGAAAATAGTATTAGAGCATGAGCGGATCCTGTATGTGATATCGGATCCTGCACCTGAGGAACCTGCAGCCAATGCACCACGTGCAATCAGAGACGCTTATCAGAAGTGGCTCAACGATCGCACTACAGTGCGTTGCATCATGAGGGCCTCGATGAATGACGAGTTTAGTCGTAAATTCGAGGAAGCGCAGCCAGTGGAAATCCTTCAAATGTTGAAGGAGTCTTTCGGCACACCTGATGATGTTGAACGACATAAGACCTCCTGCGCTATATTCAATGCCCGCATGAGGGAAGGGGCATCGGTCACCGATCATGTATTGTATATGGTCGAACAAATCGATCGCCTAAGTAAACTTGGCTTTCCTTTGCACGAGCAATTGGGCAAGGACGCCATTTTGAACTCACTTCCCAAGTCCTACCTGACCTTCCTTAGTCATTATAGAATGACTAAACCTGAAGTATCCTATCATGGTTTGCTAGGTTTACTGCAGACCTATGAGAAGGATCACCAACTCAAAAAGGAGTCGGTGAATGTGGTAGGTGGGACTTCTGCAGGACTTTCTTCCTTTAAGAAAGGAAAGAAGAAGAAGGTGCAAAAAGCTCGTGCTGGGGTCTCTAAGCCCAGCCAGACTAAGAAGCGTAAAGCCGATAAGAGCAAGGCAGAGTGCTTCTTCTGTAAGAAGATGGGTCATTGGAAGCGGAACTGTCCGGCTTACATAGCGTCCCTTGATCCAAACAGGCCTAAGAAAAAAAAACAGCAAACAGTTGCTGCACAAGGTAATTATATGATAACACCTTGTAATTTTTCTATTTATGATTCTACTGCTTGGGTATTGGATACCGGAAGTCCAATTAATATTTGCAATTCATTGCAGGGACTTCAAGTTAGTAGAAGATTCAAGAGTGGCGAAAGATTCCTGAACGTTGGAGATGGAAGATCAGTTCCAGTCCTAGCTTTAGGAGTCATTGAGCTTGTTTTTGAATCTAGAGTAGTCATATTAGATGATTGTCATTATTATCCAACATTTTTAATGAATGTCATCTCTGTAGGCCTTTTGGCCAAAAATGGTTATTGCTTATCAATAAAAGAAAATTTTTGTGATATCATTTTGAATGGTATTAAAATTTTTCGTGGACAATTGAAATATGGCATTTATACTCTATCACTGCCTGTGAATGTAATGTACACCTCTAATAAACGCCCTAAGTTAGATAATGTCAATGAAGCCTATTTATGGCATTGCCGGCTAGGTTACATAAATAAAAACAGGATAAACAGGTTAGCCCAACAGGGCATTTTAGAAATCAATGATTGTGAATCATTGCCAACTTGTGAATCCTGTCTTCTGGGTAAGATGACCAAGTCACCTTTTTCTGGAAAGAGTGAACGAGCCAGCGATGTTCTTGGCCTCATACATACTGATGTATATGGACCTATGAACGTAAGTGCCAAAGGTGGTTATGCCTACTTCATAACCTTCACAGATGACCTATCCAGGTATGGGTATGTCGATCTGATGAAGCATAAGTCGGAATCATTTGAAATGTTCAAACGATTTCGTAATGAAGTAGAAAAACAGACTGGAAAGAGTATTAGGATCCTTCGGTCAGACCGAGGAGGAGAATACCTTTCTGGTGATTTCTTGACTTATCTAGAGGAGAATGGGATTCTCTCACAATGGACCCCTCCAGGAACACCTCAGCACAATGGTGTATCCGAAAGGAGGAAGCGAACTCTGTTAGACATGGTTCGATCCATGATGGGGTTTACTAGTCTGCCTCTATCTTTTTGGGGTTATGCTTTAGAGTCTGCGTATATAATATTAAATAAGGTTCCAAGTAAGTCTGTTGAGAAAACTCCATATGAGATATGGACTGGGCGTAAGCCGACACTTTCATACCTTAGGGTTTGGGGATGTCCGGCTTATGTTAAACGTTCTCAAACTGACAAACTTGGTCCTAGGTCCGATAAGTGTTATTTTGTAGGGTACTCCAAGAAAACTAGGGGTTATTACTTCTACCTTCCTAATGAACAAAAGGTGTTCGTAGGACTTAAGGCAACCTTTTTGGAAAGGGAATTCCTTAGTGAAGGAATTGTTGCCTCTAAGGTTGAACTTAGTGAAGTTCAGCAGGTAGAAGATTTAACACAATCTACTGAACCCACAGAACCGGATTCAATTAGATCAAACCCGGAGCCCAATGTAGAAGCACCATTAAGGCGATCAGGTAGAGTACTGCGTCAAGTGGATAGATATTATGGTTTCTTGGTCCAAGACGCAGATCCCATTGAGCTCGATGAGAACAATGAGGATCCGATCACCTATATGGATGCTATGCAGAGGTCCGACTCTGAGTTATGGCTTAACGCCATGAGATCCGAAATGGAATCCATGGAAATCAATAGTGTATGGACACTAGTTGATCCACCCGAAGGGATAAAACCCATAGGGTGCAAATGGATCTTCAAAAGAAAGAGAGGCGCAGACGGAAAGGTGGAGACCTATAAAGCCCGTCTGGTTGCCAAGGGGTATCGTCAACGTTATGGCATCGACTATGACGAGACTTTTTCCCCTGTGGCAATGCTAAAATCTATTCGGATCATGCTTGCTATTGCAGCATATATGGATTATGAAATCTGGCAAATGAATGTGAAAACAGCTTTTCTAAATGGAGAGCTGGGAGAAGAGGTGTATATGATACAACCTGAGGGTTTCACATCCACAGACGAGTCCAAAGTATGCAAGCTACAAAAGTCTATTTATGGACTTAAGCAAGCTTCTCGAAGTTGGAACATACGTTTCGATAAAACTATCAAAACGTATGGCTTCGTTAAGAACGAAGAAGAACCTTGTGTCTACAAGTGGACTAACGGTTCAGTGATCACATTCCTTGTCTTGTATGTGGATGACATTCTCTTAATTGGAAATGACATTCCTGCATTACAGAATGTGAAACTCTGGTTGTCATCACAGTTCTCCATGAAGGATTTGGGAGAAGCATCCTACATCCTAGGGATGAAGATCTATAGAGATACATCTAAGAGGGTGCTTGGATTGTCCCAATCCACGTACATCGACACTATGTTGAAGCGGTTCAACATGGAGAATTCCAAGAAGGGCTATCTTCCGATAGGCCAAGGAATTTCTCTCTCTAAGAAAGATTGTCCGACAACTTCCGAAGAGAGAGCGTATGAGTAGAATCCCATATGCTTCTGCAGTAGGTTCTATTATGTACACCATGACATGTACAAGACCGGATGTTGCTTACTCACTAGCAGTAGCGAGTAGGTATCAGTCTGATCCGGGTGAGAACCATTGGAAGGTGGTGAAAACCATCCTTAAGTATTTAAGAAATACTAAGGACCAATGGTTAATCTATGGAGAATCTGACTTAAAACTTGTGGGGTTTACAGACTCTAGTTTTCAGTCAGACCATGATGACAGTAAGAGTATGTCTGGATTTGTGTTTACCCTGAATGGAGGAGCAGTCTGCTGGAAAAGTTCCAAGCAGCATTCAATAGCCGATTCTGTATGCGAAGCAGAGTATGTTGCTGCATCAGATGCGGCAAAGGAAGCTGTTTGGATCAAGAAGTTTGTAAATCAACTTGGTGTTGCTCCCTCAATCAACGGTCCAGTTCTTTTGTATTGTGACAATACTGGAGCCATTGCACAAGCAAAGGAGCCAAAGTCTCACCACAGGACCAAGCACATTCTGCGTCGCTACCACCTTGTACGAGAGATCGTGGAACGAGGTGACGTCAATCTTCAGAAGATCGATGGAAAGGAGAACCTAGCTGACCCATTCACTAAAGCCCTTTCTGTAAAGGAGTTCGATTATCACAAATCGAAGATGGGTATAAGATACTGTACAAATTGGTTTTAGTCCAAGTGGGAGTTGTTGGGAATTGTGTCCCAAAGCCAATTTATTAGTTGTAAGAAATTGAATTATGTATATGTTTTTTTAAAATGAATAAAAATTTATTCTGGCAATTTTCTATTCATCACAAGTGTTGCATCTTCAAATTGAACTCCTGTGTATTGTGATGAAGTCCTTAGGACTAATTTAGTGGATAAAAGAGGTTTTATCATTTAGTCCTTGAACCAGTTCGCGACCAAATGACGAGCTGTCAATTGGACGATAGCTATGTCAAGTATAGGTCGTTGTGTGCCATTTAGTTGGTTGTCCTCTTAAACCAAGGAGTGTGGAGACACTGTATGGCATACAGGTGAGATGTAGGAGTACATCGTCACTGAATAGTGACTCACCTGCGTAGCACTCCACTGTCGGGAGTTAGCTCGTAAAACGTATGGGCATAAGTACCCCTTAGACCTGAGACTGTCACGGTGACTTGCAAGCAACTCACTGTACTTAGGCACTGGATGACCTGAATTTCTAATTCAGGGATCGGAAGGATGCTGGGTGCAGTCAAGTACTCGCGAAGTCTGTGTATGAGTCAAGATGGGATTGACCGCTTCAGATTTTAGGAGTTGATGTCTCACTGTATTTCAATTCAGTAAAACCTTGGCCAGGGTAAACCAAGTGATAAGTCACTTGATTTGATTAATTGAAATACACTATGAATGACCGGACCCAGAGTTCGACAGTCCACTCTGAGGTCATCTTGAGCATCGAAGGTCATAGGGATGAATTATGCAACAACCATACGTCTAGGTTCTTGAATGTTGCTTTGCATATTTGACCTATCCGGACGTCGGGTATCATTGCTAGATGGTCACCTCGATTAGTGCATGGAGTAGTCCATGTACTACCGGCTTAGTGTTCGAACCTATCGGAGTCACGCACATTAGTCAAGCTAAGTAGGAAGGTCTTGACCCAATTTAATTAAGAATTAAATTATGGGTCATTTGGAATTTGGCTCTGTCTATGTTCAGCTAGCACTGAACATGAGGTACATGCTAAATTTCATGGATGAACAACTAATTAAGTCTGTATTTCGGATCAATCAAGTTTTAATTAATATAATTGAACTTGATCAGGACTCAATTGTTGAGATTGGATTTGATTGGGTCTAAATTAGTGTAATTGGGCTCGATCATGATTTAATTGGGATTTAATTTCGTATTTGTTCTGATCTAAGTCGGACTTGGATCGAGCCGAAACTAGACCCAATTGAATCTCCTATGAGTCAGACTCATGTGGAATTTTTTCGGGTCAAAAATTCATTTAAATGGGCTGCAAATTTGGTTTAGAACCAAATTGACTAACTTATGATCAAATGGGCTAACCCATTTGTATCACAAGTTGACTTTTCCCATTTAGAGTGGTTGCTGACCGTGAATAAATCCCATGGACCCGTGGACCACTCCCTTCACATGGACCCTTAGCACCTTTTTTGTGAGCCGCGACTCACCTGGGATGCATGAAACAGAGCTTCTCTGTTTCACGCGTCCGCAACCCTTCCGACCGTCGATTGCGCGGCCAACCGGCCTCCGGCCAGACGGCCGACTGGACCGGAATGTGCGGTTTTGAACCGCCAACATTCCAGTCCAGTTTGATTTTTGAAATCCAGCAATAATTGACATTAATCACTGTTTTATTCCACGGTTGTTTTTGAAACAATCGTTATCAAATTCATTCATATTTGATAATGAATGAATTCAATAACGCTAGACCATTTACGCCTCTTAACTCCTCTCAGCGTTGGCCTATTTGTAGGCCACCGTTTCCTCTCGAATGGAGAGAGAGAGAAAATTTTCTTGGGAAGAAAACGTGAGACAGAGAGATAGGTTGATTCTGTGAAGAAGAAGAAGAGTGAGGAAGGAGTTCCTCTCTCTCTCTGGTGGTTTGGAGTTCGGCCCAGGTCCGGCGTCCTCTCCTCCCTTCCATTCCTCTGTGATCAGGATCAAGAGACGGGTGTCTCTTCGGCCTAGGCGTGCTGTGAACAAACGGGAGAAAGAAACCGAAGAAAGAAAGAAAGAGAAGAAAGAAAGAAATAGGAAGGTCCTTTTTCTAGTTTTCCTTTCTTCCAAGGGTCCTTTTGCAAAAGATTGTTTTGCACGAGTAAAAACATCATCCAACCTTCTTGCGAAGTTGACGTGCGTGCGAAGTAGAGGGCTTGCAGATCCAGGCCTTGCAGAGCTACCTTCAGGGATCTAGATCCAGATCCAGATTCAAATTACCTCGACCAACTTCCGCTACGGGCTTGAGGTAATTTTACATAAAAATTAAATTTAATATTTTATAATTGTTATAAATAAAATAAAAAAATTTAAAACTGATTTTTCATGCCTGGCGTTCGATATGAATATATAGAACTGTTTTAAAGTGTATCAGCCGACCTGGTTTACGAATTTATTTTTTTATCGGACAACTCGGGAAATTTTCCTACAGTTGCGCACACGCCAGACATTGGCATGGACACGGGCGGCAACCAGAAAAACTAGCCCATGCGTGGGCACGCACGCACAGAAGGGACAACAAGCTCAAGGCTCGACTGAGGCTGCATCTGGCCGAGCGCTCCCAAGCCAAACAAGTCCAAGGTCAGCGCACGAGTCAAGCCCAGCCAAGGACACAGCAAGACACTCGAGCCCGCGCACATTGGATCCGGACCAGCCAGCGCACGCGCGCCCGAGAACCAAACAAGGAAAGCCACGGTCAGCCCGACCAAGAGCGCAACCAAAGGATAAGTGGCAGCCATCCGCGCGCAAGAGCAAACAAGGAAAGCCACGGTCAGCCCGACCAAGAGCACAACCAAAGGACAAGTGGTAGCCATCCGCGCGCAAGATCAAACAAGGAAATGCCCCACAAGGCAGCGCCCGGCCAAAGCCAGCCGGCCGAAACACATGGCAGGAATCCACGCACCAGCGCCGGGCCAAACAAGGAAGGAGCATGCGCAGAATCAACGGAGGAGCCCAATGGCTCTTCCATAGAGATCTAACAGGCGAAGACATGGGCGGCCCAGATGCACCAGGCCGCAGGATGAACGCACAAGAGGATGCGTGGGAGCAAGGGCGACAGCGGCACATCCCTGGAAATCAGGAGGCGCACCACGACAGATCAGGAAACACAATCAGGAAGATTGCCCAGCCAGCCAACCAAGATCAAAATCGAGCCAAAGCGCGGGCAGGTGGCAGCATCCGCCCGGGACATGCGTCCCGGCCAACCGGACAGCGAATCTCGGGCGGCCAACTCATTGCAACACATGGCCGAAGGGAGCCAAATTTAGTCAGCCCCTTGCGGCCAAACTAGGAAGCTATTATCATTTGAATTAAGTCCCGAATAAGCCAAGGCACTCGGCCTACAAAAGGAGCCATTAGGGCCCTTAGTCCATCATCTGTTAGCATTTGAATTCCAGCATAGTTTCAAGGGTTGTATCCCTTTGTTCAGTCGGCCGAAAGGCTTGGGCTAAGGTGGAGAACATCACTCCCTTTGGATTGTTTAGGCGTTGAAAGGTTCCTTCCGAATCTTGCCAAGAGTTCTTGTAATCATTGCTTTTGGAATACAAGAGTCAATTTCCTTTTAATTGTCGAGCCCCCACTATTGATTCTTTCCATCGCCGACAGCCATAAGGCATCTGCACATGGCGTGGTTCCAAGGCAGCAAGAAAAAAGAGAGATACCCACTTCAAGACGGTCCCAACGCACGACAACATTCAAACCTTGGCGCGGGGTTTGGGACCGCAAAGCCCTGCAGGCCAACAACGTGACGCCGGGCATTAAGGCGCCCGGCGTCAAGGCGCCGGGCATCAAGGCGCCCGACCTCAAAGCGCCCGGCGTCAAGGCGCCCGACCTCGGCATCCCCGACTTCAGTAGGCCAAGCCGAGTTCATGAAGGTCAAGCCGACCTGAGAAAGCCGACCTTGTCCTCCACATGCTGCGGCCACGTCCTGCAGCAGCCTCATCGCACCATGCTTCGCTCGCCAGCCACGCCACAACATATCAATCAGGGACCACGCCCTGCTACGACTGTCAACCATTAAATACGCACGATCTCCACGGACCTCCAGCCTATTCAAAATCTCAGGCCATCCACGACAACTCATCGACTCACTCAACTATGTCCGGTCACCCACAACAACTCATTGGCTCTAGTCCCATCCTCTACGGCAACGCATTAATTCAGATGATCATACTCAATCATGACGGTAACTCATTTAGTTCGCCCGATCACATTACAGGTAACCCTGTATCCCTCCTATAAAAGGAAAACTTCTTCCTCTTTAAAAGGGGATTCTTCTTCTTGATCTTGACTCTGAGATCTCCGCATGTAATATCTCTCTTTCTCCACTAAAGCCCTCCTCTGACTTAAGCATCGGAGGGCCGGCGCCGGAAGCCCCGGCCACCGGCTTTTTGCAGGTCCTCCGGAGGACACAGTCCGCCGACGTACGATCCGCACCGGAGCTCCACCTTCTCAGCCAGTGGTCGCCTCCGGGTCCAATTCCAGCAACACAAAGAATCCATTTGTGAGAAGATTCTATCAAACCACATACGAGAAGCTTGGTGCAGTACATAAAGTACCTTCTTTAGCTTGCAAACATGTGCAAGTTTAAGAGGATTTTTACTAGATGATTGCTACGCACAGTATTTTTTTTTTTTTTTGATATATCTCTAATTGGGTTCTATGTAGTTGTGCATGTAGGAATTTTTTTTAACATCAAGCTACCTTATATCCCAAATATGGGCCTTAAGGCAATTGTAAGGATGATACGAATTGTAGCTGACTTGATCATTGGAGAAAAGGCTTCCAAAAACTCAATCCCAAGATTTTGATTGAAATGTTTAGCGATGAGACATGCTTTCAATCATTCCACTAAGCTATCTACATAGAAACCCACTTACACCCAACAATATCCAATGTCCAGTGTTTGTGGCATTAATTCCCTTGTCCCATTATGAAGAGTTGCAAGTTATGTCTTGGCGGGAATGGGTATTAATCTTACCCTATTTTGTGATTTATGCCAGGGAACGGATGAGACAATTCCACATGTTTTATTTCAGTACCCCAGAGCAATAGGTGTTTGGTGATTGTTACAGTTTCCTCCAGAGATTACATCATCTGTTGAGGCATGCCTGGGATTTCTAAAGAATGACTTCCAAAGTGACCATTTGAGGAAGAAGGTAGTTGAGGTGGCCTATATTGCTAATCATATTTGGCTGAATCAAGATGGATGTATTTTTGACTTAGCACGAGAGGCCAAGAGTCATTTCGAGGAGGTCCTTGATACGTGCTTTTGAGTTTTTGTGGGCACCTACTATTAGAGAGTATGGGGTTAACAAAGAAATTTAGGGTCCCGCACGAGCTGTTTCTGCATACTCTCGAAGGTTATTTTTTATTTGGGAGCCTCTACCCTTTAGATATTTGCAGATCAATTTATGGCAGTGTTTCAGAGGAAGATGAAGTTCGAGGATTAGGGTTTGTGATTAGAGGCTCGGGCTCATCTTTCCTTGTGGTCGGAAGTTGCCATCCCTATGATGGTTGTTCCTTTGGTTGCAAAGGGATTAAATATTGTTTTGGAGGGGGGGGGGGGGGGGGGGGGGGGGGGGGGTTGAGGGGCGACGGACTTTAATCCCACATCGGAAGAATAGTAGAAATGACTGTGTCTTATAAGGAGGGGAAGCACCCCTTTTCTTCAAGGGCGCGCACGTCATGTGTGACAAACCCATGAGGACGGCAAAGGCAGCCCGCTGAAGAGGCCCGAACCCAGAGCAGACAATACTCTCGAGGGAACGCAGTACCTAGACACGCTCTAACCCGATGTGCTGGTGGCCCTCAACAGATATGCTATCAAAATTCTTTGGGCCAGTCATGTTATTTTGGAGGACTCAAGCACTATTATGAGATGGTGATAGGCTGCTGTTGGACCTCAAAAATACTCTTGGAGAGCTAACGAGTTTTGAAGCTTTTTATGTATATTATGAGGCGAATGGAGAGGCAAACTAGGTTACTTCATGGCTAAACATTCTGTGAATATTATTTGGGATAGCCTGGTTTTCATTCTTCCCCAATTTCATAATATTTTGTTTTTGGACCCCTATGTACTCTAGGGTGATTTGGTCCGCTCGTCTCATCAAAAAAATTATACATATCTAGAATTCAATTTAAAGGAGCCAACCAATCAGTTTCAACTTCTATTTAAAATTATTGTAATTTAAATAACATAAAAAATAAAAATAGGATGTAGTCTAATCAATTTCAACTTTGTATTCGTAGTCTTAGCCAATATTCATTTTGACAAATTTAAAAAAATGGGACCGAGGATAAATTCTTTCCGAATCGCGATATGGTTCGCCGGTTGGTCCAAGTCCCAGCTCGTAGGGCATCATCCAGAGCCTTCCGTTGGTGCGGGTTTCTGCCCGCGTCCCTCCCACGTCCAGGTTCTCCGATTCCATCGCGGCGCGGCGGGACAAATTTCCAATCCCAAAACCATACTCCTTTGATGGCACTGGTTAGGCCGCAGTTCGTACTGTTCGGAGACTCCATCACCGAGCAGTCTCTCAGGCCCGGGGGTTGGGGCGCCGCTCTCGCCGACACCTACTCTCGAAAGGTCTCTCTCATACACTCTCTTCCCATAGCACTATCCCCTATCTTCTCACGTGCTGATGTGTTGTGTGATTGGAACGAGGGATCCGAATCGGATCCGAATCTTTTCTTCTCACCATTATTCTTATGTTCGTGTTTCATTCTCTCCCCTCTTTTTGTCGTGGCTCGTTCCATCTCATGGTTCTTTGCTGCGGATCTTGAAGAAACCCGGTTCTTGTTTCTTCCAACTCCTTTTCTTTGCGGGTTTGGTCTATATTAATGTCCAACTAACTTCTAATGTCCATATCTTTCACCTGATTCCTGCTTGAAACCCAAATTACAATGTCAAAGAATAAGAAGAAGAAAGAGGGCCCTGTTTAATGTATTTTACATCCTTGCATTAGTAACTTGAAAATCCATTCAACTTACTATCCTCTTTAGACTTCCATCTAAATCCATTCAAGGAATTTTCTTGTTACATATTCTGTATCTATACGTACTGTTGCTGGAAATTGGACCCGAGGGCGATCTTCGGTCGAAGAGAGGGAGCGACAAGTCCTCACAGGGGAGCGGCGATCCGTCGGCGGGCGGTGTCCTCCGTCCGGGTGCCTGCAGAAAAGCCGGTGGCCGGGTCTTCCGGCACCGGCCCTCCGACGCTCAAGTCAGAAGGGGGGCAAACTGTGTGGGAAGAAGAAGAACATTGCTTCTAGAGTGCGGAATCTCCAACCCCCCCTCTGAGGAGTAAGGGCCCCCTTTTATAGGGGGGTTGGTTTACCTGAGATGTGATGGGGCGAGGTCATTGTACGGCTTCGCATGTTGCTCAGATTGGCGCACGATCAGGTGAATCATTGCATTGATGTCGGAGGTGAGGTCGTCGTACGACTTGAGGTAGCACGCGATCGGGCGAATCATTGCATTGATGTCGGAGGTATGGCCGAGATCAGAGACTTATCATCGTTGATTGGACTCTGCTGGGCTTACTTGCCGTGGAGAGTTGCGGGTCCGTAGATAACAGGAGCCACGCGCATTAATGGTGGAGTAAGCCGGAGATCCGCATTAATTGTTGAGTGAACTGGGGGTTTGCAGGGGTCATGCGCAATAAATGCCGGGGCAGTGGCAGGACATGGCCCTCGGCCGGACCTCGGAGGGGTACGGCCGTAGTAGGTGGTTGACAAGAATAGACCTCGGGTGTCGGGAGTTTTCCGGGTCGGAGGTTCTGAGGTCGGATGTTCCGAGGTCGGACGCCGACTTCGGCTGTCCAAGGTCGGCGGTTGTGCGACTCCTTAGGGGTAATTGTGTCACTGGGAGAAAAAACCATATTCCCCCAACACTACCCCCGACTTCCGAGTTCGAGCGGCTTGCAGGCTCGGACGCGGGAAGTAGAGATTATTATCAAAGTTGGAGGGAATCACGTCCGCACCCTTACGCTTCTCGGAGCCTTTATGACGGAACCCGCGCCCTTTGGCGCTTCGAGGTTGCTTTATTTGGCGAGCTTATGATGGGGCTTGTATCTTTACGTTTTCCGAAGCAGCTGTAACGGGGGTGGCGCCTTTTGGATCTCCGAGATCGCTTCGTGCGGCGAACCCATGATGAGGGTCCCCGGGCCCGACGAGGCGGCGCCTCGATCTCGTGGTCGAGGCCCCCCTCATCAATGAGTATGCGGTTTCGTGCTTCAAAATGAACACGCGGCGTGATCTGAGGTCGGACGTTTCCGATCTCGTATTAGCAGATCATTGATCTGGGGAGGTGGAGGCTACATCGGTGCTCCACGTGTCCCGGAGTCTTATTAAATGAGGGGAGCGGGGGTGACGTCCGCTCGTCTTTCAAGGTGATCCGATTCTGCGGACCCATGATGAGGCCGCGAGATCCGATGGGACAGCGTTTCGATTTTGTACCCGATTTATCGATCCGGAGTGAATGTGGTGTCTCGACTTCTGAGGTCGACACGCGGTGCAATCCGGTCGGGGGATGGGAACCGATTCTGTCGATCTGGGCCGTCAGGCGGGTCTATATAAACCCCACGAGTCTGCCCTAAGAGTTCTATTTGGTTGCCTTGTATTTTTACCATCTTCTTCCTCGCTCCACCTTTCGACCAAATTTTGCCGACGGTGCCCGGAGCGATTTCCGTATGAAAGAAAAAATTCAGAGTTATTGTGAATCCATTCCAATCGAAGTTGAAGGAAGAATCGAATATTCAGTGATCAAATCATTCATTTCAGAGTTTGATAGATCTTTTGAAAAACTGATTAATCGGACGAGAATAAAGAGAGAGTCCCATTCTACATGTCAATACCGACAACAATGAAATTTAGATGTCCCGTAGGTTCCCACCCTGTACTTGCTAGGGTTCCTTTTCCTCTTCCCTCCTCTATTTTCAGTCTCATTTCATTCTTCTGTAAAATGGGTCTTGGTCTTGAGGAAGTAGGGTCGAGTCTGTCGGGAGAGGAGTTGGAGTTGATCCGCTCCCGGTTCTTCTTCCAGCCCGGGTTTCGTCTCGAAACTGCGGGACCGGAAGATAGGGTGACACGGCCGCCCCTAGGTCGGATCGCGGTTCATCGCGAGACGCTCCGGGCCGGCCTGCGGTTCCCTGTTCACGAGTTCGTGAACAACTTGCTGGTCGAGTACTATAATCGGGAACTTGCTGTGCGGTCCCAGCACAGCTTGCTCCGAACTCATGGAGGACTATAATCGGGTTCCTGTCCTTGTGTCTCGGGCATGGGATCCCGATCTCCGTGAGCGTCTTCCGTCGGTGTTTTCTGTTAAAGAAAAACCCGGCGGACGCAGAGTGGCTGTACTTCGCCTTTCGGGGCGGTATATCACTCTTTCATGGTGCCCCTTCCTCTATTCATGAGTGGAAGGAGAAATTTTTCTTCCTTGCGTCCGAGGTGCCGTGGGGGTTCAACCCGAGGTGGGGGCACCCTCGGTTGAAGGCTCTCAACAGGCTCTCCGAGCCCTCGGGGAGGGAGTTGAGGATCCTGGACTCCTTACGGGCCCTCGGAAAGGGGTACGACCTGACCGAGCTCCTACGGGAGGACGCCCTGGCGAGCGTGGGTCTGAGTTCGGCGCGCCCCGAGGGTAAGAGTAGTTGCATTGCCTTCTTTTTTTGTCTGTTCTTTCTTTTTACTAACATTGGTCTGACACTTAGGAGAATTTTTGACTTCAGATATTCCTCATATGCCGACCAGCAACGTATCGCTCTTCTCCCGCCTGAAGAGGCGGGAGGCCGAGGCCGGGGGGGCTGTTCCCCAGCCTTGGAAGAAGGCGAGGTCGGCCGGTGCTTCCACATCGGTCGGGACGAGAGGCCCAGAGGCGGGGGCCTCCGCAGCTGACCTGGGGCGGACGCGGGCCGCCAGTGATGTGGGCCCAGCGGCCCCTTCTTGTCCTGCCCCCATCGCCCAGCAGGAGGGGCCGGCCGTGATCCGATTGCGGCGCCCGGGGCCTGAGCCGACCCGGGGCCCCGACGCGAGCGGCCCCGAAATCTCGAGCTTGGGTGAGCCGAGCTCTTCCAGGGTTTTCCGGGAGGAGTCAGCTGAGCCGGACTCTCCAATCCTCGAGGGGAGCTCTGCCATCCACGACGCCGAAGTAGCGCGCGCCGTATTTCGGCGCGCAATGCTTCCAGCGGACCGGGCCGAATTCCGAAACTTGCCGCTGGAAGAGATTGTCGACGGTACTTATCGCAATACCGCTCGGGTAAGCCACTTTTCCGATGTTCCATAAACTACTGGTAAATATGTTATGTTTTTCAGCTCGTAATTGCTTTACCCTTTCCTTCTTGTAGCATATCCACGAAGTAGACACCCTGGTGTTCATTGCCCAAGGGTGTGAAGAAGACCCCCGGCGAGTCAGCCAGCAATTGGAGCTGGCTAAGAAGAAAATCGCCGAGTTGGGGGCAGCGCTGGCCGAGGCCGAGGCTCGGAGGGAGGCCACTGAGGCCGGGCGCCTAGCGATGGTCGAGGTGCTTGAGGAGGAAAGGGCTGCCCATTCGCTGGCAAAGTCGGCCCTGCGCGCCTCTGAGACGCGACTGGGGGAGGCCCAGTCCGAGATCGCCAGCCTCAAGTACGAGGGCGGGGTCTTCCGCCTCAAGATCGAACAACTTGAGGCCCGGGAGAAGAAGGCGCTCGAGCGAGCCGAGAATGCCGTGGAGCTCTTCAAGGAGTCGGAGGAGTTCCGCGACATGTTAGAGGAGGAAACCGTGGATGGGTTCCTCCGTGGCTTCGAGAACTTCCGGAGGCAGATGGCTCGGTTCTGCCCCCAATTCGACCTCTCCACGATTCGTCCGAGGATGAGGTTGGGCTGTGGCTCCGACGACGACGTTCCTGATGCCCTCGCGCCCGAGGAGGAGTCTACTGAGGCTGAGGCGGACTCAGTGACGCTGGCAGTGACGGAGGCTCCCCTTCGCGGAGTTATCGGGGATGCTCCTGAGGTGCCTGCCGAGGTCCCCGCCACAGGCGCCGAGCCCGCGACCGCTGAAGGCCCCCAGGTCGTCGCCATAGATGACCCGGAGGGCGACGCCGATGCTACTACCGCCCCTTAGGGCGTAGACTCTCTTTCTTCTTCTTTTTTTTTTTATTGTAGAAGAGGTCGGCCTTCAAAACTGTTGATCAGTCGTCCTCTAATTTTGTACTTAGCCTTTCGGCATTTTATTATTAATGAAAATATTTCCTTTCACCTCTCTGTGTTTACCTTTCTCCCTTTGTCTTTTTTGCTTGTGAACGAGGTCGGTACTTTTGCCGACTCTCGACTTTGTATCCGAGCCTTCGAGCTGCTTATTAATAAAGGCATGTTTTTTGGCCGTGTTTTGCCTTTCTTTCCTCTAACTTGTTTGAGTGTTCGAACTCCGATTACGCTAACTAGGGGGGCTCCGAGCTTAGATTTTAGGAAATTTCACCAAGTCTTGTAGCTCGGATCCGAAGATCGCGGGGGTCGCCGAGTTTAGTTCTTAGATTCTTGAGGCACCGGGTTCGGGCCTCTGGCCGCCAAGTGGGGCCGTGCTAAATTTGCACAGGCCACTACCTGGGGGTCTAGCCGAGCTTTTCGAGCTCGGCTTTTGGACCGTAGGTTTATAAAAGGATTAGCGTCGTCCCCCGAAGGGGAGCACGAGCCGCTAATCGAATTGTCGCTAGGGCTTTCATAGTCATCTCCCTCGGAGCCTGCCGAGGTTTCGGTAGGCGGGGTCGGAACCCATGGAGAACATTTCGGCCTTCTTGAGCTCGATTAGTATGCCCACGGTCGAGGTTATTTTCATAGCTCGACATCGGAGTCTACGTATGGGAGCCGAGTTAGGCCCTAGTTTGCGAAGACTTGCATAAGTCGTTATGAAGGTTCAACAGACGGGAGTATGCATAATGCTGATGGGAGGTCAGTCTTAAACCGACTCATAAGAGTAGTCCAACTTTGGCCAAAATAAGGTCTCGACTTGGACTGAGATTTCGCTAGCAGCGCGTAGATAAAATATGACAAGGAGAGTGTCGAGTTGGATGTACCTTTTGCATTCCCAGAGTTGTACTCCACAGAGCAGAGTGGGTTGCTCCCTTTCCTCGTCGACTTTCGAAGTCATTCTTTGACTTGTTGGGGGGGGGGTTCGAGCCTCTTACGGACCCGATGACGCCCGCCGAAGTTGAGAAGATCTGGGAAGACTTTATTGATCCACGGCTCTTCCCGAGGTCGAGGGAGTTTGGGACTCTACGGTCGAACCTCGGGGCGTCCCGACCTTGGTCGAGGAATCTTATGTCAGGTCGGTGGTTCTGGGAACACTCTGCCGACCTGCGATACATCCCGAGGTCGAGGGAGTTTGGGACTCTACGGTCGAACCTCGGGGCGTCCCGACCTTGGTCGAGGAATCTTATGTCAGGTCGGTGGTTCTGGGAACACTCTGCCGAGCTGCGATACATCCCGAGGTCGAGGGAGTTTGGGACTTTACGGTCGATCCTCGGGGCATCCCGACCTTAGTCGAGGGATCGTTCGTCAGGTCGATGGGTCTGGGCACGCTCTATCGACCTGCGATACATTCCGAGGTCGAGGGAGTTTGGGACTCTACGGTCGATCCTCGGGGCATCCCGACCTTAGTCGAGGGATCGTTCGTCAGGTCGATGGGTCTGGGCACGCTCTATCGACCTGCGACGCTTTCCGAGGTCGAGGGAGTTTGGGACTCTACGGTCGATCCTCGGGGCATCCCGACCTTAGTCGAGGAATCGTTCGCCAGGTCGATGGGTCTGGGCACGCTCTGTCGACCTGCGACACTTTCCGAGGTCGAGGGAGTTTGGGACTCTACGGTCGACCCTCGGGGCATCCCGACCTTAGTCGAGGAATCGTTCGCTAGGTCGATGGGTCTGGGCACGCTCTGTCGACCTGCGACGCTTCCCGAGGTCGAGAAAGTTTGGGACTCTACGGTCGACCCTCGGGGCATCCCGACCTTAGTCGAGGAATCTTGCGCCAAGTCGATATTTCATCGTCCTGCGATACTTTCCGAGGTCGAGGGAGTTTGAAACTCTACGGTCGAGCCTCGAGGCATTCCGATTTTAGTCGAGGAATATGAGGATCACAGATGACCCGACATTAGAAGAGAACTATAATCATTGAAATGGGCGAATTATTTGTAGAAAAGAGATCGAATTCATATTCCTGGTTGCCTTGAACCCCTGTGGGCTTCATTGGTAGTACATCCGTAGATTCTCGGAGTTCCAGCTTCGCGGAATCAGAGTCCCCTCTAGGGACTTCAATTTGTATGCTCCGGGTCGTTGTACTCGGGCGATCTGGTACGGCCCTTCCCAATTTGGGGCGAGCTTTCCTTGCTCGGTCGGTTGAGAAGCCTCGGCTCTCCTGAGGACGAGGTCCCCTACCTTGAAGAGCTTGGGCTTGACTCTGGAGTTGTAGTATTGGGCCGTCCTCTGTTGATATCTCGCCATACGGACCCGGGCGACCTCTTGGGTCTCTTCAACAAGGTCCAAGTTGTTCCTGAGCCGGGAAGAATTGGTGTTGGGGTCGTAATGCTCCACCCTTGAAGAAGGGAGGTCAATTTCCAGCGGGATGACAGCTTCAGTGCCGTATGCGAGGTTGAAGGGGGTCTCTCCCGTGGGCAGTCGGAACGTAGTCCGGTACGCCCAGAGGACGTTGTATAAGTCCTCGACCTACTGTCCTTTGGACCGATCAAGCCTAGCCTTGAGTCCTTGCAAAATGGTACGGTTAGTTACCTCAGTTTTCCCGTTTGTCTGGGAATGGGCGACCGAGGTGAAGCGGTGGTCAATGCCGAGCTCAGAGCAAAATTCTCTGAAGTGGACATTGTCGAACTGCCGGCCATTGTCGGATATAAGGATACGGGGTAGTCCGAATCTGCAAATTATGGACTTCCACACGAAGTCCCGCATCTTTTGCTCGGTGATCCGGGCTACAGGTTCGGCTTCGACCCATTTGGTGAAGTAGTCGATTGAGACGACCCGAAATTTTCTTTGCCCGGTGGCCGAGGGAAAGGGCCCTAGAATGTCGATCCCCCATTGGGCAAACGGCCAGGGGGCGATGATGGAAGTCAGCAGGGCCGAAGGTCGGCGTTGGATGTTAGCGTTCCGTTGACACCGGTCGCACTTCCGGACGAAATCCGTCGCATCTTTCTGGAGCGTGGGCCAGTAATATCCTTGCCGCAGGATCTTATGGGCTAATACCCGACCCCCCAGGTGATTTCCGCAGATTCCTTCATGGACCTCTCAGAGGGCATAGTCCGCCTCAGAGGGGCGGAGGCATCTGAGAAGAGGAGAAGTAAATGATCGACGATAGAGTCTGTTTTCATACAAGACATATCGGGGAGCTTGGCGCTTGATTCGGCGAGCCTCTGTCTCGTCATGGGGTAGGGTTCCGTCCTGGAGGTAGCAGACGAATCCGTCGATCCAGCTTGGCTCAAAGTCGATGCACATGGTGGGCTCGGGCTCCTCCATGCTGGGCGTCCGAAGGTACTCGAGCGTTGTCCCCTGGGGAAGCTCGCTCATGCGGGAGGTCGCCAGTTTGGACAACTGGTCTGCCCTGAGATTCTCCGCTCTGGGAACGTGCTGAATACTGAAAGAGTTCAAGGTAGACGTGAGTTCCCGCACTTTTTGGAGATATTTCTGCATGGATGGCTCTTTTGCTTCGAAGTCTCCCTGGATCTGGCTTACTATCAGCTGGGAATCACTGAAGGCCGTCAGGTCTTCCACTTTCAGTTCCTTTGCCAACTTGAGCCCGGCGATGAGAGCCTCATACTCAGCCTCGTTGTTCGAGGCCGGGAACTCGAGGCGCAAGGCTTGCTCGGCCACCACCCCGTCTGGACTGGTGAGGATGAGTCCGGCTCCGCTACCCCCCAAAGTCGAAGACCCGTCCGAGTGTAAAACCCATGGTAGCCTTGGGGCTTCCTTTATGGATACGGATGACAGCTCGGGGTCGTCCGGCAGGGTGCACTCTACGATGAAGTCGGCGAGTATTTGAGCTTTAATAGCCGGCCTGGGCCGATATTCGAGGTCAAATTCCCCGAGTTCGACCGCCCATTTGGCGATTCTCCCCGCACGATCCGACCTTTGCAGTATTTGCTTCATAGGCTGGTCAGTCAGTATGGTTATTGTGTGGGCTTGGAAATAAGGACGGAGTCTTCGAGCTGAAGTAATGAGAGCAAAGATCGTCTTTTCAAGTTTGGAGTATCGGGTCTCAGCATCTCTGAGGACCCGGCTGATGTAGTAGACCGGCTTTTGGAGCTTGCCCTCTTCCCGGATGAGGACTGAGCTCACTGCAACTGGAGAGACGGCCAGATACAAGTAAAGGACTTCATCCCTCTGCGGTTTGGTGAGCAGCGGGGGAGAGGCCAAAAGGCTTCTGAGCTCTTCGAAGGCCTGCTGGCATTCTTCTGACCATTGAAAATTCTTTGGCCGCTTGAGGATCTTGAAGAATGGGAGGCAGCGTTCGGCCGATCGGGAGACAAACCTCCCCAATGCGGCAACCCGCCCGGTAAGCCGCTGCACCTCCTTGACTGTCCTCGGGGGCGTCATTTCTTGCAGCGCTCGGATTTTCTCAGGGTTGGCTTCAATTCCGCGCTGGGTCACTATGAAACCCAGAAACTTGCCCGAGGTGACTCCGAACGCGCACTTCGCTGGGTTGAGCTTCATTCGGTATCTCCTGAGCTTGGAGAATGTTTCGTTGAGGTCAGCTACATGGTGCTCCGCCGCTCGGCTCTTCACCAGCATGTCGTCCACGTAAACTTCCATATTTCGGCCGATCTGGTCTTTAAAAATTTGGCTGACCAGCCTCTGATAGGTGGCTCCAGCGTTCTTTAGGCCGAAGGGCATGACCTTGTAACAATAGGTGCCCTTGTCGGTGATGAAGGCCGTCTTCTCTTCGTCTTCTGGCGCCATTCGGATTTGATTGTATCCTGAAAAGGCATCCATAAAAGTCAGCAGTTGGTGTCCCGAGGTGGAATCGACGAGTTGGTCAATGCTTGGGAGGAGGAAGCTATCTTTTGGGCAGGCCTTGTTCAGGTCAGTGTAGTCCACGCACATGCGCCATTTTCCGTTAGCCTTCTTTACGAGGACTACGTTGGCGAGCCAGTCTGGGTAGGAGACCTCCCGGATAAAGCCGGCTCCGAGGAGTTTATCCACCTCCTCGGCCGCAGCTCGTTGTCGTTCCGGGGCGGAGCCCCTTTTCTTCTGCTTTACAGGTCTGCTGGTTGGCTTCACCTGGAGTCGGTGGACCATGACCTCAGGGTCAATTTCCGGTACGTCCGTAGGCGACCAGGCAAAGACATCAGCATTGTCCCGCAGGAAGCTAACGAGGTGATCCCTCTCGCAGGCGCCAAGGCCGGAGCCGACCTGCACAGTTAGCTCGGAAAAATTTTCTTGCAGTGGAACTTGAACAAGAAGCTCACCAGGCTCTACTTGCTTCTTCCAAAGGGTGTCCCTCGCATCCAGGGTTTCTATGGGTAGTGAGGGGCCTGTTGGCTGAATCGGCGCCTCGGTCGGTTGCCTTACTCTGTGGGCCGCCATGTAGCACTGCTTGGCAACCAACTGGTCCCCGCGAACCTCGCGTACTCCTCGGCCGGTGGGGAACCGCATGAGCAGATGGCGGGTTGAAACCACGGCACGAAGGGCGTTTAGCCCTGGCCGCCCAAGGATGGCGTTGTAGACTGAGGGCAGACGGACCACAAGGAAGTCCGTTCTCACAGTGCTTTCTCGGGGAGCGAGGCCAACTGTGACAAGGAAGCTGGCCTCACCTTCAACTGGGACCGAGTCTCCGGTGAACCCAACCAGTGGGGCATTAATTTTCCGGAGATGTCCTTCTGGCAACCCCATTTTTTGGTAGGCATGATAGTACAAAACGTTAGCTGAACTTCCATTGTCAACTAGGACACGTTTTACATCAAACTTATTTACAATCATGGAGATGACCACAACATCATCATGGGGGGTCTCAACCCCTTCCAAGTCCTCGTCCGAGAACGAGATGACTTCATCAGCACGCAGGCGCTTCGGGGGGGCTCCCTGGGCTGCTGCTCCTGCCGAGACTCCTCCGATCATATTGATGGTGCCGGCGATGGGCCTGTTGTCGTTCGGGTTTTCGGGCAGCGTGGCGTTTTCCGCCGGCCTCCTTTCCTCGCGTCGGTTCCTCACGAACCGGTTGAGTACTCTCCGGCGGATGAGCGCCTCTGTCTCGTCCCGGAGCTGAAAGCAATCCTCTGTGTCGTGCCCACGGTCTCGGTGGAAGCGGCAGTACTTCCTGGGATTGCGGGGAACTCCCGTATCCCGCATAGGAGGCGGGGGTCGGAAGAAATTCCGACCCTCGATTTCCATCAAGATCTCGGCCCGGGGGGCATTGACAGGTGTGTAATTCTCGTACCTCCCTGGGTACGTCCGGGGCCGTGGTGGAGATCTTGGTCGAGGTGGGGTCCTCCGCTGAGCTCGCCCCTGCTGCCGAGGGGGGCTCCTCAGGCGAGGGAGGTTCTTCTCTCGACGGGGGGATCGGCTTCTCTGTCGGCCGCGCTCCTCGCGGCGTTTCTTCTGTTTTCTTGAGGCGGGCTCAATCGCACCCCGCCTGGAGGCAACTGCCTCCTCGGCCTTGGCATACTTCCGGGCTCGGGCCAGCATTTCGGGGAAGTCGGCCGGGAAGCTCTTCTCAATGGAGAAGAGGAATCGGTAGGAGCGAACCCCAGTCTTCAGAGCCGACATGGCTAACGACTGGTCTAGCTCGCGAACTTCCCACGTGGCGGCAGTAAAGCGGTCCAGATACTCCTTGAGGGATTCCCCCTCCTTCTGCTTGATGTCCAGAAGGGAGTCTGACGTTCGTCGTTGTCGCCGGCTGGCGGCAAAATTGGTGGCGAACTGCCTGCCGAGTTGCTCAAAGGAGGATACCGTGTTCGGCTTTAGTCCAGAAAACCAAAGCCGAGCGGTCCCTCGAAGAGTCGCTGGGAAGGCCTTGCAAAGTACGGCTTCCGAAGATCCTTGCAGAGCCATGAGGGCTCGGTAACTCTCCAAATGGTCGAGGGGGTCGGTAATTCCGCTATAGGGCTCCACCTGAGGCATTTTGAACCTCGCGGGGACCGGCTCGTCCTCGATCTGGCAGGAAAAGGGGGATTTGGTAGTGAACTCGAAGTCTCCCTCCTGCCTTGCCTTCCTACTGTGGAGCGCTGCGATCTGGCGCTCCAAGTGCTCAACTTTCCTGTCGAGCTCCCCAACCCGTGGGATTGTCGCCGTGGTCTGCTCCGGCTCACGGTGGTCTGGAGCTGACTCAGCCTCAGAGGGTTGGGGTCTTCTGTTGAGATCTTCCCCCGGTAGCTCTCTCTGGGGGGAAGTCCGCTCTTCGTTGTTGGCTCTGGAGGAGCCATGCAAATTTTGGCCTGGGAAGACCGGGCCGTTGGGAGGACATTCCGGCAGGACCTGGGCCTGCGGGGGGAGCGTTGGTAAGGCCTCCTCGCGCCGCAGGCCTTGAACGGCGGCGGCCAGGGCCTGGACTTGCTGTACCAGGGCATCAAACTGTTCTGGTTGGACCTGAGGAACCGGGTCAGCCGGAGTAGGCGAATTCTGGACGGAATGTCTAGAATTCTGTGGGGGACGCCGGGAGATGTTGGAGGCTCCCTTGCTTCTCAACTTCATGATCGCTACTCGGGTTGCTGGAAATTGGACCCGAGGGCGATCTTCGGTCGAAGAGAGGGAGTGACAAGTCCTCACAGGGGAGCGGCGATCCGTCGGCGGGCGGTGTCCTCCGTCCGGGTGCCTGCAGAAAAGCCGGTGGCCGGGTCTTCCGGCGCCGGCCCTCCGACGCTCAAGTCAGAAGGGGGGCAAACTGTGTGGGAAGAAGAAGAACATTGCTTCTAGAGTGCGGAATCTCCAACCCCCCCTCTGAGGAGTAAGGGCCCCCTTTTATAGAGGGGTTGGTTTACCTGAGATGTGATGGGACGAGGTCATTGTACGGCTCGGCATGTTGCTCAGATTGGCGCACGATCAGGTGAATCATTGCATTGATGTCAGAGGTGAGGTCGTCGTACGACCCGAGGTAGCACGCGATCGGGCGAATCATTGCATTGATGTCGGAGGTATGGCTGAGATCAGAGACTTATCATCGTTGATTGGACTCTGCTGGGCTGACTTGCCGTGGAGAGTTGCGGGTCCGTAGATAACAGGAGCCACGCGCATTAATGGTGGAGTAAGCCGGAGATCCGCATTAATTGTTGAGTGAACTGGGGGTTTGCACGGGTCATGCGCAATAAATGCCGGGGCAGTGGCAGGACATGGCCCTCGGCCGGACCTCGGAGGGGTACGGCCGTAGTAGGTGGTTGACAAGAGTAGACCTCGGGTGTCGGGAGTTTTCCGGGTCGGAGGTTCTGAGGTCGGATGTTCCGAGGTCGGACGCCGACTTCGGCTGTCCAAGGTCGGCGGTTGTGCGACTCCTTAGGGGTAATTGTGTCACTGGGGGAAAAAACCATATTCCCCCAACACGTACTATCCTCTTTTCTTGATTTTGGCCATACTTTTTCCTCCTCCTCCTTTGCCTAATGTTTCCTTCATCTCTGTAGCATACTGTTTCGAGGCATATACTGCCGACGAAACTGCAAGAACATGGAAATTATTCTGCGGAAAGAAGAAAAATCATCACAAGACCCTTTTAGATGCCTTCAGCATCTTTTAGTTTGACACTAATAAGTTGATATGATGAAGTAGGGGTTAAAAAAATTTGTTGCTTGGTTTAAGTTAAACAAGGGGAGATGGTATGCCATGGATATTGGAGAAGAGAGGTTTTGACGGAGACAAGAGAATGTAACTAAATTCCTCGTGGCCAAAATATAGCCTTGATGTCTGTAGAACTTCCGCAGTCCAGATCACAACCATTATATCTTTTAAAATTTCATAAGACTCAAAACAGGACGCTTTTGAAGAGTCAATATATCTCCTTTACTCCGAATAAAAGTTCTTGTTTTACCACTGAAAAAGGAAGGATTATGTTCTAACACGAGCCCTTCAAAACCAGCTATTTGTTTTCATAGTTTCTAAATACCCTCATCTTTTCTCATGATCACAAACATAATAAGTATTCCCTTCATAGTAGTTTTACAATTGTACGATCTCAGACAACAATCCACTTTGTTCTCCATTTGGGTCAACTGCTAAACTTGCTCCATGATGGTCACTCTTTAGTTCGATCCTTCTTGAACATACTGGCCGCGACAAGGTTCTTATCTGTTCAAAATTTCAACTCTGTATATTGCTTCGTCTTTGTTTGAACTTTCACTTAGGCCTTCATGTTTCTGGGGTTCACGCAACATTTCGAAGCACATATTTACTTGGCCATTTCAATTGATGCCTAACTATGAAGCATAAACACAGATATAAGATGGATTATGCTCCTCTAAAGAGGAGAGGGTATTAGTTACCAAAAAAAAGAGGAGAGAGTATCCTCTCAATTCCAAAGTCAATAAAAGGGCATTCAAATCAAAGATCCACATTATTGATCATGATCTTTAATGATATATATCACGACCAACATTGTAGATCTTTAAGTTGGATGCTCCATTATTGATTTTGGAGTCGAGACAAATAAATACCCTCTCCCTCGAGAAGAGCATAGTCATCTCTTTTTAAATATATCTATTGTTATGTATACATATATGCATACATGCACACATGCATATGTATGTATACATACATACACACACACATGGGTTATATGTGTACACACACACATAGGTCCATGTATGTATGTACGTAAAAAGCATCCAAACAGCAATTTAGAATATCAAAACAACATAGTCCATACTTCATACATCAACTTCTACATGATTGCCATTCAGTTATCATTCAAATCTATAGAATTTATTCCATATTTCATATTTCAATATTAATGTCATAGACTTAAAAAAAACGAAAACATCCTCCACTGCATATTTGAAAGTGGCATGGAAGTATTTGGATTGTAGAGTTTATCCAAGAAGTCTCCGGATTGTTTTTTCAATTTTTGAAAAACAAGATACTTGACACAAGTATCAAATGCATATCCAAATGTGATGCATGCCCAAAGCGGTCATGCATGTGATTTGACATATCTGTGCTTTCTAGGTGCTTGACATTCTTTTATCTTCTAGTCAAAGTTAAATTTCACATACTCTTTCGCTGGTCTCACTAATCCAATTCACTACACCAAAGGAATATGAATGGTGTATGTCACTTTTTCTGTATTTTTGACAGAATCCCAGTTCAAATGGAAGTATATTGGTTTTCACCTTTTTTTTTTTTTTGGGGGGGGGGGGGGGGGTGTTAATGTTTTCTTTTGTTCTTTATATGTGAAAGTTGCTTTCTTCAGGGACACAATTTAAGCTTATAACACCATGACTATATGTTGTTTTTTCCTCTTTCCTTATCATTGCTTATGTGGCTTTGTTTTTCTTAATTCTAGGCAGATATAGTTGTTAGAGGTTATGGTGGGTATAACACGAGATGGGCTTTGTTTTTACTTGATCACCTCTTTCCTCTGGTAAGGTTCGAGCCAATTTGCAATAGATCTATTACCATTATGCCTGTTTCTTTGAGTTAAATACATAGATATACTTAAATACAAACATGTATATGTATATATATATGTGTGTGTGTATGTATATGTATATATATGTATATCTACACATAAATGCAGATGATTTGTTTTTCTTTTTTTACTTTTCTCCTTGACGTGTCAAATATTTCTATGCTATTATATCGTGCAAGTGCTGTAATTAAACAGTTTCCACAACTCGTCAAACTTCTTTTAACTGGGCTAGATTTGGCCTCATTGCTTGTCTATGCCATAGATGGAAACTTTCCTTTCCTTTCATTGCTTGTCTATGCTATTATATCAAATTTAAATCTTTTTGGTCTGCGCACCATTTGCATCATTTAGTTGAGCTTCTAGGCTACCCTCTTATGTCTATATTGTGTTGATGATCCATATATACAATCACATACTTGCATTCCCAAATTGATAAACATTATCTTGATATTTGTGTAACTTTCTAGTTCAATATCTCTATGCTGCTGTTCCTTTTGCATATCATCATTATTATATAGAAATTCTGATTGATTCTTTTTCTGATTTATTAATTCATCTTAAATGACAATGCAAAGTTCACTCTTTCTTTCTCCTCAGAGCTGTCCAACACCTCCTGTTGCTGCAACTATATTTTTTGGCGCTAATGATGCAGCCCTCCTGGGAAGATCAAATCAACGACAGCATGTGCCTGTTGAAGAGTACAAAGAGAATCTCAGAAAAATTGTTGATCATCTAAAGGTTATAAGTTATAGGTTTTTTATATTAAAATGTCTATAGGTTTTATGTCTAAGAGTTTAACTCTTGGACTTTGCTGGTTCATGTCAGGCAGGTATTGGCACGCAGCAATAAGTTGGTATGGTGTAGTGTCAACACACTGGCACAGCTTGTGTTTTCCAGGACAACTTGTGCTGTGTGTCAGCATGGCATGGCATGTACATGCTACCACTGGCTAGCACATCCCAGGATAGAGAAATTTAAATCCTTCATATACATGCATTTATATGAATATATGTATGTATGTGTTTATCTATGTATACATATACATATCTATGTACATGTATATGTATGTATGTACAGAGAGACTACTCTCCTTTCTGAAGGCTCAATCCTATGAAACTAAAATTAAAAATAGACATTCTGAATGAACGATCCACACTGTTCACTATGATCTAGATCATCAAAAATATGTATAAAGTAGTAATCATGTGTTGGAGATGATTTGCCCATGTATTAACTCGGTAAGAAAAACTATTTTAATGGCTTGATATTCAACACTAACATCTTCTCTGGGGCTTCTGGCCCTCCATTTATAAGAAGATCAATCTATCAATTAAAGCTGATGATACAGCTTCTCTGACCCTCAAGTGCTGTTTCAGGTCTCTTCCACTATCTTTTTTCCTTCACTGGTTTTTATCTATGATTGGCAGCATATAAGTACTAAAAATGACCAGAAAGCCAAATATTATATCCTTCAGCTTAGCATTATAAATTCGCTTTCGTTATTTGTCCAGATCAAGGTTCAGTTTAAGTTCTTTGACATACCACCACTTACCATCCATGTTTCTATTGAGGAAAATCCAATGTCAAGGGGCCTTAATTTAATTTATGATTTGGATTAAAGAATGTCGCTTTACATCGATTAACTATATCCTGATAGATAGCAAGTTACACTCATCTCAAGCTACTCTGGTACAATTTCCATGATTTGTGTATAGGATATGAATTCTCAAGTATCTTCAAATAGATTTCACAACAAAGGATGGCTACGTTAGCTGTTTTGGAAAATTACAAGTACTAGTCATTGTTAGTGTTGTCTCATCTTGCATGAAAAATCCTAAGAAGATGTTACATGAGTGGATAAAGGACATGTTTGACCTAAAAAAATGTTGGCCTGTTTGTTTCTTGAAAAAATTATGTCGAAGCCTTGAAGGCATTATGTGCATTCTAGAATAAGTTGTTGCTGTTATTGCAGTCTAGATATTCCTTTCTAATTCTAGAAGTATTATGGAATGCTGCATTCTCAAAGTATAGAGCCCAGCTGTAACCAGTATTATTTTGGAGATCATAGCCTGGTAAATTTAAGAGTTTTTTTTTCTTTTTTTCTCCAGTTAGGATATAATCAAGAAATTTTTCCTTTTTTTTCTGCTATTGAATTCTCGGCATGATTGCCCTCCTAATTTCTTAATTTAGATGCTTTTGCATGTTTTTCTCAAATCTTAATTTATATTTGCACTCTTTTGTATAGATGCATAAATTCCAACCTGGTATCATCTCATGCACTATGTGATCTTCCAGGAAAGTTTATCCAACATGCTGGTGGTATTAATCACTCCACCTCCTGTCGATGAGGATGGACGGAAAGAATATGCACGGTTTGATGTCTTCCCCTTCCATTTTCATACCATAGGGATTTGTGATATTTCTCATATTAGATTTGGTCCCTGTTAACTGATTGACTAAACAATATACTGTAATTAAAATTCCCTTGCAAGGACCAGTATTCAAATGAGTATGACCCAGAAATTATAACAGTATTTTCCAAACTGCAATTAGATTTTATGAAATAGAAATACCAACTTCTAATGGTTAATTAACTATTTGTAAAGCATTTAAGTATCTTAAATTTTTAGGTTCAAAACTATGATGTTGAAAAAGTTTTCTTGTGGAGCCTCCATTCATTTTTCATCAAAGTTAGGTCACAAAGGTTTACAAAATGCTTGTTTGGGTTTAAAAAATGCTGTTGAACATTTGAACACCTATTCGAGTCAGCTCATGACACATTATCTGGTTAGTTATTTCCTGAAATAAAGCTGCCTTTTTTTTCTTAAGATCTGTATATGGTGAGAAGGCTGCGACACTACCAGAAAGGACAAATGAGATGACTGGCGTCTATGCAAGGCAGTGTGTTCAGTTGGCTCAAGAGTTGCATATTCCTTGCATTAACTTATGGTCGCAGATGCAAGAAACTTCGGGATGGCAGAAAAAGTTCCTCAGGTGAGTTGGTCTTACAGACTAACTTTGAAAGGTTTGACTAGTAAGGTGGTTAGGGTGGCTTATGATTTTCAGTAGGTTGGTCTGCAATATTATAGCATATGTGTTAAAACTAGCATGACTGCAATAATATTACCTTTTATCTGTACCGATTGCTTCTACAAAAGGAACTTCTCTTTGTTTTATGTATGGTGAAAGGATCATGGTACTTTCTTTTGGTGTCTATGTATGTCTTACGATTTTTCAGCATCTCTGATGTACTTATGCGTTATTCCAAGCTTTGCATGTTGTTTACTGCAATATGTCTTCATATATTGTTTACATGAAAGTCCTCCTGGTAGAATTTGAACCACATTCCTATTAATGCAAAACACATTGAGACCAAATAATTTAGAAAGGCATACTGTTAATTTTTACGATTTAAAGTACTTAGACGACTGCCTAGAACTCTGATGAAAACTTTTGCATCAAAAGTGACCAAAAAATCAGAAAGTTTTTGATGCTAAGAAAGCACCCACATTTTAAATGCTAAACTACACAAGTTTTAAGATGTCTATATTATTATAGCAGCTTGAATTTTTGTTAAGAAAATGCCTTTATTCCTAACAACCCATGCTGTACGACACACAGATTTGCTCTTATCCATACCAGGAGCTAATTACTTGTGTTCTACCAAAGCATGATTACTCTACCATAGCATTATGACTCTACCATACAATATACATGCCTGCATGCATGAAAATACATGCATAGGTTTTGTACATGTGCAAATTGTGTATGCATGTGTCCATCTTTCTGTATATAATGCCAATGCCCAAGTTGAGGCTTTCTACACCATTAGTCAAATATGTAGGTGAAAGAAAAAAGTTAAATACACTCCTTACAGGATAGATATACTCTCTGTCCTCCCTCTTGCACAGACATGCACACGAGCGAGGAACAAGAAATGTGGATCAAACTAAAAATGAAAGTATATTCACTAATACACAGGAATGTAAAAAAGAAAAGCATATAATTAGTTGATGGAACCATATGTCTCACATGCCATGCTAAGTATGTGTCTTCATGCCTGGAGAGATGAGCTGCAATTCTTTTTGGGGGCCGGGCTCAAATCCTACCAGTGCAACATGAGCATTATGCCATTTAATCTTTACTTGACACCATTAGTCATGATCAGCAATATTCTAATGCCTAAGATCCAAAATCAGAAGTTTTGAGGTTTTTTAAGATTTGCATTAAGCGCCACTGAGGTGGTAGCCCAATGGGAGCGTGGCCTTACTTCCAACTAAGTGGTTCCGAGTTCGAAACGCACGGACGTCGATTAAATTGTGGGGACCGGATGCTCCCAGCTCGGACACGGGGTCTGGAAGGGCATATCGCTCTGTTGGTAGCCTCGATGGTGCCAGGTGTGACGTACTCACACGTGGTATTCGTACCGGAGCCGAGAGGGGTAACCGAACCGGGCCCACAGGTGGGGAGGGTATGAGTAAAACCTGCCGGGGTGCCCAATACACGGTCATTTCTGCCTGCATCGAACATTCTCCTGGCGGAGTGGGGGCCCAGTGGGGGCTGCTACGTGGGGGTGGGCTTATCCCTTCCTCCCCCCTTTCCCTTTTATTTACCAAAAAAAGGATTTGCATTAAGCCATAAGAGAATTGACAGTTCTTGGTACCAAGTCTTATGGATAGTCTTTTGTCTATGCGTCATGTGTGCTGACCTTGTAAACTTTTTAGTCCTTGCAACGTTTATATGGCTCCATAGATATTTCATATATTTCAGTGCAAGCAAAACAGATCTCAAGATCAAGATCTCTAACTTTATTCTTTCTGACTTTGTGAGAAAACAAACCTTGGCATCAAAAATATTTTAGATACCTTCATTTTCCCTGTGATGGCTTGCATCTGCCAGCAGAAGACAGTGGTGTTGTTTTATATATAATGAAAGGACAGGGATACTTTCTTTTGGAGTTGTTTCGGTTAATTTAACTTGAGTTATCCCTTCATGCATGCATATATATGTTTGTGTATATGTATGCATGGTCTATGTTTTTCAGCGTATCTGGTGTATCTATACTTTATTGTAGGCTTTATATTATCTCTTATTGCATTGTATTTTCATATACTATTTATGCTACAGTCCTATGGTAGGATTTGAAACAGATTCTTATTGCTGCAAAATACATGGGGGCTGTCTAAATTATAAAGGCACACTGTTAATTACAATCTCCAGTATTTAAACTGCCTACAACTTCAATGTAAATTTATGCGTTTTTTTATGCTAAAAACACATTTTGAATACTAGCATATACAAGTTTAAAATGTCTAGGTTATACTAGACAGTTGAATTTTTGTTAAGAGAATGCCTTTAGTTGTAACAACCTATGCCTATATGAAATAAAAGTTTGCTATCATCCATTTTTGCCAGGAGCTAATTACTTGTGCTCTCTAACCAAAGCAACATAACTCTACACTATAATAGACGTACCCACATGCTTGCTGAGTACATGCATAGAAATGTATGTAGATGTGTAATGGCGTATGCATATATGTATCTTTCGATATATAATGCCAGTGCATAAGTTGAGGCTGCTACAGTGATCGTCTGTCAAATTTCTAGGTTGAAGAAAAAGAGTTAAAATACACTCTTACAGGTTTGATGTACTCTCTCTAACGCCTGTGCATGCACGTGCACACACGCATACACATGTGAGAAACAAGAAATGTGAATCCACTAAAAGTGAGTATATTTATTAATATACATATATAGAAAGAAGAAAAACATATTATTGGTTGATGGGAGCATCAATCGTAAATTCCATGCTCTCATTTATGTATGTGTGCGCACCTGTACGCGCACGTGCACAGAGAGAGAGTGCGCGCACGCACACAGAGAATTAGTTAGTTAAGCTGTAATCCTCTTGGGCAGGGTCCAAATCCTGCAATATTATCAGTGTGCCACTTAATCTGTACTTAACACCATAAGTGATGGCTAACAATATCTTCATGCCTAAAATCCAAAATGAGGTGTTCTGTTTTTTTTGTTCTTTTTTTGCATGAGGCCATCAGAGAATTGCCAGTTTTTGATACCAAGACATGCATAGTTTTTCATCGACGCGTCATGCATGCAGACCTAATAAAGCAGATCTCAAGTCACAATCACTAACTTTATTCTTTCTGTCTTTGTGATAAACAAACGATGCCTGGCATCTAAAGTATTTTACGCAACTTCATTTTCGCAGTGATGGCTTGCATCTGACAGCAGAAGGCAATAATGTTATTTACAAAGAAGTCCTGCAAGTATTCAACAATGCTCATCTCTCTGTTGAAGAGATGCCTTATGATTTCCCTCATCATTCTGAGATTAATGGGGATCAACCTGAAAAGGTGTTCCAACAGAAAATCTAAATGTTCGCTTGCCTTTCTGTTCTGTGAAATTCCTGAGCTACTTTAAACTTCCTTAGATCCTTTAGGCAGACTGTTACTGTGAGATATTATTGCCTAAATTGCTTGATTCTATTGTTCTTGGTCATTATATTTCTTGGAAGTACAGTATGTTTGACATGCCTTTGGTCTTTGCGCCCGTCTCCTCCATCAGATGTTCCTGTTCTTTCTCTGGAAATAGAATAGATGTATATTCATGATTTGCCGCTGTCATGCTAAATTACTGCCCCCACTTTTCTAGATTTGATATTTTGTTTTTTCCTTGTATAAAGATTAAGCTAACAAGTCCGGTGAATTACACAGTTTTAACTCACACAACGCGAACCAGTATTATTTAAACCCACCATGTAAATTGTTAGTCATATTTGAAGACATCTGAGATTATTGGTTGTCCATTTGATTTGTTTGTTCAAAAAGAGCTTTTTATTCAATTTTTAAAAAGATGTTTCTATTTGTCCATAGCAGCATTAAACGGAAATGCTAGGTTAACAAGTATTCATAAAGCCAACCACAATATGCGAGGCAAAGTTTGATGGCTACGGCCGTTGTAAGAAGAAATTCTTTCGCTGTTGCTGCTGCTTGTTTTGTCCGTAAGTATGCGTTCAAGCATTCAAGCACACGTTCATATGCAGTCTATTTGAATGCAATTGTAAATTACCCTTACCTCCCTCATGTAATCAAATAAAAGAAATTGACTGATCTTTAAAATACAAGAAGATTGTGAAGTGATCCATTCAGGAGATCTCATTGATGACTTTGTTGTGAATTTTGAAATCCCTGACAAACCAAACTGAGAGACAGTTTTAAGTGGCCTTAAATGGAGCAGAGGAGTTCAATTGAACGCTTTAGTAGGCATGCTATTCGAAGGGGGTTCGCGTATCAACTGTTCAAGTCCAACCTGTAGAAGGTGGCAGAAAGAAGCACGGATCCTTTGCATGGCTAGTACATATCTGCAAGGGTGATTAGGGTGTTAAAGACCCTCAAGGTCAATAAGTTTGTTAGTGTGCATACATGTAGCTGATCTGGAAGCAGGAGCGACCCAATGTATTTGGGGGCCTAAGGCTATTTTGTCTTTGAGACATTTCCTGCAGTAGGTCGGCCTAAGGCAAACTCACAGGAGGAGCCTTTTTTCTTTCCATTTTGTCTTTGAGGCTTTTTCTGCAGTGGGCCTTCTTTGGGCCGAGGCCTTAGGCAACCGTCTCAGTCGCCTAAGAGTTAGGCCGGCTCTGTCTAGAAGAGATAACCGGCAATGCAATTGCTCCCTTATATGTAAGGAGGTCAGGCAGCAAGTGCTTGATGATGCGAGGTTCAGATCCAATCAGATTCAAGCTATGCTACAATCTACTTTGGGTGTCAATACAGGCTACTAGAAGACCTACCCCTTGCAAAGTTAGAAGTGTCCGAGGAAGTGCAAGGCAACTTTGAGCAGTTGTTCACATTTCTGCGACATTACATGCGAGAGTCATCCTGGTAACTACTGCATTCTTAAGTGGCATGCTGGAAGCTGCTTTTGTAGATCTTTTTGATCCTTCTCTGCGTCTGCATGCTTCCCAGTCATATGAGGCCAGTTATTGGATTGCATATATGTTTTTGAGCGACAAGTTCCTTGGTGTCATGGTTATAACTGTACCGATGCACAGAGACAATCACGTTCTCCCCATGCATTCATTGTAGTTGAAAAATTTATATTTGTGATTTGAATTGCCTCGATCATAGCACTGATGTGCTTTATATACAAGTTGAACTTTCAAATATAGCAGAATATGGTATCAGAGCGGGTTTTTTCTTGATCAGTCAATCCTTCATTCTTGTTTTCTTGTCATCCTTTTGGTATTTGTTTTCCTTGGCCCTCTATTCTCCATTTGATAATCATGGCCTCTTCTACTATTATTTCCAATCTTAGTGTTGATATAACGTCATCGTTCTTTCTCCATGACTCAGATAACCCAGGCATGGTCTTAGTCTCTCAAGTCCTCACTGGCGATAATTATCCTCTATGGAGGCGTGCCATGAACACCGCTCTTTTAGCCAAGAATAAAATTGGCTTTATTGATGGCTCGCTTAAGAAGCCTGACAAAAATTTAACAATACTTAATGCATAGCAACGTTGCAAAACAATAGTGCTTCTCTAGATTTGGAACGCAGTTCAAAAAAATCTTGTGAGTAGCATAGTTTATTTTGAAACCGCAAAAGAGGCATGGAAAGATTTGGAGGAGCGTTTTTCTCATGGTAAGGCTGCCCAAATTATCGTATCAAGGGAGATACTCAATGCACATTCAAGATCAATCTTCTGTTGCCTTTTATTTTACCATACTCAAAGTATATTGGGATGAAATTAATGATCTATGTCCACTTCCTACTTACACCTGCGGTGCAATAAAAGAGTTGAATCGGATATCTTAAGATGAAAAAGTTTTTCAATTTTTTATGGAATCAATGACTCCTTTTCAACCATTCGGAGTCAAATACTCATTATGGAGCCACTACCTACAGTAAGTAAAACTTTTTCTCTGATTTTACAAGAGGAGAAACAAAAGGCACTACAAGTCAAACCGATGACGTCTCTTGAAGGTGCTGCCATGGCTACTTCAAGTTTTGATAAGCACGATTCTAGTCACTTCGATAACCAACGAGGAGGATGTGGTCGTGGAGGTCATGGCGGTCGAGGACGATCACACCATGATTACTGCAATTATCTTGGTCACACATACGTGACACTTGCTACAAATTACATACCTACTCGAACCATCATGGAGGAACCAAAACTCCTACTCCTGCTACAAATCACGTTGTCAATAGTGCAAATCCTCTCGGCCCATCTATTGTGCCCCAGCTCACTCCAAAGCAGTATGTCCAATTGCTATCCATATTAAACATCGACAAAGCTACCACGTCCATCAATATGATAGGTATTCCTTCTAACTCACAACCTATGATATGGGTAATTGACACAAGTGCTTCTGACCACATGGCCTCCAATTTTAATTTTTTTTATCATTTGAATCTTTACCAACTCGTCAATCCATTAAACAACCTACTGGAGATACAGTGCAAATAACCCAAAAAGGGACCATTACAATGTCCCCTTCTTTTTAGTTAAAAAATTTTCTTTGCGTGCCTACTTTTAGTTTAAATTTACTATTCATTAGTAAGTTTACTAAAACATATAATTGTGTTGCAATCTCTTTTTTTTTTGACTTCTATGTTTTTCAGGACCTATCAATGAGGAACCTGATTAAAATAAATGATGGTCTTTACTACTACGAGGGTCCAGTTTCTCCTATGTCTACAACTTATTTCACCCAGTTAAGTCTTTGACATAATTGTTTGGGTCATCCGTCAACATTAAAATTAAAAGTTTTAGCCCAAGATATTTCTATTCCTCTTTCTACTTTTCAAAACAAAATAAATTCTTGTACTCTTTGTCCCCTAGCCAAACAAACTAGAATTTTTTTTCCTATAAGTTCTACTGTTACTTTCTTCATTTTTGGACTTATTCATATTGATATTTGGGGAGGTTATCCTATTCCATCTCATACACTATTTTTTAACAATTGTGGATGACTTTTCACGTTGCACATGGATTTTTCTCATATGATTCAAACATGAAACATTTTATTTGCTTAAAAACTTTTATTGCTCTTGTAGACAACCAATTTTCTCGTAAAATTAAAATGGTTAAAAGTGATAATGGGATGAATTCATGGATCATCAATTGCAAACTTATCTTGATTCTTTAGAAATTATTTATCAAACATCTTATGTTGGCACGCCACAGCAAAATAGTACAGTTGAGCGCAAACATAAATACCTCCTTGAAATAGCTCGACCATTACATTTTCAAGCCAACCTACCAATCCAATTTTGGGATGAGTGTATTTTAACTACCGCTTATCTTATTAACTAACTTCCTTCTTCTATTTTAGATGGTAAATCTTCTTATAAAATGCTTTTTGATAAAAAAAATTTTTACCACTATTTAGGTACCTTCGGACGTCTTTGTTTTGCTCTTATCCAAACCAAAAATAAATTTAGACCTCATGTACATAAGTGCATTTTCGTAGAATATCCCTATAGCCAAAAAAGCTACCGCGTGCATGACCTACTTGAGAAAAAATATTCACTAGTAGGGAGGATGTTTTTTATGAATCAGTTTTTTTATTTGCTAACACATCTCATATTTTTCCTTCCTCCCAATCACCAATTCTTCCTCACATTACTAATAATGGTGATGAACTCATCCTCTCTATTTCTTCCACTTCTATTCAAGATTCTATCGAACCAGTTGATCTTTTTGAAACATCCGTCGATTTATCTCCAAGACGCACCACAAGGATCCGACGTCCTTCCTAATGGCTTCAAGATTTTTAGTGCTCTCAGATTTTATCTTTTTCGTGCCGATACCAACAACCTTGTGATAGGTACCAAGTATCCACTCCAAAATTATTTTTTTCTTTGATAAATTCTCCAACTCTCATCGCGGTTTTCTAGCTTCTATTTTCTCTTATCAGGAACCGAAGTCCTTTTTCTCAGCAATGAAACATGTTCACCAGCACGATGCTATGGCAGATGAAATTAAGGCCTTGAAGTTTAATCACACTTGGACCATGATTTCACTTCTACCAAGCAAACATGCTATCGGATGCAAATGGGTATATAAGATCAAATATAAGTCTGATGGTAGTATTGAACGGTATAAAGCAAGGCTTGTTGCTAAAGGCTACAATTAAACTGAAGGCCTAGATTATCATGAAACATTCGCTCCTGTTGTCAAATTGGTCATAGTTCGTTGTCTTATTACAATTGCAGCCGCCAAAAAATGGCATTCTTCTGCTTTGCAGATTTTTCTTTCACATTCCTGAGATTCTACATCTCTTTACTTTCGATAGCACTATTGACCTTTCCACTAGTGGAAGGACCCCTCTCTCTTAGCTTGCCACTCTACCAAATTTGTTCTAATGAACTTTTAATTGTAAGGCTTGCATTTTTTCCATGAGATACTCTTCCCCCATGATCTTTCCCATAATTTTAGCATGTGGATCTTGGGAATCAGTTGTTGTAGAAGCGCCTTCTTCTTCCTTGGATTTCTTTCTGGTGAAGGAGCATCACTGGACATATAGTACATTTGCTCTTGCCACCTTTTGCATTTCAATTGAAGTGGAGGCTGTGCGACTTTGTTTTCTAAAAATGTGCATTCGCATATAATAAATGCGAAAGTATATTCATGGTTTTGAAGCATGCATTGATAAACAAAATGTGTGGTATTGGATAGATGCGAAACTAAGCATCTGCAAAACCAAGAAGTGTATTTGATATTAAGTGTATATCACGTTGAACTAAATGTTTATCTCTACAAGCATATATGCTGAACCCTAAAATGTATATAGCTCATTACTGAAAGTGCGCATCGAATACTACAAACATGTATTGACCGTCAATAATGTTTGTATCGCTAAACAATAAAGATATATGTGTACCAACCCTAAGACTTAAGTTGGGACAAATATGTAGAATCTTCTGTATATAATGTGTCTCAGATAAAAAAAAAAGTTTACACATGAAACGCGATTATCTATCTGTATTCCATACATCATGCATTTTTATTGCTTATTCAATATGTGTTTAGCATTCAGAGGTCTACAAAGTTGTTAGTGTTAGAGGGATAATGTTTAATTGAAGGAATTGGCATGGATTTGGCTCCTATAATGATTAATTAAGCTGATTCAAAATAAGTGTTTTATTTGAATTAGCAGCGCTAGAATGGAGTGGAGATGAGGGAAAATGGGGGATATGCCTCAATAAGCTTGAAAGGATCAAAAAAACATGAATGGAGGTTGATTGCATAACAAATCAGATGTGATCGCACTTTAAAGTTAGATTTTTCAAGTGGTGCACATTTTGCTATGGCCGAGAAGAGAAAAATTTGGCGAGGAATGTGACTATAGGATCATAGAGGCCTACAAGGAGAGGGAGTGGATGGGGTGAATTAGCAAGAGGGAGACAGAGAGAATAAACCTTTACTGATAGCAGCATCGACAAGGCACAACAGAGGCACGCCCAAGACTGCAAACCATCGGCTGGGGCGCCTCCACGATCGGGACAGGCATTTGGTCATGAGAGCCAGGCGCAAGCCAAACTGAGGGGCCACGAAGGCCAAGCCAAATAACCAGCCGCGTACATGGTCTAGATGCCTTTGGCCCAGACCAATGCGCATGCGAACCCACAAGCAACCGACAGAAAGACCGGCACGACCGCGACCATGGTAGTCCCAGCACAAGCCAAGGCACGCGCACGCAAGGCGGCACACCTTGTTTAGGCCAACGCCAAGAAGCAAGAAGGGACTCTTTGGTGTGGAAAGTGAGTGACCGACACTTGGTCCCCACCAATTTGGTGCTTTCATTGAGAGATCTTCATCAAGGAAGACACTACAAGGTTCAACCCTTATTCTGGTGAAGAACATCTTGAAGGTAGCGCTACTTAACAACTTCTGAACTTTCCTGCAAGTAAGTCAAATCAACCTTTATTCATCTTACCATTTTCGAGTGGTAAAAGAGGGAAGGGCCACGTGAGTGACCTTGTGGGAAGTGAGGATTCACTACTAGTTTTTCCCCTTTGAATGCCTTTGAAGGATTGTTCTGAAATCATATAAAATTTCATGGATTCCAGGGATAACCAAAGATTAGAAGCCCTTGAAAGTCAGTCCAACCGAGTGAGTAAAGTCTTAGAAGATCTTTCCAATTCAATAGCTGAAATGAGGAGAAAAATTCTAACAAGGGGCCTTGGCCGCATGCTAGTGAGCAGGACCAAGGAAGGGATAGTGAAGAAGAATTAGCAAGCAATCATAGTGGATTTCGGGTGAGAGAAAAAAAGAGTGAAGGAATAAGAAGAGGAAGTCGAGTGGAAGGATTTGGGGTGTGTGTGGACCGATTTGAGAAAGGAGTAGAATATGAAGAAATCCTTAGTGTGAGGGAGTCCGAAGAGGAACCCTGGATTACCACTAGACCGAGAGGAAGAAGAAGAGATGAGAGGAGAAAAATGCCTCAACTTGGTGAATCTGGTGATAATGAGGAAGAGCCTAGAAGGGAGATTAGGAAGCCATGAATTGAATTTCCTAAGTATAGTGGTGAAGATCCCTTCGAATGGATGGATAAAGTGGAACAATTCTTCTATGTCTATGAAGTTCCACATAGAGAGAAAGCGTCCCTTGCTAGTTTTCATCTTGAAGACAAAGCAAGAAAATGGTGGAGATGGTTGAGAACCATGTATGAAAAAGAAGGGAGGAGATTAGGATGGACAGCCTTTGTGAAGGAGTTTATGATTCAATGGGGGCTTTCCCCTATTGTGAATTATCATGGGCGATTGGCAAAAATAAAACAAGAGGGAAGAGTGAGGTCCTATGTAGAAGAATTCCGCCATCTTCAAACTTTGGTGACAGGTTGGTCGGAGGAAGCACTCTTGGGCACATTCATTGATGTCTTGAAGCCTTGGCTTGCCAAGGAGATCAAGTTAAAGCAACCCTCTTCCATGTAAGAAGCCATGCGAATGGCTGAAATTTTGGAGGAAGGATTTCAGTCCGAAAGGAGGATGATCAAGGAGATAATCAACCGAGAGGCCAAGTTCATTCCACCCAAAGTTCTTTGGAAAGGCAAGGATGCAGCCGACACCAACCCAAGAAATCAGCCACAGTAAGTGAAGAAGCTTTCAAGGGAAGAAGTCCAAGATTTCATCAAGAAGGGCTTGTGTTTCAAGTGTGGAGAGAAGTGGGGCCGTGAACACAAATGCAAATCAGGCCAATCTTTCCTCATTGATGTGCTGGAGGCAGAAGTGGGTGATGAAGAAACCACAAATCCAAGTGAACATGAAGAGGAGCCGACTCCAACCCATGAAGATCATACAAGGGCCGAAGATAGTGATGCAGAACTTTCCCTTCATGCACTAACTGGAGTACCAAAACCCAGCACTATGAGGCTCCTAGCATGGATCGGAAGACATGAGGTTTCATTGTTGGTTGACAGTGGATCATCCCATAATTTCATCAATGCTTCAATCGTGGCCAAGTTGGGACTACATTCTATTGACATACAACCATTTGAAGTTAAAGTAGCAAGTGGGGAGAAACTTACATGCAAAGAAGTCATACAAGAGGTGAAAATGAACATCCAAGGGGTAAGAATCAAGGCTGATTTACATGTCCTTCAGTTAGTTGATCTTGACATAGTCCTTGGTAGTGTATGGCTTAGAAGTGTTGGTAAAGTGATCACCAATTATGAATCCATGACTATGGACTTCAAATTGGACGGCAAGAAGGAGAAGTGGATAGCAATACAAGGTCAAGAAAATCTGCCAATGTTGGAGGATCCGTGGCTACTTTAAGAGGAAAGAGAGTTCATATGTTCTGCCATCAGCAGGATAGAGTGGAGGATTTGGGACCGAATCAAGGAGGCGCTCAAGTTAGATGCTCGATCTCAAGAGATCCAAGAAAAAATTGAAGCTACTTCGGATGGAGTGAAGAATTTCAGAATTAGGGATGATCTCATCTTCTATAAATCCAATGTTTATGTACCGAATGTTCCAAACTTAAGGGGTGATATCCTTTCACATTTTCATAATAGCAAAGAAGGTGGGCATTCCGGATGGTTCCGCACCTATGTCCGGGTGAAACATTTCTTCTACTGGGAAGGTTTGAAGAAGGATGTCAAAGCCATGGTGGCTCAATGTGACATTTGTCAAAAGGTAAAATATGATCCTCGTTTACCTATGGGATTACTTCAACCTTTACCTATTCCTAATCAAATTTGGGAAGACATCTCCATGGATTTCATTGAAGGGCTGCCAACCAGCAAGAGCTATGAAGTGGTGCTGGTGGTGGTGGATAGACTCAGCAAATATGCACATTTCATCCCTATCCAACATTCTTTTACTGCCAAATCCATAGCCCAAACATTTGTGGAGTTTGTAATCAAGTAAGATGGAGTTCCTAAAAGTATTATATCTGATAGGGACAAGATCTTTATGAGTATGTTTTGGAAAGAATTGTTATCTCTACAAGGAAGCATGTTGAAAGCAGGATCATCATATCATCCCCAAACCGATGGACAAACGGAGGTGATTAACCGAATACTTGAGCAATATCTTAGGTGTTTTTGTCATGAACAACAAAGCAAATGGGCTGATTATCTACCTTGGGCGGAGTATTGGTACAACACTTCATACCAAGGATCAACCAAGAAAAGTTCTTTTGAATTAGTATATGGTCGTCCACCCCCTACACTTACTCGATATGAAATTGGGACAACCAAGAATTATGAGGTAGAGAAAGAGTAGCAGACTAGAGATGAAGTTTTGAAGAATGTAAAAAGGGAATTGAAGAAATCCCAAGAAAGAATGAAGAAATTTCATGATCGGAAGAGAAGGGATGGTGAGTTACAGCCCGGAGATTATGTATACTTGAAGCTTCAACCCACGCAACAAAAGCCATTAAGAAAGAGGTTCAGCTACAAGTTGGTTAAAAGATATTATGGTCCCTACAAAATCTTGGAATGAATTGGTAAGGTTGCTTATAAATTGGAGTTACCTTACAATTCCTTATTACATCCCGTCTTTCACATACCATGGTTGAAGAAAAGAGTGGGAGATCCCTCTAGTATTGGAATCGACTTACCAAAATTTGATGAGGAAGGATGAGTAGTTCTTCAACCTATGAAAGTCCTCCAATATCACATCAAAAGAAAAGGGAGGAACAAGAGAAAAGTATGGCAGGCTCTCATTCAATGGAAGGATATGCCACCTGAAGAAGCCACATGGGAAGAATATGATGAAGTGGCAAGAAAATATCCCAGATTCCACCTTGAGGACAAAGATATTCTTCAAGAAGGGGGGAATGGTGAGGTTCCCTCTATATCTCCTCACCAAAACATCCAAATCATGGAGGCCAAGGCAAAGCAAGAGCCAAGCTCATGTCCGCCTAGTGGCCATCTTTCATTCTTGGGGGCACAACCGAGGTTCGGCCAGCCTTGGCAGGCAAAGGCTGGACTGATAGCAGCATCGACAAGGCACAACAGAAACACACCCAAGACTGTAGACCATCGGCTGGGGCGCCTCCGCAATCAGGACAGGCGTTTGGTCATGAGAGCTAGGCGCAAACCAAACCGAGTGGCCATGAAGGCCAAGCCAAATAACCAGCCGCGCGCATGGTTTGGATGCCTTTGGCCCAGACCAGTGCGCGCACGAACCCACAGGCAACCGACAGAAGGATCAGCATGAGCGCGGCCATGGCAGTCCCAGCACAAGCCAAGGCACGCGCACGCAAGACAGCACATCTTGTTTAGGCCAACGCCAAGAAGCAAGAAGGGACTCTTTGGTGTGGGAAGTGAGTGACCGACACTTGGTCCCCACCAATTTTTAGTTGCTCTGTTGTTAGGATTCTTTGAGATCAAGTGCGGCCAGGGTCAACACCAACCCCCCATCCTGGCCCTCCAACCCCTGCTGCTCTTCTTCGCTGTAGCCAACACAAGCGAACATGGTGGATAAGGATATGAGAGATATATGAAGATTGGGAAGGTGAAAACCGCTGGAAGATAGAAAGCTTAGAGGGAGGTTGAAGTTGCTATGAATACATGATAATTTGTACTCTCTCCAATTCTCAAGCTGTGCGCATCGTCCTTGTGAGTCCAACATATTTTTTTATTTTTTTTATGTATTAATTGTTCGTACCTGTTGCTGGAAATTGGACCCGGAGGTGACCACTGGTCGAGAAGGAGGAGCTCCGGTGCTTGTGGTACATCGACGGGCTGCGTCCTCCGGAGGACCTGCAAAAAGCTGGTGGCCCGAGCTTCCGGGGCCGGCCCTCCGATGCTTAAGTTAGAGGGGGGCTTAATTTGAAGAAGGAGATGAGCTATATATCGGAGTCTAAAAGTCAGCCTTCTTCAAGAGAAAGAGGTTCCCCTTTTATAGGAGGGGTACAGGGTTACCTGTGATGTGATCAGGCGAATTAAATGAGTTATCGTCATGATTGAGCACGATCGTGTGAATTAATGCATTGTCGTGGAGGGCTAGACTGGAGCCAATGAGTTGTTATGGATGACCGGATGTAGTTGAGTGAGTCAATTGGTTGCCGTGGAAAGTCTGAGATTTTGAGTAGGCTGGAGGTCCGTGGAGATTGTGCGCATTTAATAGTTGATAGTCATAACAAGGTATGGTCCCTGGTTGATGTGTCGTGGCGTGGTCGGCAAGCAAAGCATGGTACAGTAAGACTGCTGCAGGGCGTGGCCGCAGCATGTGGACAACGAACTCGGTCTTCGAAGCTTAGCCTTCTGGGCTCGGCCTACATGAGCTCGGCCTTCTAGGCTCGGCCTGCAAGAGTTCGGCCTGCATGAGCTCGATCTTCTGAGCTCGGTCTGCATGAGCTCGATCTTTTGGGCTCGGCCTGCATGAGCACGGCCTGCATTAGCTCGGTCTGCATGAGCTCGGTCTGCATGAGCTCGGCCTGCATGAGCTCGGTCTGCATGAGCTCGGCCTGCATGAGCTCGGCCTGCGTGAGCTCGGCCTGCGTGAGCTCGGCCTGCATGAGCTCGGTCTTCTGAGCTCGGTCTGCATGAGCTCGGCCTGCATGAGCACGGCCTGCATTAGCTCGGTCTGCATGAGCTCGGTCTGCATTAGCTCGGCCTGCATGAGCTCGGTCTGCATGAGCTCGGCCTGCGTGAGCTCGGCCTGCATGAGCTCGGTCTTCTGAGCTCGGTCTTCTGAGCTCGGTCTGCATGAGCTCGGCCTGCGTGAGCTCGGTCTGCATGAGCTCGGCCTGCGTGAGCTCGGTCTGCATGAGCTCGGCTTTCTGAGCTCGGTCTGCATGAGCTCGGCCTGCATGAGCTCGGTCTGTATGAGGTCAGGCTTGCCGTCGGATTTGAATGCTTTAATTGTACTTGTGGGGTAGTCCATTTTTTTTCCCAACACTACCCTCCGACTTCCGAGTTCGAGCTGCTTTTTGGCTCGGGCAAAGGAAGTAGCACAGTCGTCGATCGTCTTGTAATATAGCCAAATGTCTATGAAGATGTATGTGCTCAGTAGGGTGTACCTCTCGTGCAGTCGGAGCTAACGGCCTTAAGCCGAGCTATCCAAGCCAAGCTAAGCAACTTTGCTCTGAGATCGACTTCAGCAGCCTTCTTTGGCTTGTGGTCGACTCAGCAGGGTGCCCCCACTCAGATCGGGGCGTGTTGTCGTAGGAGGCGTCGAATGGCGTTGAAAGGCATCGAATGGCATTGAATAGCGTTGAAAGGCATCGAATGGCGTTGAATGGCGTTGAAATGGCGTCGGATGTCGTCGAAGTAGCGTTGAATGGCATCGAAGTGGCGTCGAATATCGTCGAAGTAGCGTCGAATGTCGTCGAATGGCGTTGAATGGCAATATCGTCGAAGGGCGTCGAATGTCGTCGAATGACGTCGAATGGCGTCGAATAGCATCGAATGTCATCCAAGATTGCCGAAGGGCGTCGAATGTCGTCGAAGGGTATTGAATGGCGTCGAATATCGTCGAAGGGCGTCGAATGGCGTCAAATGTCGTCAAAGGGCGTCGAAATGGCGTCCCGAGCTTGGTCGGGGCATCATTGGAGACACACACAGAAGATGGACTTCGTCCGTTGGCGATCGTGCGCCCTTACTCGGAGCGGGGCGACGTTGGAGATAGAGATACCCATAGGTCGTTTTTTGGATTCTCCGACCTGAAATAGGTAAAATATTGAAATTATTTGAAGCCAAAGTGGCGTCCTGTATTTTTTGAAGATATTTTGATGGCTCTCGAGCTTCGAAGTCCCTCAGGACTTGGCTCAGCACCGGCCTTTTGAGGTTGGCCTTTGTAGCTCGGTCTTTTGAGCTCGGCCTTCTGAGCTCGGTCTTCAAAGCTCGTCCTGCATGAGCTCGGTCTTCTGAGCTCGGCCTGCATGAGCTCGGTCTTCTGAGCTTGGGCTGCATAAACTCGGCCTACATGAGCTCGGTCTGCATGAGCTCGATCTTTGAGGTCGGTCTTCGGAGCTCGTCCTGCATGAGCTCGGTCTTCTGAGCTCGGCCTGCATGAGCTTGGCCTTCTAAGCCCAGTCTACATGAGCTCGGCCTTCGGAGCTCGGGCCTTCTAAGCTCGGTCTGGATGAACTCGGCCTTTTGAGCTCGGTCTGCATGAACTCGGCCTTTTGAGCTCGATCTTCTGGACCATGAGAGGATTTAACTTTATAGTACTTTCTTGGGGTGGAATCTCTTATGAATCTAGCCATAGGAGCGCTCATCCTTTGGAAGGCATTACAAAATAAGGCATCAGCCGAGCTTTCATTATGTACTAAAATTCTTTTTAAAGCCTTGCAATGATAAAGAAAATAGCTATAGCGTCGTCATAAAGAGGGCTCAACACCCTTTTAGTCTTCATCGGAAAAGAAGATGACTTTCGCAGTGCACGGATGCTTTGAGGAAGCTCCTTCTTTCGAGCTCGATGCTTCAGGTGCCTCTACTTATCCGCCCTCTAATGATATTGTTGATGCCCGCGAGAGGTCAGTTGTCGTCTCGCTCCTCATGCGGCACTGGATTTTGTTCCTCAGGCTCTTTCCTGTAGGCATGATCACAGACAAAACAACTCAACCGACCTCATCGGACAAGTGCTTTGATCTCATCACGGAGCTCGTAGCAATCCTCCGTATCATGGCCGCGATTTTGGTGGAAGTGGCAGTACTTTTTCGAGTGCTTCCGCGACTCTATCGGTCGCATCTTCAATGGAGGTCGGAGGTAGCCCTGATCCTCAATCTCCATGAGGATCTCTGCTCGGGTGGATGTAAGGGGAGTGTATGTCTGAAACTTTTGGAGGGAAGACCTCGAGTGAGCTAGGCTCTTGGGCCAAGGAGGCTCTTTCTCATGCTAGGGGGATCCGCTGCTTGGTTGGGAGCGCTCCTCGTGGCGTGTCTTCTGCATCTTGGCAGGTCGTTCGGCTGCCTCCTGCCGAGAGGCCATGGCTTCCTCAGCCTTGGCGTACTTGTGAGCTCGAGCCAACATTTCAACAAAGTCGGCGGGGAAGCTCTTCTCGATGGAGAAGAAAAATTTGTAGGACCGAGCTCCAGTCTTCAATGCCGACATGGCGATTGACTGGTCGAGATCGCGAACCTCCCATGTGGCCGAGGTAAAGCGACTGATGTAGTCTTGTAAGGATTCTCCCTCCTTCTGTTTGATGGCGAAGAGAGAGTCTGAGGTCCGGTGTTGACGCCGGCTAGTGGTAAAATGGGTGGCGAGCTGCCTGCCCAGCTATTCAAAGGAGAGAATCGAGCTGGGCTTTAGTCCAGAGAACCAAAGACAAGCTGCCTTGCGGAGAGTCGTTGGGAAGGGTTTGCAGAATAGAGTGTTTGTGGCTCTTTGGAGTGTCATAAGGGCCTTGTAGCTCTCCAAATGATCCAGAGGATCGGATGAGCCATCATATGGCTCAATCTGTGGCATCTTGAACCTCTGGGAGATTGACTCATCCATGATCTATTGAGGGAATGGAGACTCTGTTGTAAAGTCAAGGTCGGCGTCTCGCTTCGGGCCTCGGTCTAGAAACATCTGTATCTGCCGCTCCAAGTCCTTGACTTTTCTGTCGAGCTCGGGTGGGGCTCCTATTGTAGCTTGGTATAGGGCAGACCCCGCCTCAGATGGGTGCTCCCGTACTCGAGGCGTCAGGCTTCGGCGCGAGCTCTCTGGATAATGGATGCACGATAAGCCCTCCCGGTTTGGGGGTTGAGCTCGGTGGGAGCTTCGGTGGTGGCAACGCTCTACAGAGAAATAACGTCGCGAGCGGCGTCTTGAGGACTCATGCTCGTGAGGAGGGAGTAGAGGTTGGTCTTCTACTTGCTGTAGGCCTTGAACGGCCGCAGTGAGTGCTTGGACTTGTTGAACAAGCAGGTTGAACTTGGAGGACTGGATCCGCCGGAGGCCTTGGTGATGGGTTATAGATTGAGTGTCCAGGATTTGGTACGCGATGCCGGGAGGCGTTAGAGGCTCCCTTACTCCTTAACTTCATAGCCACGACTCGAGCCCTTCCTCTAGCGCCAATTATTACTGGAAATTAGACCTGGGGGTGACCACTGGACGAGAAAGAGGAGCTTCGATGCTTGTGGTACGTCGGCGGGCTGTGTCCTCCGAGGGACCTGCAAAAAGCCGGTGTCCGGGGCTTCCGGCGCCGGCCCTCCGATGCTTAAGTCAGAGTGGGGGCTTAATTTGAAGAAGGAGATGATCTGTATATCGGAGTCTAAAAGTTAGAATCCTCCTTCAAGAGGAAGAGGTTCCTATTTTATAGGAGGGGTACAGGGTTACCTGTGATGTGACCAGGCGAATTAAATGAGTTACTATCATGATTGAGCATGATCGTGTGAATTAATGCATTACCGTGGAGGGCTAGACTGGAGCCAATGAGTTGTTATGGGTGACCGGACGTAGTTGAGTGAGTCAACTGGTTGTCGTGGAGGGCCTGAGATTTTGAGTAGGCTAGAGATCCGTGGAGATTGTGCGCATTTAATGGTTGACAGTCGTAGGGTATGGTCCCTGGTTGATGTGTGGTGACGTGGCCGGCAAGCAAATCATGGTACGGTGAGACTGCTGTAGGGCGTGGCCGCAGCATGTGGACGACGAACTCGATCTTCGGAACTCGACCTTCTGGGCTCGGCCTGCATGAGCTCGGCCTTCTGGGTTCGGCCTGCATGAGGTCAGGCTTGCTTTCGGATTTGAGTGCTTTAATTGTACTTATAGAGTGATCCATTTTTTTCCTCAACAGTATCATTTTTGCATGAGCATAGTTAGCTAAATCAAGTCTACCTTACCGTCGTATTATCAAAATCCGCATATATAAAAGAAAAAAATAAAATCTAACCGCCATGGGCCTGGGAAGGCCGGCCCATAGTGACAGCCGCTCGGCATTCGAGCCCGATGATGAAAGAAAGTAATATATAAATGGCCAAACGCACCGTCAAATCCTCGGGGCCGCTCATTTCTTCCCTGCTCAGAGAGGAGAGGGGGGACAGAGAGAGACAGAAGGGTCGGGGAAGAGAGCCAGCGAGCGCTGTACGGGTGGAACGAGAGAGAAGCCGATCGAAGAAGGGAAAGGTACCCCACCCACGCGCGATCCATTTCATTCCCATAATCCCATCACATCCGTTCCTCTCCCCACCCCCTGCGCTCCTAGGGTTTGAGTTCTCCATCCGATCTGATCGGGAAACCCCTAGGTTCCTTTCCCCGTCCCCTCTCCGTCTCTCCCTCCTTTCTAGAGAGGGCTTCCTCCGGTCTCCACTCTCCAGGCGGCGCCCCCTGCCCTCCCTCTCGCTAACTAGGGTTTCCCGTCATCCGCACTCGCTAGGGTCCCCTTTTACTCTCTACCCCGAGAAACGGATCGGCGATCTTTCGATCGCATCCAGCTTCTTAGTATCTTGTCCTTTGGTTCGTTTCTGGGTGTTATCAGAGAGCGGGGCAAGCTTCTTGCAAGTTTTGTCGTCAGACTCTCATCCCCCATCTCCGACATGACTGCGGCCGCGTCCAAGTCGTCCTCCAAGGGCCCGCGCTATGCGCCAGAGGACCCCACGCTGCCCAAGCCTTGGAGAGGCCTGATCGATGGGAACACGGGCTACCTCTATTTCTGGAATCCCAAGACCAACATCACCCAGTACGAGCGCCCCCTAGCGGAGTCACTCCCACCCTCTCTCCCAAAATCCCTCGGCTCCTCGCAGCAGCAGCAGCAGCAGCAGCCGCCGCCCCCTTCTGGCCACCGCGGCTCTCACGAGTATGAAGGGTCACGAGACGATCAGGTATTTCCTCTTGCTGCCATTCCCAATTGATTTGATCGATCTCGCTTGTTTATATTGGGATTTAAGATGAAGTAATCCAGCAAGAAATCTTTCTTTCTGTCGGAAAAACTAAAATGAAATGTTGTTTTTAATGGTGCACTGGAATTGCACTCTGATGCATCCTAGTTCGTCGAGGTTGTCGTAGCCATTTCCTACGTGGCATGCTGTCTATTCCCCGTAACCAGTTGTTTTCTGAGGGAAGTGGAAAACCATGTACCAAGTGGATCATGCAATGCAGTTATTCCTGTAAAAGAGCAAACGGAAATGCATGCTGAAATCGCTTGAAATTGCTAATACTATTGCCTGCCTTTTTATGCAAGTATCACGGCCAGTAAAATTTATGAAAAATCTATACTTGTTGACTGATGATAAAAGTGTTCTACTGTCAGTACCCTGATGCTAGAAGTGGCTACTCTCCTTCACTGAACGGCTTGGCCCAAGTTGGACACGAAGCATCTAGTCAAGGGCACAATGCACAAAATCCAAGGGCAGCCGCTCGAGGACATGGACTATTGGAAGGAAGAGGCAGTTCATCAGCAGAAGCCTATCGCCGTCAGCATGAAATAACTGTCACTGTATGGATCCCTTGCCATTTACTCATTGCTCAGCTTTTTTTCTTTCCCCAACATTACTGAATTGCGCAGAACTTCATCGGGAATGAGTAGTTATTTGCTATTTTATGTTTTGGTTGTATTGTATCGGCTTTTCTATTGGAACCCCCCAGTTTATATGTTTCCAGTTATTAAGGATTTGATACCTTTTTTCCCTTCTTCCTTCATTAAGTGGGAGCATAAACAACCTGGAATTAATTGAATCCTTCCACAGCATGGTATTGGGTGTGGGTGAAGTTGCTTTAGAAAGTCCTTTAATGGATTTTAATGGAAAAGTCCTTCCTTATTAAAGATTTTGCACTTAGTGATTTTGACTTCATGGTGTTTATTTTAATAAGCGAAAGCCATGAATCTATGTTTGGGTGAGGCTAGATAATCAAGCTTCGAGCACAGTGATGGGTGAATACGCGATCCTTATGTTTATCTGATTTTTGAAATTTTAGTTGCAGCTCTCTGTCGTATAAATTTTTTCTTGTGCATTTTTTCATCTTTATATTTTGTTTCTTGGCAAAGAATCACTATAATACCATAATTTTATTTGGATTTTTTTTTGTGAAACTTTATTTTAGGGAGATGATGTCCCAGTTCCATACACAACATTTGCGCTAACAGGTTTTCCCTCAGAAATTCTCAGAGAGGTACTTTCCTCCCTCTCTAAAATCTCTTTATATTTGTTTTTAATCCTCTTTGCATTATGATGTCTCGAGCCTGTGTAAGTTTGCTAGATTTTGAATATTAGTGTTTTGGATTCTAAGTTTCCATGAGCTGGAGGTTCAATTATGAGTTTCAGTTCTATCTGTATTTATTTTTCTTTCCATTCTGTATTTTTTCTGTCGCAGATGCGATATTCGCTCCTAGGAGCTAATGTCGTACGCTGTGAGGCGTTGGGCCACCCTCTGTGTGGAGGCTTTCATGTTGTTTGACGCCTTTCACGGTGGACCAATTTGTTCCAGGGAGGAGCTAATGTTGTACGCAATGCTGCATTGGCAGCCCTCTTTGGGCACCCTCCATGGTGGACTTATCTTTAGAAGGGATTTCCTGTCACCTGCTGCTGGTGATTTGGTCCAGTCTGCTACACCGAACAGAAAGAGGGCTCTTTCTACTGCTCCAGCTTGCATCTGCAAGCAGCCTCTATTTTAGACAATGTGCTTCTGGATTGGCTGAATTCTCCAGTTTAATCCGGAAATAGTATGAAAAGTAAAGAAAAGAAACAGAAGATATGTTCTTATGGTGCATTATGGGATGTTGTTTTTCTAGGTACACCATGCAGGCTTCTCAGCACCTACACCAATCCAGGCTCAGTCATGGCCAATTGCTTTGAACAATCGTGACATTGTCGCCATTGCAAAAACTGGATCAGGAAAAACATTAGGATATCTTATCCCAGGGTTCATTCATCTCAAGCACCTCCATAATGATTCTAAGATGGGTCCTACAGTGTTGGTTCTCTCACCGACAAGGGAGCTGGCAACGCAGATACAAGATGAAGCTGTGAAGTTTGGTAGATCATCAAGAATATCATGCGTGGTTTGTTTCCTCTTATCAATTGATATTATGAAATTTTTAAATTGAGCTTTTTGGTGTATGGATTATGTGCTGCAAACCATGCTTTACAAGAATATCATGTACTTTACTCTCATAAGTTCAAGGTTTTAAGCAGTGTGATAAGCTTTGTGGATACTTTGAACATTGCTAGAGTATCCTGCTTTATCCAGCTTAAACATTATCTTTTCTTAGAGAACCATATATAGACGATGCTAATGGGCATCACAGTATCTATCTGATCCATCTTGGTAAGAAGTGAAGGGGTTGTGGGGGAGGCGGGTTAGCAGTTCTCGTCAGCTTAGAAACAAATTAATGTTTTCCTTCAAATTACATATTTAAGCCTGCTAGCAAAGCCATTCCATCATTTTTTGTTTTAACAAACTTGTGCTTTTGCTGATATTGCATTATGTATTTTTTATTTGTATTTTATTGTACTCTGTTGTTGACACTTTCTCTTCATGGTCATGTGATTTTAAGTGTTTATATGGAGGTGCTCCAAAAGGTCCTCAGTTGAGAGATTTGGACCGAGGAGCAGATGTTGTGGTTGCTACACCTGGAAGGTTGAATGACATTCTGGAGATGAGAAGAGTGAATCTTCATCAAGTTTCTTACTTGGTTCTCGACGAGGCTGACCGTATGCTAGACATGGGTTTTGAGCCACAGATACGGAAAATTGTAAAAGAGATTCCCGCACGTCGCCAGACTCTAATGTTCACTGCTACATGGCCGAAAGAAGTTCGGAAAATTGCTGCAGATTTACTGGTTCATCCTGTTCAGGTCAACATTGGCAGCATTGATGAATTAGTTGCAAATAAATCTATCGTCCAGGTGCAGATGGTTATTTTGATTATCATGTCATGATTTTGACCAATATATGTTACCCCAATTATCTCATTAATTTGCACTTGATAAGAATATTAATATTCCAATTTTGTTCTGTCTTCTGCAGTATGTAGAAGTAACTACACCTATGGAGAAAAGTAGACGGCTTGAGCAGATCTTGCGATCACAAGAACCAGGTTCCAGAATCATAATATTCTGTTCTACAAAGAGGATGTGTGATCAGCTTGCTAGGAACCTTTCTCGTCATTTTGGTGCTGCTGCTATTCATGGTGACAAGTCTCAGGTTGAGAGAGACTGGGTCTTGAGCCAATTTCGGACTGGAAAATCTCCTGTACTCGTGGCTACCGATGTTGCTGCTCGTGGGTTGGACATAAAGGATATCAGGTTACATCAAATTGTCTTTATTCCATCGGTTACATGCCTTATATCGCTGAGTATTTGATGGAGAGAATAGGAGCCAAAAAAAAAAGTTCTATTGCTTGATAATGCATCCTCATTTCTATATCTTCACTATTTTTGTCTATTGCTGCTGCTGATATGTGAACCTCTGAATGTTGCTTATGTTATCCCACTTTTTGGGCCATCTATTAGCTACTCGAATCACAGCTTTGAGAGTATATCATGCAACTTTAACAACCTCTTAATTTTTACTGCTACAGGGTCGTGATCAATTATGACTTTCCAACAGGAGTTGAAGACTATGTTCACAGGATTGGGAGAACAGGTAGGGCAGGTGCTACTGGAGTGGCCTACACATTTTTTTGCGACCAGGATTCAAAATATGCACCAGATCTTGTCAAAGTGCTGGAGGGTTCTAGCCAGCATGTTCCTCCGGAGTTACTGGATATGGTGTCGCGTGGTGGATATAGTGGCAAGTCTCGCCGTTGGGGTTCTGGCGGTCGTGATAGTGGCCGTTCGCATGGCGGGCGTACTGGTTCCAGCTATGGTGGGAAAAGTGGTTGGGGCTTGCCACTGTCTTCAGGTTGGTCAGAAAGTTTCCCTGGTGGTAGTGGATTTGGTGATCATGGATCCTCGCATGACAGGTGCATATGGCCAATTCTCTGTTTTCTATTGTATGGTCAATCTGTTTTATTGATAATATTGGACAAATAGTTTAGTGAAGTGCTAAGTAATTCATTGTGTTTAGATCTATGATTATTTATTGAACTTAATTGTGCCAGATCTGTGCACCTTAGTTAAGACTTCGTTCATTCACTAAGTTGGCTCTTCTAACTTTGCTGGTCTCAAATGTCAAACTCCATGGACCATCCTGGTTGACAGGTCCTTTTTAACTTTGCAACTATGATCTGTCTTTAGCCTTTTGGGATCATTGCGTATGGGGAGCATTCAAAGGAGGATTTTATTGATTCATACGTGAATCTTTGATGAGTGACATGATGATCTTTTTGGCAGGTATGGCTATGGTGGTCCGGACGATCGACGTGATTCAGGGGCAGGGGGAGGTGGAGCCCAGAGCCGCAGGAGTATTAGCCCGAGCCCCACTAGGGTGACTGGAGGATGGGACGATAGCTGCGGTAGGAGCTGGAATCGAGGCCGCAGTCGGAGTAGGAGTCGCAGTCGCAGTCGCAGCCGTGGCCTCAGCAGGTATGGTGGGCCCAGCCTAGTGTGTGGGCAGTCGCCGCTGCCAAGCAGGGAATCTCCAACGACCAATTATAGCACTAGCGATCCTGTTCGTCCGCCGGCACCATACTTTCAACCGCAGCAGCCGGTATCGGCAGAGGATGACAGGAGCATGAGAGGGGTTCAACTTGATGGTTCTCGTAGCCTGCAGAAGGAGAGGCCTCTGTCACCGTACAAGCATACAGATGCTGTATGGGAAAGGCACGGACATTCCGAGGAGCCAAAAGAAGAGTCATTAGTACTACCTAACAATGGAGAAGAGGAAGAAGAGGGAATCGTTCAAGCGAATGAGGATGGCATGGTTCCCTTGGTGGCGGTCACGGATGCCTAAGGAAGTAGGCCACAGGAACCCAATTGATGGTATTCAGGTTTAGGAGCCTCGTCTGCCATCTGGCTTTTTGGCTGTGTAGCAAGATATCGTTCAATTCCATTTTGATGTGTTGGGTGGATGTTATAATAGGGGGCCGGCATGTGCTATAGTCTGATACTTTCTCGTTGCTGTCAGAGAACGATGGAGCTTATAATTTTTGGAAGCACTGCGTGCTTTGTTTACCTGATATTTGGATGGAGCTTATAATTTTTGGAAGCACTGTGTGCCTGGTATTTGGAAAATATGATTGAAAACAGATCGGGTATAGATTGGGTATTGATATATCTATATTTATATTTATAATTTTTATTGGTATAAATTTAGATATGGATATTAATGATAAGTATCTATATTTATCTTAATCAAATAAGAGTACAAATTAAATATTAAATATATTTATATTTATTTTAAATAGATATAGATATAAATTAAATTTATTTTTTTTAATTGAATATAGAAATAAGTTGGATGTTGTTGCAGATATATGTTAGTTTTTAAGTGAATTAATAAAAAATAATATAAATGTTGCAATGAAGATGGGTATGGAATCTAACATCAAGGTTGTAAATGATGCACAGCCAACCAGGTAAGGCTCTAAATTGCAGTTATTGAATTGGCATTGAGGCTGATCCGAAAACTTTCAAAATCTGCATCTGGATCCATGTCGGATTATTGAATCTGAATCCCAATTCAAAATCGGCATTTGGATCAATGTTCGGCAAAATTCATGGATATTTGGATTACCACATTCGGATCCATATCTAACAAAATGCATAGGTATGAATTTGGATACAATCAAATTCAAATATTTCTAGCTGAATCTTCTCTGAACCGGATACAAAGACGAATATGGTTGAACAATATTCAACCCTACTAGGAGCAGTCCTTTGTTTTGCTGTATAAGAGGGCTATTAAAGAGCTTCATGCTTATTGTGGTTCAACTTCGGCCTGAGGGTCACCATGCCGGAGGAGTCGGAGAGAGCTGCCGGATGGGATGGAGAAGGGAGTTGCTTCCTACACGCCGGCGGACCTGCACAAAGCCTCACTGGTGGGGTTCTGGTGAGGGCCCTCCGATGATGAAGTTAAAGTAGATTTTAAGTGGTCCAGCCAAAAGTTCCTTAGGCGTTAACTGATGGGGCTATTTATAGTCTCCGCGGAGGTGCCCAGGTGATGTGCAACCAGGGCTTGCTTGAGACATACGGTGTAGGTCGTCCTTGTGAACAGCATGGCGTTAACAGAGGTGGCAGGATATGGCCCTGGTTGACATGTCGTGAAGCGGACAGTAAGAAAAGCATGGTGCGGTAAGGTTGTAATGTACAACCATATATGTGGGCATAGGGGCACGCGTAGGTGCGCACGTGGACGTGGCTATGGGCGAGATCGGGCTCGCTTGGAGGCCGCAACATATGCTTGATGAGCACTGAGATCGGGCCAACTTGGGGGCCGCGACATGTTTCATGAGGTCGGCTCGGCAGACTCTGAGGTTGGCCCAGCCTCCTCGGCTCTGAAGTCAGCCAGTAGGGGGCCTCGAGCTCGGACCGGAGCGTCATTGTGGATACTTGTGGTCGACGGGGCCTCTCCGGTCCTTGGTCGATCCTGCAGGGCGCTCCAAGCCTGGCTCAAGGAGAGTCGTTGTAGATACCTGTGGTCGATGGGGCTTCTTTGGCTCTTGGTCTATCCTACAGGGTGCCCCAAGCGGAGAGGTCTGGCCGAGATCTGCCCGATCTTTTGTAGGGTCTGGGGTCGAACTGGTGCTCAGCGGGATCGGAGTATGGCATGCTCGGTGCTGATGTCTATTTGGCTGAAATTGGGTGGTCCCATGTTGTGAGCAGGACGATCAATTTTGCCCCCCATCAATGCTCTATAATCTTTTAGTATTAAGGTGATGATGGTATCCTTGTTTCAACATATTCAGGTGTCGTAATCAAAAGTTCATGTCCAAAAACCCCTATATGTATGGGGCTAAGATCAAATTACATCTGGTGAATTGAATGGTAAGAGTTCTGCACCGAGAAGTGTTACCACACTTCAGGTGTCGTAATCAAAAGTTCATGTCCAAAAACCCCTATATGTATGGGGCTAAGATCAAATTACATCTGGTGAATTGAATGGTAAGAGTTCTGCACCGAGAAGTGTTACCACACACACAAAAAAAGCAGTGTAACGCATCTATTTTGTTATTTCTCTACTTCATTTCTGTTTTGCATGTAATGTGCCTCCTTTTGATGTGTGAGCATTAGACTAATATCTTATAGATGAGTCTGAAAAGTGATAATGGTGGAAATTCACATGCTAATCTACTAAGGCTGCTTATTACTTCTAATGTAAATAGTACAGTTTAGTAGAAATAAATCCCGGCCAATTAGGAATGTAATCGAGTATTGGACAAGAAGAAAAAGAATTAAAGTACATTAAGAGCGATATTAATAACAATAACAATCTACAAAGTTAAGAGCGTGTTGATTTTGGTTTTCGGTTTCCCAAATTGCTCTAAGGAATAATAGACTTTAATATGCACATAAGTAAGCTTGCATACAAATTGACCCAAACACCCTCTTCCCGATATTCTCTAGAAAATACCTACAATGTAATATTATTTGCAAGATAAAATAAAACATGACGAGTCTCTTTCACATTTTTGTTACTTATTAAGAACATAGGCTCTTTAAGATGACGATGGAGAAATTTAGTTGGTTGCCTTGCTGCATTCCTTGGTTAAAGTAAGTAATGCCCCCAAACCTGTTTTGCTTTAGATTCAAAACTATGATAAGAAAATCTTAAACATTGAGTTCTAATGAATACTTTATTACACCATCTCTCTTTATATGTCATATCTATATGCATGCAACGAATGTTATACTTTACTTATAAACAGCGCCTTTGGCTATACACATCCATGCATGTTCTATGAGCAATGCATCAGATATACAAAATAATTCTATCTAATTAGATAGAAAATAATTGATAAGAAAAAGCATTTTTATATGTTCAATAAAAATATCTATTTTAATTATATACTTACATGCACATGTATGTGTATATATATTGAGAGAGATTTGGATACATACGAACGGAAAGTCAAGTTTAGATCAAATGATAAGAGTCCCACATCAGGTATTGGATATAATCTTCTATTCTGAGCTGCTTATATATCAAAAATTATATAATATAAAAATTTCTATCTTATGCATTAAGTAGTAAAAAATAATTTAAATTATATAAAATATTATATATATATATATTAATATTTGATATATAGATTAGGGTTTTTCAAATAGAATGATTTTTGGTGCATAACTAGTTTAGAGATTTTACCATATTCGAGAATTCGGATCATTGATGCAGAATTTTCATTATCTAATTTGGTTATTTTAAATTTCGTGCATGGTGATGTTGCTTTTTTTTTTTCCAAAAAAATGTAGAATCAATACAATGAAAGGTTATATACGTCATCTTGAAATATTAGATGAGGAGAAGCGGGTTCCTTTTATGGTACATTTTAAAAAGGCCTTGAATGCGTTCCTTCCCGTACATAGCACACACCCAAGCCCTCAAATCGGTCAAACGCTTGGAAGTGAGGGCAGGCCAATCAACGCCTGCCGTGTAGACTCTTTTAAGTGGGACCCTAATCCCTTAGAAATGGGTTGGACCAGCCACCATTACTCCTTTCCCCAGTCCCACCCTTCGCTAGGACAAAATCCCGTCCCACTCCCCACCCCGCGGCCGTGCCTGGAAGCCTAACAGTCACAATCACCAAGTCTCTCCGACCGTCGGATTAGACCGTGGATGAACGGCCATCGATCCGCATGAATTAGTGCATGCCATTTGCCCCCCTCCAAGAAACGACATGCCATCCCAAACTCTTCCTCAAAAGAAAACACATCTCGGACCAGCGCTACCGCTGCTCTATCCTCCGCCACCACCACCTTCCTCCTCCTCTCTGTCGTTCCTCCCGTGGCCCCCCTCCCCCAATCACCCCATGGATTTCGGCTGCTTCAATACCCATACAGGGGACGGGCTTCCATTCGAATCTGGGGTATTCCCAGTTGGGCTTCAAGATTTCCACCATTTTGACGATGCTTTTGATCATGTCTTGGCAGTGGCAGACGGGTACCCTTCCGGCTTCGACCTCAAGGCCTTGTCGTCACCACCACCCGGCCTCCAGACCGGGATGCCCGTCGAGGGCCTCCAGGGCAGGGCCGGTGTATCATCAGGCTATCCGCAGAGAAGCCTCAGCGGCCGCACGGGGCCGGTTCCTGGCCAGTCCTCCATGGTTCTCAATGTCGAGCCTCTCATGGCTTTCGGGCCTACTGACGAGCTCTCGTGCGTGACAGGCGATAACAGATCGTGCAGGGGGGGAGTCGAGATGAACAGCAAGTGCCCGCCTGTGAAGAAAAGCAGCGGCTGCAAAACTCACAAGAAGCCGAATGTAGTGAAGGGGCAGTGGACCCTCGAAGAAGACAGGTACCTGTCGGCCTGCACTCTTTCCCCTGATGCATTCCTTTTTTCTTGCAACAAGTACATGCGCCTTCTGTCATCCTCGATCCGATGTCATTCTAGATCATCATGTACCAAAAGATTATATCAACCTCATGAAACCATTAATTAATTAACCAATTGATTCTCATCGATCGGGGGAACTAATAAACATTTGTCGATTGATTCCACCCTTCTTTTTTTTTTTTCTGAGAGAGAGAGAGAAGAATTAATTCTACAGAATTTGACCTACTGATGGATATGTGTGGGATCTTCATGTAGATTGCTAGTGAAATTGGTGGAGCAGTATGGATTGAGGAAGTGGTCGCACATTGCTCAGATGTTGCGTGGGAGGATAGGAAAGCAGTGCAGAGAACGATGGCACAACCATTTGAGGCCTAACATCAAGGTTCAACTTCTTCCTCTGAAAAATTTCCGGGATGCATCATGATCTTCTTTCTTCTTCTTTGCGTTATTGGAAAGCATGCATGTGATTTTATATTATACGTTTCTCCAGAGAGAATTTTTTGTTTGCATAATTAATGAGACTCTTCTTCCCATCTCTTCCCCGCCCCCTTCCTTTTTCTTCTTTCCTTTTTTTTTTATTGATTTTGTTTTGGCTTAAGATGCAAGTATATCGTCATTAATGTGGGTAAGCATAAGGCGCTAACAACTTACAGCTAATACACCAGGCGCCCATGGTGCATGCAGCAAGGCTATTAGCATGTGTTGTGTGGCCGCCTTGCCACGTGTATAAGGTATGCTTGGCGTATGCGCAGAGTTCTTACCTTGCAAATTAACCTCATTTGAGCTCAGTAGTAGAAGATATCGTGCGCTGAGGCATGCATTAGTGGTTAGGCAATGCCAAATTTAGCAAGACCTTCTTCCTGTTTAGTAAGATGCACGTACGTATATGATCATGCCTATATATATATATATATGTGTGTGTGTGCGTGTGTGTGAGTGCATACATAGATATGCTTGCATATGTGAACATCGTAGTATCGTGCGTGCAAAGAAGAGGTAACAAGCACGAATACATTTAAAGAAAAAATAGAGTGAGAGCTCGGATTTGATCCAAAGAAAATAAAATAACAATTTTTTTGAATAAACTTTTTTTCTGTCCCATTTTTTTCCACTATTATTTTCTTCCAACAATAAAAAAATAAAAAAAAAAAGTTCCTGCATGTTGGAAGAGTAATGCTGCTATATGGAAGATTATACATCTTAATTTTATCCCACAACAAGCTGTGTACATTTTAACTTTCAGATGCACGGAGCATTAGTCAATATGAAGCAAAACATTAAACAGATAATAAGTTCTGGTATCAAAACGGCCATTGTGATCTTCAAAATGGTAGACATATAGCTGACTATATATGGTGAAAATCTCCTTCACCAAAATACTCATAAAATCTCCAGCGAGATCATTGGATTAGCTCTACTCTTGTTGAAGCTGAATGCCTATTAATTCCAATATTTAGAATTATGAACCACTTTGCATTGGTGTCTATATGCTTGTTGTTGAAGTTTGAGATAAATGCCGAGCCTTGTTATGGGAAGGTAAATAAAGGATAGTACTACACTGCCTAGTTCAAGCAGAGCTGCAGAGTGGTCTCGAACACAAGCTCTATCGCTGCATACAATTACTCTCGGCCCTTGGACGTGAAGACGCAATTAAACTTAGAAAATCAATCAAACTCGTTTAAATAAGGGCTTACTGTGGGAGGTCGACGTTTATCATGATCCAGTGTCCGTGTTTTGTGAATTCGGAATATCTACATGCATCAAAATTCATCGCATTTACTAGTATACATCATACGTGTGATTGCATTGTCAGGGCAGTTTGCAAGGACAACCAGCTACCAATACATCGAACAACCACTCTGTAAAATTAGTGCCCCTGCAAATTAAGGTTCCAAGTATCCCTAGTTGGAGCAAAGCTATTGGATTCATGTTTAGAAAATATTAATATTATGGACCCAGCCTCATCTTTTGATTCATTGGTGCAGAAAGATAGTTGGAGCGAAGAGGAAGACAAGATTCTGATCCAAGCGCACTCAGAAGTAGGAAACAAGTGGGCGGAGATTGCCAAGAGGCTGCCTGGGAGGACCGAGAACTCCATCAAGAACCACTGGAATGCAACCAAGCGGAGACAGTTCTCCAGAAGGCGGTGCCGCAACTCCAAGTACCCCAAATCAGGCTCCCTCCTGCAGAACTACATCAAGAACCTGGCTCTGCAGTGGGGCACAGCACCAACAGTCCCAGCAGCATCCGCTGCAGCGCCGAGGACGCCGGCAGACGACCACCTCAAGAGCACCGAAAGCAATGATGGCGGCTCAGAGGCTTCGATGGCCCTGACATGCGTACCTGTAGAAGGTCTATCCGCGGACGTGGGTGCAGATGCCTGCGGAGGCAGCGACGACATCCTGGCCTGCGACTTCAGTGACATGGCTAATCTTCTGCTTGACGACAACAAGGTTGATGTGCCGCCTGAGAGATACGACATGGGGTACCTCTTTGACCTGCTGGGTTGGGGTCCGGGGATTGCCAAGAAGAGCTGCCTTGACATGGAGATGGCGTGGGATGAGATGCCGACACCCTGCGAGGCGAACACGAAGGTGAAGGTGAAGAAGGAGATGGACCTGGTGGAGATGATCGCTCAGAACAACAAGGCTGACTGCAGCAGCCGTAACCAGCTCTGAAATATGATGGTCGGGGAATCCCCGTGAGGATTATATAAGGTTTGCGTAAATTGGAGTGGAAGTCCTTCTTTATCAGTCATATATATGCATGCCTTCAAGAATCTGCCCGCATACATAATATAAATATATATTATCTGAGGACCCAACGAACTTAATTAGCGGAGAAAGAAAGGACAAGCATAAGAATAATTATGTTTATGGTACCACAGTGACATATGCATGAATAAGAGACATAAGGATGTCATGATCTTTTTTATTTTTCCCCTCTTTGCCTGCTCCGGGTTATGGCTATCAATATGTCATGGTAGGTTTGATGGTGCTAGCTGGTCATGGTTGCATTATTGCTATCAATTCCAGTGGAAGCAGCACCGTTTTGGCAATACAACATAGAATTATTTGGCTTCCAACAAACGCGGCACTGTTCTCTGTTTGCTACTGAAATTCCACTGTGCTCTTCAATGGGATTCAAAGGATCGCGGTGCAACCAAGTGAACCGTACCAAATAATCTGTTTCAACTCTTCATACGAGAGATTGCAAGGGATATTAGTCAACCAAACCAAGCCTGAACGATCATTTCTTTGAGCCAGGCTAATGTATAGACTCTGTTGCCGCTAGATGAAGGTTGAGGTTGGTGGGGGACCGAAGCAACGATGAGGTCAGCTGCGCTCCAAACTGGAATGTCTTTGGCTAATGAAGATGTTAGATGCTTGCAACGGGGAATATTGATAATACAACCGACCAATCTCTTAGGCTGCAGAACCGACCTGAAAATAAAGTTTTCTTGCTGGAGTTTTTCTGGTGGGGAACCGTTGGACGTTCAAGTCTCTCGAACTCTAGAAAAACAAATGGAAGAGAGAGAGAGAGAGAGAGAGAGACTAGAGTCGAGATATTCCCTCACTTGAGAATCCCCCATTTCCCTCTATGGGATTTGTGCCCGTTACTGTGATTAACGGGGCGTGCAATAACTGTAGCATCTGGTCTTTTTAAGCGAATTGGGCCTGGTCCATTCGACCAGCCTAGTCAAAATTGGCCCAAAATCACGCACACACCCATACACACAAAAAAAAATTGGGCTCATGGGCGGCCTGGAGTGGCCAAGCCCAGCCCAATCCAAACTAGACCCGCCTGTGGGCTAGCCCGAATAAGCCAGGCCCAAAGTGGACTCGTGCTCGGCAAGTTGGGGGGGGGGGGGGGGGGGTAGGTGAATGGGGAAGAAGACCTTGGCTGAGTCTTCTTTCCTGCCCCGATTCCAGTAGAGTTGGAGGCTCCCACAAGGCGATCTGAGTTCGATCGCCCAGTGGGAGTAGATGGATTCTACAAAGATTCATTTGCCACAACCATTCCGACGAACATGAGTAGTGGGAGTAGATGGAATCATTTGCCCAGGGTTAAACGTGAGCCATCATGAATGGAATAAGTAGTTATTAAGTTGTTTGCCTTCTAGTATAAATAAATAAATTGTATTTTCAGAAGGGGTACTTTTCCACATTATCAATCTATCTAATTTATTTTTAATTATCTTTGTATTATTTTTATTTTATCTTGCTCTTAGATTACCTCTATTTTACAAGTTCTATTGCTCTTGAATATGTGCGATTATCTTTGTAATATAAGAGCAGTAAAACTTTGAAATTTCTTCAACCGTAGCACTGGCTAAACCTGCGCGATTATCTTGCTCTTGAAAGAAAGGGGCCCAGATTCAAATACTGAAGATGCACCTCATGAGACTTGAAGCTGAAACCTACCCTACCCGAGGAACATGACCAACGGGGGGAATCACCCAACTCAGGACGGCAAATATGGTCAGGTCAGGTGTTGAATGCCCACATACAAAACTGAATCCTGGTCGATGAGTAAACCTATTCATCAAGTGGGTCGAGCCAGACTTAGCCCAAGATATAACTAAAATTAGTTAGGCTTGAACATGCCTATTTCTTAGGTCCGAGCAGGAGATTTACTCTAGCTTCGAGCTGGGTCTCAAGCTCCCTTTATTTTTTTAATTTTTTTAAAAAAATATTAAAGCGGATAGAGAGAGAGAGAGAGAGAGAGAGTGGAGGAGGACGGAGGAGGTGAAGGATTACCAAGTTATCCAGGCCGAGCCAACCTCGGGCTGGGCTTAAAGGCCTAACAGACGGGCTCATATTTTGACTCCACCCAGCCCGTCGAGCTTCAAAATCGACGCCCAAGCCCATCCGAAAGCCTTCAAGCTCGGGCTTGAAGGCCTAATCCCGAGTCCAACCTAATTAGCCGGCGGACTCATATTTCAAGCTCCGCCCAACTCGCTGAGCTTAACATCCAGGTTATATGGAAGCCTTCGAACTTGAGCAGGCCATCCATAAACAGGTACACTGGTGAGAATAGCATGGATCCTGACAGAAAAAAGTGAAGATCATGTCTACAGGTAACTGCTGGCATACATCCATCCATCCTGGCAATATGACTGGTAATACACGAGTAAGTGATAAAGAGATCATAGAGTATAACATGCAATCATCCCCGCTGCCAGATCCCGGTACCCATCTCAGTTCCCGTAGTTTGCAGGTTGCACACCCAAATTACTTTCCCCCAGACAAAGCATACTAGATGATACGCTCCTTGGAAAGCAGATGACGTCTCACATGCTTCCTGGCTTTGAGTTTGTAAGCATTTGGTCAGGGCTGCGAAAGATGGTCATGCATCTAACAATAGACCTGAGTATGGTTGATAACCATGCGTCCATCAATGGACCTGAGCATGTTTGTATTTGAATTTTTTTTTTTCCCCCCTTCCCTCCAAATTCGTGTAAAATAAACCACCTATTTTTAACCGGTCCCTCAAGAAAAAGCACATCCTTTCCGGGCTCCATAGGCCCAGGTGGCACGAAACTGTTCTCAAGTTTAAGATCAATCCACGCCTCGTCGGCACCTGCTAGACAATGCAGTTGCTCAATCCACCCACTGCTGGTTCTCCATCTAAGCCAGAGCGAGAACTGAAACATATAAAGAGAGAACAACAACCTAAGGGAATGGCCATCCCTAATGGTCTCTTGGTTAGACAAACCCTCAGGCCATGTAAACTGGAACGCTAAAACTTCTCATGGTTTGGCAGACCGGGCAGACCTCAATGAAACGCTCGCAATCATCACACAAGCAAAGGTGCCTGCATGGCATCAGCAACACAGAGACCTCCTTGATCTTGCAGGACTTGCATGCCATCTGCTCACTGATCATTCGCCTGCTACCAGGCACGCTTGCTTGAAGGATACCACCAATAACACCACCTGGGTTGTAAGAAGAGACCACATCATCTCCTTCATTGTCCCCACACCCTTCCCTCACATCATCAGCACCCTGTACCATGGCTTCCTTGAGCCTGTTCTTAAGCATATTCACAACAGACTCATTGTGCCGAGCTCTGCACTGCCAAGACTGGGCTTCTACAGCCACTTGCTTGATTCGTTCGATGAGTTCCTTGTTCTTCCTGTTCATGTTCCCTATCTCAAGCTCTTTCTCCCGCAGTTTCCTCCCAACCCCTTTCTCGATGGCATTCAGGAAAGCAACCATGTGTCTTTGCTTCATCTCTTTCACACCTTTCATGATTTGCCCCTCCTGTACATAGAAAGAAAAAAAATAAAATACAATACAACTCCAAAACAGAAAAGCAAAAATGATAGAGAAAACAAGACCCACCAAACATTATTAATCTCTATCATTGCCTGTAGGAACATCTAGAAACCGAGCAAATTCATTTACCATGGCAGGGTTGGTTAATATAAAAGATGACAACAGAGTCCAAGACAAATTTATTTTCCATAGCAGGGTTACTTGATATAGAAGAACAACATAGTCCATAGATAAATTATCACAATTTAGTGTCTCTGTTAGTTTGTGAAAGATATAGATTGATTATAATGCTGAAAAATTGTGTTATAAGTAATTAAGCTGTTCTTACATAAGAATGCAAATAATTTTACAAATGTTAGAAAGGGTCTGGTGAATCTAAGTACAAGTGACTCGTTTTTAAGAATTGGAAGTTTGTTACATAGCATATAACACAGTTCCCACCTTCATTCTTTGCTTTTCCTTTTTCTCCTCTTCTTTTTTTTTTTACTGTTCCATTGACATAAATTCTGCAGACTCAGCCTGGAATTTGAATCAGGCAGCATTAAACCGTTTCCTTTAAAGATGCACTAGATCTCTCCCTAAGTGAGATCCACATAACCTTTTTTTTCAAAAGAGAAGCAAATTAATGAATGACCTTGATTGCTTCTTTCTTTCCATAATTGATATTAGGAAGGACTCTAATCTCTAATCTCTATCAGATTCCCAGTGTTAAATGTGAAGGGATAAATGACATTTTTTTCCTATTGTTTTGGTGCTGCATACATGAGGGCTCAGGGGAAGCATTGAAGGAATTAAAATACAGAGGCTTCAAGCTCCGAAAACAGCTGCAGGAGGCCATCCTCCAAGCCTTAAAGAATATATATAGTAACATAACATATAACCTAGTGATCAATTAATAACATAGTAGTAACTAACCACACACATATTTGACTAACTTCACAGTTATCAGGCAAAAGACCAGATTAAAGAAAAGTTTGGATCCCTCCAGTTTGGGGCGGTACTGGAGGTCCAGTCTTGCAATCATGGTTGTCCATGTATTGTGCAGTGGTCATAATCATGTGGGTATATGCAGGGCATGGGACAGTGCTTCATGTACCATGCAGGGCATATGCAATCACAGCCATCGCAACTATACATGGAAAGCTGTGATTACAGGACTGGACCTCTTCCATCCAGCCCCGAACTACAGAGGATCTCGATTCATTAAACAAATATGCAAAAGAGAAGAGTAACTGTCATACAACAGAAATAATCTTTTTTTGCATGCATCAACATATTGCAAGCAATCAAAAAAGAAACTATTGTATTAAATAACGAGTACCTGAATTCTGATGTAATGGTCAAATTCTTCCTTTTGAAGATCAATCTCAGTCCTCAGATTGTCACCAAGGGACATGACAACAGGAAATGATTGTAAGCTCCCACTTGCAGAGGTAATGGAAGAATTGTGTTCATCATCGTCATAGGAAAGTCTAAGCCCAGTTGATACAGCATTTGGATTAGGGATACCTGGTGAATGATCAGCCTTATCTTGACTAAAATCATTCAAGGAAATCTGAGGCTTGTGCCATCTTCCAATATCCTCTGTCTCCCTCCTCATTTTGTTTGAACAGTTTAGAGCAGATATATAATTGTTTCCAATGTTGTTGACAGGAGTTACACTGCATGTAGCAGGAACTGCAATGCAAATTGGCTATATTGAAAGAATGTGTCTAAATGAGATAAAATGCTCCAGGAGAGCAATTCCGTAAATTAAATAGTTGGACAACCAAATGCAAGATTCCATTATGTGTTGCATGACATACAACAAAAGCAATATATACAAGCAAGTTACATGCTTTATCTAAGAAAATAACATACATTAGCAAAGAAGCAGATAATTGGAAAACTTATAGGCGTAGTGACAAAATCATCTCAAGTTAACAATTTGCTAGAAAGAGATATCATGGACTGAAATGCCATGCAAATTCGACCAGAAAAAATACAGAAAAATTGAATGAAAAAAAAATTGGCCGCAGCACCCTAATTGCAACAGGCAAAAATCAATAGGATCCAGGATATTTGATCATGACAGGGTTCTAGTGTTCCAGCAAATGGTTGAAAAAGTTCTGGTTAGGCCCTGGCTTGTCTAGAAGGCAGAGAAGTAGGAGATTCAGCTTCATGCATCAACATTATGGTTTGTTCTGTATCAATTAACAGAGGGGAAAAAGAGTTTTTACAACAATAAGTAGACTATATGAAGGATTATGCAACTTGGGTTAGATGGTCATTTGAAAGGACAAGATTTCTAAATATAATTCAGAGGCCTGCGTAAAACAACATTGTATTTGCCACACCAAAGCTAGCGTAGATCAACCTGACTGATAAAAATAAACTTCTTTCAGTTTCTCCATCTTGTACTGCTTAAGCATTAGCAAAACATTTAAAAATTACAAATAAACAAGGATTGCTTATCAGATAATATATTGGAATGCAATCCCATGGATGCTAAACGATATCCATGGGATGAACTAGAAAAGGTGATTTAAGCTCCTTGATCAGCTCTGTACTCATTTTTCACAAAACAATTGGACATGGGACATTTGTGTTAGCTGGATTTCCACAGTCTGGAAAATGTAGCAAGTTTTCATAGGTTTTTGATAGTCTATTTTAAACATTACAAAGACTGACATAATCAGATGCAAAACTTTATAGGACATGTAAACTAGCACTCGTCCATAATGCATCTAAACTCATAAAATGTCATCACAGCCTTCAAGGCCACTTATTTCAAGTACGGACATTCTACCAATTTATGTTTGCCAACAAGAAGAAGTTGAAACAACATGAATAATCATCCAAATGGAAAGGTACCATCATCAAAGCAGACCAATTGGAGTCTCTGTTACAACTTAAGAAATTTATAATGCAATCATTACTACTTCAGACATTTAAAGTTGTGATTATCATGATGGCAGTGAATTACATGGTTTATCTATTATTAAAAATTGAATTTTGTGAGTCCAACAGAACATAAAGTCTAGTCTGGGCCTAGATATGCTCACCGGCTTGATTACCAAATTGACACATCAATTTGCGTTTGCATGTGGATGCATCTGTATTCTCTTGTCTCATCATGCCAAGATTTTGGATTAGCCAACAATCATATGGTTGTCATAGTTTATCATAACATAACAATCATTTGAGGCCAGTCCTGGGTTTCTTATTAATCTAAGAAGATCATAGATCAGAATTATGAGGATCTAACAAAAGACCGAGGGAAAAAGTCATGCCACTATGCATGAATTTCTTTAAGGAGCTTGAGTGGAAGAGAGGAAAATAAAGAGCTACAAGTGTAAATTCTAATATATAGTTTAAAACTTGATCAGTTGTATATGTAGCCTACTGAATACAGAAACTTGAATCTATATTATAACTCTTCAAAGTTTTATGCCCCAAAAGAGCCTCAAATACATGGCTCATACCCCATTTCATGCGCAAACTAATTCTCTAACAAAAAGTTATTACAATGATCCCTCTCCATTTTACAGTCAAAAAGCAATTGAAGGACATGGCATCATGAATTAGATGTATCATAAGGGCAATGTTTCTATGGTTTGAATCAACGTCGGCAGAACCATCCCGAACCGCTTGGTTCGGGGCGTATCCAACCATACCGGCGGTAGACTGGAATGGTTTCAACCTTCACATCGAGAAATAGGCAAGGGATGGGGAGAGGGAGAAGGAAAGAAAGGAAAAGAGAGAGAGGGGGGAGAGGGAGGAAGGGAGGGAGAGAAAGGGAGGATGGCGGAGGGCCGGAGAGGGGCATGGAGAGGCAGAGGGAGGGCTCCACCCTCCGGTTCTCCTATTTCGTTCAAAACAGGGGTCTTGAAGGGGCCTCTTTTCTATTTTGAAGAATTTAAGTGAAGTCAACAACCATCTTGCTGGCCTCACTAATTTTTTTCCAAAAAAACACTTTTTTATTCTTCAAAAAAGAAAAGGGGCCTCTCTGAAATCTCTGTTTCAAACAAAATAGGAGAACCGGAAGGCAGAGCCCTCCTTCCACCTCTCTGCGCCCCTCCCCGGCCCTCCGACGGCTGTCCGCCACCCTCCCTCTCCCTCCCTTCCTCTCTCTCTGTTCGAAATAGGGGAACCGGAGGGTGAAGCCCTCCCTCCGCCTCTCCTCGGCCCTCCACAGCCCTCCAATGGCCTCTGCCACCCTCCCTCCCCCCTTCTCTCCCTCTTTTCTTCTCTCTCGTTCTTCCTCTCCCCCACCCTCTTTGCTATGTCGGTAGAGGCCCGGCACGAAAAAGCATACTATACCGTGCCATTAGGCAACCGATACAAGCCTGGATATTGGCATAGTGACCATTGGTTTGAACTGATAAGGTTTAGATAGAAAAGTTCATCGCACTAACAAATGCAAGGGATCAAATGGCAGCTAACGCAAAATAGAGGAAGCACAAGATTCAAAAGGGGCCAACCCAAGATGACATGGGCCTGAGAGCATAATTTCATCAATCTTTGCATCCTCACTACAAAAGAGATCAGCTCAGTTATGCAAGAGCTATAAAATATGAGACTAGATTACATAAAGTCAGGTACATGTGCTTTACACATTTTACTTGGACTAGTTAAGAAATTCCTTCATGCATATGGTTCAAACAGAATAAACTGACCTAGATCTAACATGTAGCAGTCCTCACAAATTATAAGGGACAAAGAACCATGAGTCCAGTTTGACACCAATAGAAGCAAGACTTTGACCGGAACTTAGAAAGAGTGGAATTGCTCTTGTAGAGGAAAAAAATAATATGGAAGAGATTGTACATCCAAACAATTTCTGGAGGGCTGGTTTAGGTTAGGTATGTAGCATGTATAATTGACACTATTCAACAAAAAGACAAAACAGGAAATGAACTGTATTTATCTCAGACTACTATGGTTAATTATCAAATTATTATTTAAAAAAAATATATAGTCACGTGAAAATTTGCCAAAATGCTACACAACCAACTAGCACCCTGTTCCGTCTAATAAACAATGATAGCAATAATGATGACAACGATACTGATAAAAGTAATGTTCTTGAAGTCTATAAAAGTTGTTTCCATATTATTTGCAATAATGAGATTTCATAATACCTTGCATAGGGAAGATAAAGGGTTTGCAAGAAAAGGTTGAACGGGGCATATGCACAACATAATGTCTTCATCTATCACTCTTGCGAGGAAGGTAATGTATGATATTTCACATGCATATATATAACAAACATACATACGTACATACAAGGTTTGCTAATCCAGTACTGGAGGGCATACCAGCTGACAATCGGTTCAGTACGATACGGTTTCGTATCGTACCATTCTGAGGCATACCAACAAAAGGAGAGCCAAGGAGGGAGGAGAGAGAGGGAGGGAGAGGAAGGGAGGAAGGAGGAGAGAGAGCAATAGGGATGGCTCAAAAGCCTTCATATCCCTACCTCTCTCTTCCTCTCTTTCCTTCTTCCTCTCTCTCCATTTTGAATCAATGGATTAAACCATGCTAATAACCGACCAGTCCTGTTCAATATGCCTCGAACCAACCAATTTGATACATCTCAGCAAACCTTGCGTACATATATAGCTAAGGTTTTGGCTACATGACTAGCATGAGAAGTTGCGTTGTTTAAATACTTTTGATGGATTGTTAATAATAATTCATAAAAACTTTATGGCATGTCACTCTTCTTCACTTACTTCTCATTCTTTTATGGAGATTGCTGAATGTTGACATATAAAATACTGATTAACAACACAGAATTGCAAAATCTATATATTATGCAGAAGAAAATGTTAAGCTGACAAAAATAGAGGAAGGGAAAGAGAGCATGAGAACTTCACGGGAAAACAATAGTAACAACAATAGTAATAATAAGTAGCACCATAAACTGATAGCAAACAAACAAAGAAAAAAAAAAGCAAACCAGATGCTAGTATGATCACATAGTAAATGAAACAAACAGAATAAATTAAATTAATACCTAGTACATTAAATATGTCGTAGTTTGATAGGCCAATCTTCATTTAAATAATAGAATTGCCAATCAAAATGGTTACATCCAATTCCATATCATAGCTCTTATAATAACCAAAAGATCATTTGAAAAGACAGATTTGAAACTCTTTCCCTATTACTATGGGTAGCAAAACACAAACACATTCTTTGCATTGGTTTTCCAACGAACAATAACATTCTCACATTGGTTACCAGGGTTCGCCGTATCGAGCTGAACCGGATGGTACACCCCGTACTGTACCAATTCGGTACCAGTACCTGGTATGAAAGGCGTACCGACACTTCGTATGCCGAAAAGATCTTGTACCGTAACCATAACGACACAATACTAGTGTGGCACCAGCATGGGGTCCGGTACCAAGATGGCAAGATTTATTGATTATAGTAACTTAATAATGATAAGAAGAATTTTATTCTGTCATTCAACTCATAATAGTTTGGCTTTTGAAATCTCCCGACTTATACCCATTGTAATAACTAAAAATGGGAATGAAGAAACTCAATCTGCTGAATTCAGTTGAATTCACCTGCCACTGATTACCATTAGATCTGAAAAACTGTTGATGTAGACTGTTGCAGAGAATAAGGAACATACATGGGTAAGTTTGTTGCCTCTAAATACATACCTCATTACTCACTACTCACTATGGATCTTGAAAAGAGTTGATATAGAGAATATACAGGAACATGCACACAAGGACAAATTTGCTGCCTGAAATACATATCTCATTGCTCCTACTTGCTTCGCAATTATTAGATGATGAAATCTTTATCACGTAGTTAAATGTGTAGATTTCAACTTCCAATTGTTTAGGTTCTACTCAATATATTGCTTTTTTCATGTTTGGCATCTCCACTTATCTTTCGCCCTTCTAAAGTAGTATAGCAGCCCACTCGCTCAATCAACTAGCTGATTTTCCATAAATACTTACGCAGCCATGAATCCCCTCATAACATTGAATTTAATTGGGAGTAAATTAAAATGTCTCATCTTAGATTGACTTTAAAGTCCATCAATTTATAAAATATGGCAATTTAAGCACAATTTAAAATCCATCACATTTTAAATATCTTTCCAACGATCACATGCATCTCTTCTCCTCTTGTATACTAGCAAATTTACATCCTCTTTCTAGAATGTAAAATCTCTCATAAGTTATCTGATGCAGCACTGCTTCATGAGAGGAGTGGGAGAAAGAAGGAGAAGAGAGGAAAGAGGATGAAGAAGAACAGAGAAGGGAGAAGAGGGAAAATAGAAGGGAAGCAATTTTTGTTAAACATTCATCACCCAGTCAACAAATGCATAGACACATATATAGGGTTACAAAATACAAATAGGTCCCTCCAAATAAACTAATCCCAATAAGACCCTAACATAACATAACAATATGTACATAAACCCAATCAACATAACATAACATAAAATAAACTAACATCAAATCAGTCTAGCCATAACGAGAGTGGCTGGATCCTCCTCCTACGACGATCGTAGACCCGCGTCACAGGCGGTCCGGTACTGGTGTCCACACCAACTCCCTCCGGGTCGGAAGAAGTCGACCTCGACGAACGTGGCGCAGTGTAACTCTGGTAATACTCCAAGAGGTCTGGATCAATATGCTGAAGCTCCTCTCGCGTGATCCAAGTCGACTCGAACTCTGGGCAGCCACGCCAACGAACTAAAAACCGTTGAATGCTACCAGTACTGGATAAAATGGTTTGCTCATCCAAAATGACATCAATAAGTTCTTTCTGTGCCAGTGGGAGAGGCAAAGGAAGTGAAGATGGAATAGAATCAGGAATATGGGAAGTAGTAGGCTCAAGAAAGGTCTCAACAAAAGGGTCATCTGGGATGGATGGTGGACCCTTGTAAGCAACCAAATCTTCAATATTAAAAGTAGAGCTGATACCAAAATCAGAGGAAAGTTCAATAACATAGGCATTCGTGCCCACCCGGTGCAATATCCGAAATGGCCCCACGCTACGCGCCTGCTGTTTCTTAACGGTCCCATGCGGAAACCGCTCCAGCCAAAGACGTACCACAACATAGTCCCCAGGTTGGAATATTTTATCCCGTTTATGAGAATCAGCATGTAATTTATATTGAGCATTACTAGCATGGATGCGCTTTTGGATTTTCTGATGTAACTCATGAATATGTTGTGCAAATGCGTGCGCAGACTCAGAAATCCTAACATAGGGTGACATGGGTAAAAGATCTAAAGGTTTTCTAGCTTTGTAACCATGTACAACCTCAAATGGACTCATGCCTATGGATCGATTGACCGAATTATTGTAAGCAAACTGTGCGACAGGAAGAACTGAATCCCAGTTACGAGTATGCTCACCCACAAGGCACCGTAAAAATATACCCAGACTTCGGTTTACCACTTCTGTTTGGCCGTCAGTTTGTGGATGGTAAGCAGTAGAAAATTTAAGTTTCGTACCAACCGAGTACCACAAAGTTTTCCGAAAGTAACTCATGAAACGTACATCCCGGTTAGATACGATGGTGTGGGGAAGGACATAAAGTTTAACAATCTCATCAAAGAAGAGTTTGGCCACTTTGAAAGCATCCGAGGTTTTGGAACATGGAATGAAGTGGGCCATTTTGGAGAAATGGTCCACTATGACAAGAATAGAATCATGTTTTCGGGCGGTCCGGGGAAGACCAAGCATAAAATCCACACTAATGTCATGCCAAGGACGATCAGGTACCGGTAAGGGAGTATAGAGACCAATGTTTTGTTTTCAGTGTTTGGCTAGTTGGCATGTGCGATATTGGCCAGTAATTTTAGCAACGTCCCGTTTTAGGCTAGGCCAGAAGAATTGGCGTTCTACCTCTTCGATGGTCTTATCTCGCCCGAAGTGTCCGAAAAGACCGCCGGCATGTACTTCCCACACCAAAAAATTTCTTACTGATGTCCGTGGGATACAGAGCTTCACTGCCTTAAACAGATATCCATCCTGAAGATAAAATTCATCAATTGAGGGTTCATGTCCATCAATAATGGTTTTGTAGAGTTCGCCAAAATCGGGATAAGAGGAGTAGTCATCTCTGAGTCTGTCGAAGCCCGTAACATATATGGACATAGTCGAGAGTAGGGTCACTCGCCGGCTCAGTGCATCAACAGCAGTGTTGGAGGCACCCGATGTGTGTTTAAGGATAAAAGTGTTCCTAAAGGAACTCAACCTATTTGGCATGCCTAGAATTCAACTTCTTTTGGGAGTTAAGGTAGCGAAGAGCTTCATGATCGGAGTAAAGTACGCATTCATTGGGCAGCAGGTAGTGGCGCCAATACCGGAGAGCTTGGACTATAGCATAAAATTTCTTATCATAGATAGAGTATTTTTGCTTAGCCTCATTTAACTTCTCACTAAAGTATGCTATGGGATGGCGTTCTTGATTGAGCACCCCACCGATGCCGAGGCCAAATGCATCACACTCCACTTCAAATGCCTTACTGAAGTCAGGCAAACGCATAACTGGCGCCTCCATCATCATCTTCTTGATATTGTAGAATGCATTAGCAGCAGCACTAGTCCACTGGAAGTCGCCCCTTTTTAGGCAATTAGTGATTGGGGACATAAGTGTGCTAAACCCATTAATGAAACGACGGTAAAAAGTAGCAAGCCCATGAAAACTGCGAACCTCGATGAGGGTTTTAGGTTCAGGCCACTCGACTATCGCAGTGACTTTATCAGGGTCAACGGACAAATCTTCTGAGAAGACAATGTAACCTAAAAAGTTGACATAAAAAGTAAAGAACAAACACTTCTTAAGGTTAGCATAAAGTTTGGCATTCCGCAGGGCTGTACATACCAGTCGTAAATGATCGAAGTGTTGCTCCTTTGATTGGCTGTAAATGAGGATATTATCAAAGTACACGACTAGAAATTTGCCCATGAAAGGTAGTAATACTTATGTCATCACTCGCATAAAAGTACTAGGAGCATTCGAGAGGCCAAAAGGCATGACCAACCACTCATACAGACCAGTTTTTGTTTTAAAAGCCGTTTTTCATTCATCACCTGGACAGATCCGGATTTGATGATACCCACTTTTTTAAATCAATTTTGGAGAAGATAGTGGCGCCTGCCATCATATCCAACATATCATCGAGACGAGGGATGAGAAAACAGTACTTGACCGTGATTCGGTTGATGGTCCAACTGTCGACACACATCCTCCACGTGCCATCTTTCTTTGGAGTTAGGAGTACAGGTACAGCACATGGACTTAAACTTTCACAAATGAACCCCTTTCGGATGAGCTCGTTAATTTGCTGTTGCAGCTCAGCATGCTCAAAAGGATTCATTCGATAGTGGGGTAGAATAGGCAGGGCAGCTCCCGGAACTAGATCAATAGCGTGCTGTATGTCACGCAAAGGCGGCAGGTGATCCGGGAGGTCCTCAGAAAAAATTTCAGAAAACTCCTCAAGGATGAGCTGACCTTCTGATGGTAGCTCGCTTGGCGGAATCAGTTGATTTTCGAAGACAAGTAAAGCGTACACCATAGAATCACTAGAGACTTCCCGTTCAAATTTGGACAGACTCAAGATATGGAGTTCCTTGCCCTTTGTCTCACTTGTCTTCTTGCCCTCGTCAAGTGTCCTAGACCGTAGGGGATTAAGTTTAATTCGCTTGCCCTCAAATATGAAGGAACAAGAATTAGAACGACCAAAGATGGTGACATCAAGGTCGAACAACCAAGATCTTCCCAATATTAGGTGCCCTACATCCATCGGAATTACATCACACCAGATGGTGTCTTTATACGAAAGAATTTGAATTGGGACGAGACATCGTTCTTTGATTTGAATAGAAGACGTATCGATCCAGGAGACCTTGTAAGGTCGGGTCTGAGGAAGTGGAATCAAACCCAAACGAGAGACAATATTTGATGATATTGCATTAATACAGCTTCCGCTATTAATGATAACTTTACCGTCCTTGTCTCCGCACTTAAGATAAGTGTGGAAGATCGAAGTACGCCTCTAGTCAGCCTGTTCCATGGGTTGGGCGAGAGCACACCGTACTACATTCATAACGGACTGAGTTGATTCAGTCACAACCGATGGAGTTGTGGTTTGGATGCATCCTAAAGTGTCGATACGTTCTTCTTGGTCATCATCGACGTCATGGATGTCGTCTAAATTTGGTTCATAGATTTGTTCTTCTATTTCATCATCATGATCCTCTTGTTCTTGCGCTGCAATGACAAGAGAGGTGTTCACACATTGGGAAGCGACATGACCAAAACCCTGGCACTTAAAGCATTGGATTCGGGAACTTGCCTTTGGGGCTTCGCCAAGAATGCCCTTGGCCTTATTGTCCCAGTTAGAAGGAGGGTTGGAGGAAATAGGTCTAGAAGGCGTGGGCCCAAGCGAATGTCGGGATCCTGAAAGGGAAGTGCTGGTGGGTGGTCCGCGAAGGTCAGAACGTCGAGCAAATATAGACCTGGTTACCTGCTCAAAGTTCTGGGCAAATGCGTAGGCCTGGTCGAGGGTGGATATTTCTCGAAGGATGAGTTCCTTCCTGAGCTCATCATTAAGACCTCGTCGAAACCTGCTCAGGACCATCCGTTCATTTTCTTCCACATTACATCGCATCATAAATTCGTCAAACTGGGCGATGTAATCACTAACGGACCGATTGCCTTATCGCAAGGTATTCCACCGGTCGAGAAGATCATCTTGGTAGCTAAAGGGGAGATATTTTTCTTTCAGTTTTTCTTTCATCTCTACCCAATCGATAATCGCGGGTTGATGTCTCCTAGCTAGCAAAAGTTTGGCGCTTTGCCAGAAAAGTTTGGCGCTTTGCCAGAAAAGTTTGGCGCGACCAACTAGCTTCATCCTAGCAAACCGGACCTTTTTGTCCTCAAACAAATTATACCACTCAAAGAAGTGGTCCATTTCGTGCATCCAGTCTGAAAAGATCTTTGGGTCTAGACGACCATCAAAGGTGGGGGCCTCAACATGAATGTCCTTCAACACGTCGTCCTCATAGTCACGAGGCTGTCTAGGTTCCACATTATAGCGATGACCCTGGTCAGCATTAGGGATGGTGCCCGATCCTCTAGGGCATAGGTAGGCATGATGACGTCCTGGTAAGGGTACAGTGTCAAAATTTTCCTGTCGACAGAGCCGTGAAGTTCCAGGGTTTCATCGAAGTCGAGATTGGGGAAGTGGGCAACACTATCTTCTTTGGATTCTATGAGCCTATGTAGGGAGGATTCAACCGACTCAAGGCGGGCATTGGTATGGGTGGATTCAGTGGTCAAGTCTTCAACAGCTTTCAGTAGGGCTTCGATGCAGTCGTCCATGGTAAACTGGGTGTCGGAATGTGAGAGGACACGACTACTACGAAGGTGCATATGAAGATTAAACTTAATTATATGCTATCCTATCATAAGATGACAATAATGATGTGAAGTAGACCTAATGCATGCAAAAACGATTAAAATGCAAGGTGGATGCTCAATATAACACAAGACTATGCTCGAACAGAGAAATACTCCAAACTGGGAACTAGAAAGGGACGCAAGCCAACAAGTAGCCGCAGTCAAGTAGAGTAGGTGTCCAGTGGATTATCAGGTGTCACAGAACCTTGTAGGCCCCAATGATAGCTAGCTCTACAATTAATAGTAAAGAGGGTTGTCACAAGGGTTGCTGTGTGTTGCGTGGAGGTGTGTGAAAGCGTGTGTTTTGGATATTCAGAGTATGCCACCAAGCACAAAACAACTATTTGATGCCAAAATGAAAGCAAACAAAATATCCAGGAAAGGGCAAACCTGATCTGGTGGAAGATGACGATTCAAGTGCGGCAAACCGGCTCGTTAATCGGCGCAAATCTAACCTGCTGGGCCGTGGTCCGAAGAAAGGAGGGAAAAGGGCAAGCTGCAGTGGGCTCTGCAGTGACGTAGCAGGCCTGTGGGCTGGGTCCATGTCGACAAAATTGGGTCAGGCCACTGGGCCGAGGTCCAAAGGGAGGAAGACGTTCGGGCTCGGGCCCGAGGAAGGTCGGGCGCGGGCCTGATGAAAGGGTGGCCGTGAACTTGTGGAAGCGGGGAGGGGAAGAGGGGAAATGGAGCGATGAGATGGGGGATCGGGGAGGTGAATGGGCTTGAGATGAATGAAGGCGGCAGCCAAGGTAAAGGCAGCGGCGAGCAAGGGAGGTGGGGCGGCAGCGGAAGAAACGAAAGAGGTGGCGGTTCTTCAACGGCGGAAGGGTGGTCGTGAAGCTTGGGCAAAAGCGGTGGCAGTTGGACAGCCGAATGTCGACTGGCCGTGAGGTGGTAGAAGATGCTTAGGAGGGTTCAGGACCCTCCGATCCTCCCATTAGTGGGGTGGAAAAGGGGTGGAAAAAGGTGGTGGGAGGTCGGGAAGATGAAGGAGGAAGGAAGAGATGGGGGGGCGTTTGTGGTGGTGGTGGTGGGAGGCGACGGAAGTGGCGAAGAGGCTACGGAAGTGTGGGGTGCGGCGGCAAGAGCGGCGACTCAGCGTGCGTGGGTAGCAATGCGTCGACGGGGGCGGCGGAACCCTAGATCTAGGGTTCTTCTTCGTCGGGACGAAAGGTACGCCTTTTTTTTTTTTGGAGAGCACGTGCAAGTCACGTGCTTTCTCCTGCGGTTGTCACGTGCGGAAGTCACGTGCGGGAGTCACGTGAAGGTCACGTGACCTTTCGTTTTTTTCTTTTCTTTTTCTTTTTTTTATATCTCGGAACGGATCCGGGTTACTGAACGAGGGTTAACGGGTTTGGATCTTACCCGTTAACCAACTTGAAACTCACCGACGGTTTCAAGTGAGCGTGCCGAGATTTACGCCCACGGTTGCAGGTGGTTCTCGGCGGCCGATCATGCCGAAGTTCACGCCAGCGGTTGCAGGTGGATCTCGGTGGCCAGTGGCGGTGGCCGGCGACCGGTCACCCGCTCCGACATTGGTTCTCTTCTCACTAGCGGTGTCTTTCCGGCTCTCTTCCTATGTGCGGTGGCCGGCGGCTGCTACGGTGGGTCTGAGAGACAGAGACGAAAGAAAAGAGGCGATGCTCCTTCTCTTTTTGGCAACGCAAGTTGCGCGTGGCCCGTCAACACGCTCGGCCCGTTAACACGCTCAAACGTCTGTGGCGCTCGGGGTATAGCGTAGATCTCGTGCGCCCATCGGAATCCTGGAATCCGACGCTGCTCTGCCATACACCAGGGTGGAGCTTCTGTGGGCCGACGTTCTCCAGCAGAAATCAGTAGTGTGGTGGCGTTGTGAGGCAGTTCCGGCGGTGCCGGCGGCGACTGATGGCAGCGGTGGGCTCAAGTGCGACGACGGGGAGAACCAGCCAACGAAGAACGGTTCCTCTTTTTTTTTTCTGGTGCGAGATCCGAGAGAGAGGGAGGAGGCAACAGAAGGTGTTTTTTTTTTTTTTTGGAGTACTGTCTCACTGCAGCCCAGAGAAGAAGATGGTTTTGGCAACAGAGGCAAAACCAGGGGCTCTGATACTAAACTGATGCAGCACTGCTTCGTGAGAGGAGTGGGAGAAAGAAGGAGAAGAGAGGAAAGAGGAGGAAAGAGGATGAAGAAGAACAGAGAAGGGAGAAGAGGGAAAATAGAAGGGAAGTAATTTTTGTTAAACATTCATCACCCAATCAACAAATGCATAGACCTATATAGGGTTACAAAATACAAAAAGGTCCCTCCAAATAAACTAATCCCAATAAGACCCTAACATAACATAACAAAATGTACATAAACCCAATCAACATAACAACATAAAATAAACTAACATCAAATCAGTCCAGCCATAACGAAAGTGGCTGGACCCTCCTCCTGCGACAATTGTAGATCCGCGTCACAGGCGGTCCGGTACTGGTGTCCGCACCATTATCTTTCTTAAAATCTCATTATTCTACTCTCCTTTTGTATACTAGCAAACATGGTTCGCTGTACCAGCCCAAACTGGACGGTACAAGACGTACGGTACAAGAGGAGAACCAATACTCGGCATACCGAAAAGATCTCATACCGTACCATATCGACACAATACTAGTGTAGCACCAGTACGGAGTCCGGTATCGAAACAGCGAACCTTGCTAGCAACTTCATGTCATCCACTAGGTATCTTGAATACCACACTTACTTATGCACAATGACACATCTCCCGGAACCTCAAGATATCGTTCAGAAAAATTGCCTCGTGAAAAACTAGTTGGCTCTTAGATCCCCCTATATCCACAAGCAATCCATATCCATCGCATTTCTTACTATTTTTTGGGGCTAGAAACACCAGATAAGTCATTTAACATCACGTGATATAAAATTCCATCATTGAAGTAATCATATTTTCATCGGTCAATATAATGGAAACACAAATATTTTGATCTTTTATTGATAAATGATGACATTTTATATTTCAGTAATTATTCCTAAAATACCCTCCATTTGCATCTCATGTGTTTATCAACAACGCATAGATGGTCTTAAACCTTATCATGAAACTTCCACATAGGGTAGCACAACCAATTTGGAATCTCTCTAGAAACTTGCCCCCACAACCCCTCTCAAAGCATTTCCTTATCCATTTTTCTAAGAGACCCCCTTCCGCATACCCATAACCAAACCTACTCCCACATCCGCACCACTTCTGGTATCTATACTTTAAACTATTATTTAGAAGGCATCATCTCGCTTACAAGCATTTTCATAGATTGAACTACCTGGAACATATAAGGAAGGTATACGAACAAGATTTTGTGCAGGTACAGGTTAAAAAGAAAAAAAATTAGAAGCATAAAATTATGGTTGAGACATGAGAAGTTGATGCCATCCCTCCCACATACAACACACATTCCACAGGCCAAGGAAGTGAGCAGACTAACAGCTGGTTACCTTCATGCAGGATCACTTGACGTGCACATATCAAACTCGATATGATAGGAACCAGTACGTACATTTCTATTTTGATATATATACTCCTCTTTTGCATATGTCTAAAGCATTTCTAAGGAGAAATGCATAATTGCAATGCACGATTCCGAAATGGATAGGTATAAATAGTATTCTTTACAAAAAAATTAAAAGAAAGACTGCACAATCATTAGGGTCCTTTCATAACCATCTGGCATGTCGTGAATGATACTGAGCTATGCATGAGTGAAGAAAACTATGATTAATTCCTCCCTTCATAATCACATATCTGGATCACCTAAGCACGCATTGCAAGCACGTGGCAACACTAATATTGTCAACTTCGTTGCAGGAAAACATCCATATATTCTTCTCACAGCACACCAGGATTAAGATGCTGGCTTGCACCATGTCAGCTAGAATAAGTATGGTACAGTAGTATATTCCAATGCATAGTGCATATTGGTATATACTGGTCCATAAAAGAGCACACAAGTTCAATACAACCCGACATAAAGAGTATAGTGAAAAATGGGCTACCCAATACTCCTTGGTATCTGTCTGGCCATTTGAGCTTGCATTACACTCTTTCGAAGCGTAAAAAGACTCCCACTCTAAGGTTTTGAAGATTCAATCTTAGGATTGAACGTGTTAACGATGCAAAGTTTTCATCCTTCATTACATTCTAACATTAATAAGGAGAAATCCAGCTATCTTTACTTGATGAATCATTAATTCATAAAAATACCAACATGCAAGAGTTGCACATATAGAGAATTACAGCTACCACATAAACAGATATACGAGTTGAACACGCATGTGTGCACAAGTGAGAGATGGTAATTGCATTTAATTAGAGTCGAAGAATGATGAGCAAGAACATAAATCAGAGGTATTAATTGTTCAGAAATCTCACACTCACTGTTTCCAAACAACTGAAGCTGGGTAGGTGCACTGGAGTCATAATGGAACTGATTAGCCTCCAGAACAGATGGCAACATCATATTGGAGTTGTTGCTTCTGAACATTTTCCTCCTAAAAAAAGCACCATATCAGGTTAATAATTTGTCCGCTGCAATTCCATGATCAATTAGTACCCCAAGAATACATAATTAAGCAACGCAAGAACTTTGAAGTGGAAGATGCTAAAGCAGATTAAGAAACGAAAGACCAACAAAACTGCAGCAAGAAAAAATACACACAAATCTTGAGAGACTAGATAGGAATAATGATCTTATCATATCAAACCTATGAGACCAAGAGGAGAACAAATACATTTAGTTCTAGATAAATATCACACGAGAACGAAGCCTAGCTTCACAAACCAAGAGGCCATGGTAGTGCAACAGAGGAAATGGTTGATCAAGGCGACCTCCTAAATAAAGCCCTTCCTATCTCAGACCTAAATCGACAGCAGATGGCGAGAAGATATAATTCTACAACACAAGGACCAGTAACAAAAATAATATAAAGTAGAAACTACGAATAGCAAAAGAATCACAGGGAATAGAATAAGCTTAAAAGCGGGGTGGGGGAAAAAGAAGGCTTGGAAGGGAAAACAGATTAGAACAAGCATGCATGACACCATCGCAGCGGCCACATCAGCACCTATACAAAGCAGATGAATACTGAATAAACAGATTGCAAGCGGACTCGTATCCAAAATAAATAAATAATAATAATGATGATGATAAACGGATGAAAAGGAGGAGCACGCGTGATGGAACACGACGATCTGCATCGACGATATGCCATTCGATGGAGAAGGCACAAGGATCGCCGTGAGAACATCCCAACCAGACCCAATATCCCAATATTTTTCTTCTTCTTCTCCATTCTTTTTCTTTAACGAAACAATTGAAAACAGCAATTAAAACAAAAAAAAAAGAGAGCCGAGGAAGGCAGATCAAACCAGGAACAGGGATGGTTCCGATCGCGCGGATCTGTGGCGTCTGGCTAGCCGATTCGAGAGCTCAGAATTCGTCCCCGAAGGCCGGCTCCGTGATCATATAATGATGCGATGATATATCACATAGATCGGAGGAGGAATCAAAGCGCGTGCACGGAAAGGAATGGACCCAGCAATCAATTCAATCCGAATATATCGTTCTCTCGCTGTATTTTTTTTTTTTTCCCCTTCTCTTCTGTATATACAGGCAAATTACTAGAATTTCTTCCGAGTTCGCTTAGGAAGGAGGAGTTCCACCGTCCGCTCTCCCCTCTTAAACTTTGCAAATGGATTTTTCTCTAAAATAAACTGCTAATAGTCGTTGCTGAGGGAAGCGACGATCGTGCTCCCGCTCGTGGGCCGCCGCAGGGGATGGGAGTCACGTGGCCGTTTGATTTTTGGTTCAGGGCGTTCGCCTTGAGATTAGCAACTCAGAGCTCGGCGTCCCTATCTGTCCATCCGTTTGAGTCGGCCGGCTTGGAGCTCGCGTCGGATTTGCATCCCAACTTCCATCATGGTTGTGGATGCTCGTTGGATCGATCAGTTACCGGCATCATCCGATTGTAAGCCTGAAACGTATAAACCAGCTTTGCCCGGTGTTTCTGAATTTAGAATTTCGCGATCTCGCTAACTTCGGGATTGATGAGTTATCTTTGGTGATCGCGTTCTAACAACCCGTAGGAGATTCCACTGTAACTACATGAGATTCGGACTGTAACCGTCGGGATACACTGTAATGATTTGGGATCATGCAGTAATAATGGCGGGACATGTCGTAATCGTATAGATGAGTGGATGCTAGCCGTATTCAGCATCTCTGGTTGTTATCTGAGATGAGAAGGCTCTAGTCGGCTTGCTGCAGAGTCAAGAAGTTGTCTAACAGATCTGGAGGAGTTTGATCTTGAAGATCGATTGCTTCTACTCTGCTTGGTTTGACCGTCTGATTATCTTAGTTAAATCATGTCAAAGAGATCTCGAAGCTACCATACTGGCTATGACTCGATCAAATCTGATGACGTCACGTCACCAGACTCATATAAGGCTACATTAGATGGTAGAACCAACGCAACTCTATTTTCTAGAGGATGAATAGTCAATTTGTAAACTTTGTGAACGTGCAGACGTGAAAACACTTAATATAATGCTATATCTTCAAGGGAGATTAGCCAATGTACCATTCTTTATGAAAAAAATATTTTCTTCAATTCGCTCAACTCGAATCTCGAAAGATAACTAGAAAAAAAATAGAAAAATTTCAAAAGTAGGACTTTTAAGTTTTTTATTGATTATTAAAAAAAAAAGTACATAGCCTCTATTTATAATGTGAGGTTCGTCCTAATACAATTTGGATCGGATTCCTCTTCCTAAATCTAGTAGGACTCTCTTTCCTAAAATAAACATCTCTAGTAGAAATCTTTTATTAAAAGCTAAAAGTTTTGAGAAGGTAGATCTCGACTTCTACATCAGCTCTGCCTTCTATCGCTCGCTTGATTCTTCTTGGATAGAGAGATACGCTCGATCAAAGTCTTATCGGAAAGAAAAAAAATCAGTTTGACCAGCCCGTTTCGGAGTCTAAATAGTGAAATTTCATCCCAATTCAACCTTATAGTTGTAGATCTAGAAAGATACCCAATTTTGAAAACAAAATCATCTTAATCGGGTATCATATGGCCAAGTAATGGCCTTCAGAAGTTTGACCTACGACTTGGCTTTCTGATGTAGCGGATCCCACTCTTGAACTCTGTCTAGCCCCGCTCATAGTGGCCAAAGTAGTCCATATCAAATCTGAGGATCCTCCTATATCAGGGCTCCCCTTGTTTAGGAGATTTAGCCTCCGCTAAATCAGAATTGAAGATGGAAAAATGTTTGCTTCTCCATCTTGTGGTTGAATCTCCTAGCTTTGCTTGGAGATGGTTTCTGGCTTGGCACTTCTTCGCTCTTGAGTCTCAACGAACTACTTGCTCTGCTCCTGCATCTGGACTTCATGGTAGGGACACTCCTTACTGTCCTTCCTTATCGATGACAACTATGGCGACTCCTTGGTCTTGATCTCGATAGATCAGTCAATGAAACCAAAGAATAAGAGCTTGGCCTCTGATAAGTAGTATCAGATTTTCGTACCATCATCACAAACTTATTACATGCATTAATAAGTCACTTCCTTTGGACAACAATTGCAAAGTCAATATTATCTTATATTTTGGAGGCATTGATCATGAATTCCTTTCCATCCTTTACAAGATGATACTTCTTCAAATGCTGGTAAAAGATTGCAACTCGATCCCAAATATATGGATGGACTCCCAAAGATAACCTGACAAACATATAAAAGAACTACTTCACAAATCACCTTATCAATATATGTCTCAGTTATGATAAATTTGAAGGTAGACTACTTAGTAATCTTCAATTCAACATCCTCCTGAATCCAACCAAGAGGGTAGAGATGTGGATGAGACTTAGTCTTCAACTACATCTTCTAAACCAGATTTTCAGAGATGAGGTTTTTCTAGCTTCTATGATCTACGATAGCCTTAATGATGCTCTACTTCACCTGGATTTTTAAGCGGAAGAGTTCCTCTCGTACCTTTAGATCTGTTTTTTTTTTATGTTTCAGGTTTTCTCGCCATTAGGCTCAATTTAGAGTTTGCTTGCTCAAACTCAGGCAGCTCCTCAACTTCTACAACATTGGAAACCATCTTTTTCTTCTTCTTGGAACTCTCTTCTTTCTGCATCTTCCCCTTCTTTCTCCTCTTCCGACAGGAAGCCACTTTATAAAAAAAGGAAGTACTTATTTGTCCTTATTTGAGCTATGCAAATCATGGCCCTTTGTTTCCAATAGAGCTCCTCCTTCTTGTATGGATCCTCAAGAAATTGCTTCATGATTCTTCTAACATAGAATTTCTTCGAGGAGAGGTATGCACCTTCTTCTTCCATTGCTTTGACTAAAAATCTGATTCTTTTTAGTTGATCCACCAAGCTTCAAACCTAAAAATTCTTTGGCATTGAGATTTACGGTTGCAATCCAAGGCGATTAGCACATGATCTAAAGAAGCACTAGGAAGAGTTTTTTGTAGGGAGGCAAGAAAGAAATGTAAGCTTATGAGCTTCTAAATGTGGCCCAAGTGACCACGTAGCTGTTCACATAAGTGTAACCCACTCCGGATGGGCCTAAGTGATTGATTATTGGGCCTTTCACTTATATAAATGCTTAAGGTTATTGGGTTAATTGTGACGATCCCATCCGTCGGATCTTGGGAGTTATCTTTGATGGGGAGAAACTCCACTAGTATTTATAGGGTCTTGGTCCCCCTCCCCGACTGATCGATCATTTTTCTCTTCTATCAAGTGGGGTATCCCTTCTGTCCATACCAAGAGAATGATCAAGTCTCAGGAAGCGGAAACCAATAACCAATACAATGGAATCATATTCTATGGGTAACTGATCTCTTCCCTGAATCTTTTGGTAGAGATTTGGCAAATCTAATTTTTTAGGGAATTTCACTTACATTGGTGTCCGAGCCTAAAAGTTTTCCTCGGCCTCTTCTGCCGTCAAACATGGAAAACACAATTCCCTATGAACAGTGGGAATCAGAACAGGGTGAACAGTGGAAATTGTGATTTTCACTATTCACCCTTCTTCCTCCTTCCTTTCGGAAGTATTTTCGTTGGGTTAAAAAAAAACAGAAGCGTCGTTGGCGGCCGAGATCGCATCGCGCGCAATGCCCACTGCGCAATGCGACCACAGCCGGCACCGGCCGCATGTGCAACACGACCACGGCTGGCACCGGCTGCTCGGCTGCCCTTCACGGCAACCTAGATGTGTTTTGTTCCCATCTAGGCTGTTCGTGAAGCAGTTCAGGCCGGCGGAGGAAGTTTGCCGGGCGCCGGCAGCGACAAGTCCTGGCCGCTTGTTGTTCCTGCACGGCGATCGGCGGCGGAGGGAAGCCGATGTGGTGTGGGCGTGGTAACAATCGCAATCGCTGGCTATCTCGATCAGATCGTGGACCGTTTCCAATGGTTTCAATCGTGTTTGAGATATTGTTTTTCAAATGGGTTCTAACTATTTCGTTGAGAGGAGATAGGTTGGCATCTCCTATGCAATGGACGTGTAAAGCCCATTCAACAGGACCATTAAACAGTAAGGTTACAACCTTCTCAATGGCCAGTTAAAATAATAAAAGGGCTATTATATAGTTTTTGGGGTGGCCAGGAACCTGATTAAATTGTGAATATTGCTGGTTATTGGATAATGTTCTTGTATTATGAGTTCTATGTAATATTCATGGGGCCTGTTTGTAACAATGGCTTCCAAGTTGTAATCATTCATCTTTTGGTTTGTATAATTGGACTTTTCGGACATTATTATTCTTTTATTTGTGATGATGTTGTTGTTATGTTTAGGTTCCTGGTCGAGCCCTATAGCCCTAATCTCATCAATTTAGATTCATATCTCTAATTATGCTATATACATGTTTTATACATGTTGTTGCCTTATATGCTCATATAGCATAATTAAATTTATGATTGATTGATGGAATGCATAATATATATATCTCTGTGTAACATATATGGGTGGTATCAACTTGCATTTTCGACTGTCTGAGTGCAAGCCAAAGCAGCCTCAAGCAGAAGAATCTGACAAGTTCATCACATATGTATTCGTGTTCACACAATCTTGCACCTGAGTTCTAGCATGTCTAGTCTGCTCCCAAAGGAGGGCTGAACATGATATTAGACCCAGGATGGAGCAGGATGGGAGTGTTCTGTGACCTATTTTGTAGAGATCTGGACTGCCCAAAGGTGTCAGACTCTATAGAAATTGGAAACTTTAGAACTCCTAGTCTTGCAGACAGTTGCTAACCGTTAGGATGGGTGAACCTAGAGCAGCTATAGATCTACTCCCAAAGGAGGAAATATGGTGTTGCAATTGGTTACTCTCCAAAATATGTCATTAAATTTTTGTATGCGATATTTTGGGTTCCCAAGCATTTTTAGTTTCATGAATACATAGTGACTTGGGATATTTGTGTGGATGTCTTGTGATGTGTTTTCTTTACTTATTTCTGTTTATTTTCAGCAATGAATGCTCCCCCATTGTTACCCATGAATAATTCTCAACCAATCCTTAACGGTTCCAACTATACGGAGTGGAAGGAAAGAATGCTTATTTTGTTGGGGGTGCATGGATCTTGATCTAGCGTTGAGAGTTGATAAGCCACCTGCTCTTACAGAAGGTGCAACGCTAGAAGAACAGGCTTTTCATGATAAGTGGGAGCGCTCAAATCGGCTAAGTTTGTTGCTGATGTCGGTGCATGTCGGTAGGAACATTAAGGGATCGATCCCTGAATGCCAGACAATCCACGAATTTATGGAGGCAGTAGATCAGCAGTTTGCTTCCTCGAACAAGGCACTGGCTAGCACCCTAATGGCAAAGCTCTCCTCCATAAGGTACTTGAAGGGAGAATTTCCCGAGTTGTCCGATAAAATCGGACGCCAGGCATGAAAAATCAGTTTTAAAATTTTTATTTATAACAATTATAAATATTAAATATACTAACATGTAAAACATACCTTGATCCCGCAGCGGAAGTTGGATGAGGTATGCCGGATCTGGATCTGGATCCCTGAAGGTAGCTCTGCGAGGCCTGGATCTGCAGGCCCTCTACTTCGCACGCACGTTGAGCTTTGTAGGAAGGTAAGATGACCTTGATATTCGTGCAAAACACCTTTTGCAAAAGGGACCCTAGAAGAAAAGAAATTCCCTTTTTCTTTTCTTCTCTTTCTTTTCCTTTTCCCTAACAGCAAATCACTGTTTTCTTTTCTCTCTCGTTTCTTCACGGCACGCCCGAGAGTAGTGACACCCGAGTTTGATACCGATCACAGAGGAAGAGAGAAGGCAGGACAGAACGCCGGATCTGAGTCGGACTCCGTACCACCAGAGAGAGAGAACTTCTTCCTCTCTCTTCTTCTTCTTCACTAAATCAAGACTACCTCTCTCTGTCTGACGTTTTCTTCCCAAGAAAAAAATTCTCTTTATCTCCTTCTTTGAGGAAATGGTGGCCTACAAATAGGCCAATGCTGAGAGGAGTTAAGAGGCATAAATGGCCGAGCGTTATTGTATTCATTCGTTATCTAATATGAATGAATTTCATAATGTTTGTTTCAAAAACAACCGTGGGGAAAAAACAGCGATTAATACCGATAACTGCCTTATTTCAAAAATCAAATTGAACTGGAATGTAGCCGGTTCAAAACCGGACATTACAGTCCAAACAGCAATCCAAATGGAGTCCGGATGGAGACATGGAGTGGCTTTGAAGCATCGGCGGAAAGTCCTCTGTTTTCTCCCAGGCTTTCTCTCATCGCGGCTCATAGGACACTTTTTAAGGGTCCATAGCTTTTATCCATCACGGCTCATAGGGGATGCTTAAGGGTCCACGGGTCCATGGGTTATTTAAATGGGGATTGGGTCAGCAGTTCAATCAATTGGGTTAGCCTACTTGGTTCTAAACCAAATTGATGGCCCAACTGAATGATTTTTTATCACAAAAAATTCCACATGAGTCCGACTCATGGGAATTCAATTGGGTCCAGTCTCGGCTCGATCCAAGTCCGACTTAGATCAAAACAAATACAAAATTAAATTTCAATTAAATCATGATCGAACCCAATTACTCTAATTGAGACCCAATCAAACCCAATCTCAACAATTGAGTCCTGATCAAGTTCAATTACATTAAATGAAACTTGATTGACCCTGAATACAGACTTAATTAGTTGTTTATCCATGAAATTTAGCATGTACCTCATGTTCAGTGCTAGCTGAACATAGACAGAACCAAATTCCAAATGACCTACAATTTAATTCTTAATTAAATTGGGTCAAGACCTTCCTACTTAGCTTGACTAATGTGCGTGACTCCGATAAGTTCGAACACTAAGCCAGTAGTAAATGGACTACTCCATGCACTAATCAAGGTGACCATCTAGCAATGATATCCAATGTCCGGATAGGTCGAATATGCAAAGCAACATTCAAGAACCTAGACATATGGTTATTGCATAATTCATCCCTATGACCATCGATGCTCAAGATGACCTCAGAGTGGACTGTCAAACTCTGGGTCCGATCATCCATAGTGTATTTCAAATAATCAAATCAAGTGACATATCACTTGGTTTACCCTGCCTAAGATTTTACTGAATTGAAATACAGCGAGACATCAACTCCTATAATCTGAAGCGGTCAATCCCATCTTGACTCATACACAGACTTCGCGAGTACTTGACGGCACCCAGCATCCTTCCGATCCCTGAATTAGAAATTCAGGTCGTCCAGTGTCTAAGTACAATGAGTTGCTTGCAAGTCACCGTGACAGTCTCAGGTCTAAGGGGTACTTATGCCCATACGCTTTACTAGCTAACTTCTGACAGTGGAGTGCTACGCAGGTGAGTCACTATTCAGTGACGATGTACTCCTACATCTCACCCATATGCCATACAGTGTCTCCACACTCCTTGGTTTAAGAGGACAACCAACTAAATGGCACACAACGACCTATACTTGACATAGCTATCGTCCAATTGACAGCTCATCATTAGGTCGCGAACTGGTTTAAGAACTAAATGATAAAATCTCCTTTATCCACTAAATTAGTTCTAAGGACTTCATCAGAATACACAGGAGTTCAATTTGAAGATGTAATACTTGTGATGAATAGAAAAATGCCAGAATAAATTTTTATTCATTTTAATAAAATATATACATACACCAATTTCTTACAATTAAAAAATTAGCTTTGGGACACAATTCCCAACAGTACTCCAGTTTGAGCTCCATTCGAGAGCATATAATGGAGATGCGGGATATAGCCTTGCAGCTGAATGCGATCGAGATCACTATCTCGGATTCTTTTCTGGTGCAGTTTATTCTGAACTCCCTGCCGCATGAATTCAGACCCTTCAAGATCTCCTATAACACGCATAAGGATATATGGTCAGTAAATGAACTACTGACCATGTGTGTTCAGGAGGAGGGCAGGTTGAAGCAAGAGGGATCTCTTAGTATTAATATGATCTCTCATAAAGGACAGAAACGTACCAAAGGAGAGAGTAGCAGGTTTGCTAGACGTGACCCGAGAAAGAAGAAAGCTAAACAGGTGTCAATTGCAAAGGGAAATCAAGCTGGCATTCAGGAACGTAGATGCTTCTTCTGCAGAAAGAAAGGACATATGAAAAAGGATTGCCCTCGTTATGCCAAGTGGCTTTAGAAAAGAGGTAATTCTTTTATTTCAGTGATCCTTGAAATGCATTTAGTATCTGTTTCGTTCAATACTTGGTGGATTGACACTGGTGCCACTGTTCATGTGGCAAATTCCATGCAGGGATACCTGAACAGCAGGTTGCCAAGAGTGGATGAGCGCAGCGTGATTACTGGGAATGGCGTGCACTCAAAAGTTCATTTAGTTGGCACTTTTAGGCTGATTCCAGATTTTGGTTTTGTATTAGATCTAGAAAACACTCTTTATATTCCTTTTTTTCTAGAAATTTAATTTCTGTATCTAAACTTGATATGTTGGGATTTTCTTTTAGTTTTATCAATTCCCAGTTTCAGTTATGTTATAAATCCCAATGTGTTGGCTCAGGTATTCTGATTGATGGGTTGTATAAGATTCATCTTAATACTATCCAAAATCAATCTTAGTAACCTTGCATAAAAATAAAGATACTAGTAGTCAATTATCTCTCTTATGGCATAGGAGATTAGGGCATATCTCGAAGGAGAGAATTCAAAGGTTAATAAGAGAAGGATTACTGGATATTACCTTCTCTGACTTTGGAGTCTGCATGGACTGTATAAAGGGAAAGTTGTTAGATATATGCCCAAGAAGCCAATATGGCTGACATATTATTAATTCTGGGACATAGTTTTGTACTTGACTTTATTATTATTGAATAATAAATAGGCATCTTTTTCATTCATATTGTTTATGTGTCTATAAATCATCCAAGAAATTAATAAGATGATGATGCATATTCTCAAGTATTCAGAATTTGAGCCATGTATCATTGGTGATTAATTTCTAAATACTCCTGATCGATCGATCATTACGAGGACGGTGATCGATCCGATAAAAGCAGTGCACACGTCGCTTTCCTTATGGATGGACGACACTCGAGTCCACAGTGTGGAAATACTGAAGTGATAGTGCAGGTGCTTGTTAGAGAATAAGGGTACTGAGCGTGACCAAGATAAGAAGTCACTTGGATGTCTATCCACTCGTCAATGACTTGCTTGATGTTGCAGTGGTGTGATTGGTCCTTTGACCTGCGGTGCTTCGGCTACTCACAGTGAGGTTATTGTAGTTTGACTGCACGTATTTATGGTCTCTAGATATATGGGTCCATGCAGTGTAGATTGGCTGCAGTAGGCTCACTGTAGGAGTAGGGTATGCACCTACAAAAAATCTAACAACCTTGATAGATGAGGAGAGATCCTAGGTGATTTATAAGACTGAATTCATAAGACCTCGATCAGGATAGTATGCACAGTGGAGAAAGAGTTTTTCACTCTCGAACTTAAAGTCGAATAAATCTTGACATAGACAGACGATGGGGTTTGACGAGTTGTCCATGACCTCCATCCCGTAGGAATCCACGATAGAAGAACGGTATCATACGATAACTGCATCTAGAGGTTCATCATTCCATTCTGCTGGGTAGCCACTACATGCTGCTAGGTGTCACTAGTGGATGGTGAGACTCGCAGGAACTATCTCGATAGTCGATGATCCCTGATAAGTTGAATTAGAATTGTTCCAACCTATTGAAAGGAGTTTTCAATGATATTGTAATAGAGATCGCAATATATCTCACTACCAGACAAAATAGAACCTATGGGGTCACACGCACTAGAGGTATTGACCGATCCGATGGTTGAATTGTGATTATGAATCACGAATAATCAATTTGATTGATAACGAGTTGAAGAACGAATAATGGGATTTGATTAATTGGACTTAAACACGAATCCTACTTGGAATAAGATTCCTAGAGTCCTAATTGAATTAGGACTGGACTTAGAGTAGAATTCCTAGAGTCCTAATTGAATTAGAATTTTGAATTCGAATCAGAGTCCTACTTAGAATAGAATTTCTAGAGTCCTAATTTGATTAGGACTTCTTGATTCAAATTAAAGTCCTAATTGGATTAGGACTAAAATTGAGCAAGTCCTAATTGGATTAGGATTTCTTAAGTCCTAATTAATTATTAATCTAATAAATTAATATTATTCCTAATTGGATTAGGATTGAAGAGTTCAAATGAGTCATAATTCATATGAGTTCTAATTGGATTAGGACTAGCATTGATTAAATCCAAAATTGGTTCATCCTTGGTCTAAGCCTAATTAGATTAGGACTTAACCACATTAGGGCCTCCTAATCCTCCTTAGAGGAGGACTAGGTTAACCAAGAGGGAGGGGCGCACGCCCCTCCTCTCTTACTTCCGTGGTGCGGCAAACAAAGAGGGGTCGGCGTCCCTCTTAGGAAAATTGTTAGGAGCTCCTAAAAGTTAGGAGCTCCACATCCCTTTTTAAGGAGAAGAGGAGGCGGCACCTAGGGCATTTAGGCCCTCTCCATCCATCCATGATCCCCCTCTTCCTCCTCTTGGTTTCAGCCGCAAGCAAGGTGAAGGAAAAGAAGAGGTTTGGCGGCATCCTTTCTTCCCTCTCTTGGGTTCCAACGCAAGCAAGGGAAAAAGGCTGCAAAGGCTTGGTGATCTTCTTCCTTGATCCCTTCTCCTTCTTCCTCCTCCCTAAGCCAATCAAGGGTTAATTCAAAGGAAAGATTTTAGCCATCAAGAGTTGTCTCTGTAAGGGAGCTAGCACCCCGGGGAGACAATGAAACTTTGATCAATCCTCTACTTCGTGTGGATATCCGTAGAGGCCGGACGCGTGTGCGGCTTCTAGCGAACCTTCATCCAAAACTACGAACATCAGTTTGCGGTGATCATCTACCCGCACAAGATGAAGATCTGATCTTCTTAATAGTTCAAAATTTTTTAATCCTAATCTATCTACGAACGACGGTTTTTGAAATACGTTCATGCGATGAATGCCGATCCCGCGCATACCCCTTCCGCTGCGCTTTTCTGATCTGATTTCTCTGCGGCTTGGGCAGATTCCCAACAGTGATATCAGAGCCTAGGCTTCGTAAATTATGATTAGGATTAATCAATAAAGGCATATTAGATCTGAAATTTAAAGGATTAAGCTTGCTGAAATTTCTGCATGCAGAATTTCAGGTTGCTGATTTTTGTATGCTTTGATTAATGATTCTATTGCTTTGATAATATGATTACAAATGTTTAGAATCATATCTTGTATGATCAGCAACTCATGGAATGACGTAATCAGTTAAGTTTCAGATCTGTAAATTATATTTTTGTATGTGATGCGAATGGTGATGATCATGGATGAACCCTTTACATGTGCTGAAATGTTCTGCGATGTTCTGCGATGTTATGTGATGGCATGTAAATCAAATTTTCAGATGCCTGCGTGCATCTTAAACTCATGTATTAGAGGCCTGCGTGTCTCATGAAAAAGGGTTGTAATTATTCTTTTATTTTTAAATTTATTTGGGATGTAATCTATGATGTGTGTTGCACGTCAATGGTTGATTGATTCATACCTCTACAAGCAAGACTTGCGCGGATTGAGATCAAGGGTTGATTGAAGATGGATCAAGGAGTTGATCACAATTGGACCTAGGGGATCAAGATCGAGTCAAGAGTTGAAGATGATCTAACCAATTGACGTGCATGTGCTTGTACTATAACCCCATCCTGGATCCATGATCATCACCAGTTACTTTTAATTTGTTATATATGCCTGGATGTTTATGTTTATGCCTATGCATAATGGGTAGATGGATATGTGCATGAAATGTAAATAATCAATCGAAAAGGATCTAAACTAAAACCTCCTCAATCAGTCGAGAGTGAACCAACATGAGCAAGTCATATTAAATTAATTGATCTAATTGGTGTCTAGGAAAGCATGAAAGGTGGTTACTTAATTAGGACCTTACTTTCTGAGTAAGGGGAGCCTCCCACCTGCTTACCTGGCCAATTGTTCGATTACCTCTTATGAAAAGCTCAAGGTTGCAAACACTAAGACATGATTACACAATATTAAATCCATAGGTCTTCCATCGTAGTAGAGTTGTTAAAGTCTTTCCGGTGTTGATTTATCTCGGCTGGACACAATGGGCAAGTTACATCGGGGACTGGACCTCTCTATAGACATGAGATGTTGTGGGGTAAAGCTGGGGTTGGGCACCAATAATTGTTAGGTGAGGACCTAATGACGACTTTATTTCTACGGTTATACGGTGGGTCTGACTTAACTAAGGAATGGGACCAAGTAGCACTGCAATATGCTTGAGAAGCATTGTACAAGAGTTGTACACTCATCCATTTATGTGTCACCAATAACTGTTATGTGAGGTGGCATGTAAATCGGTAGGACCGCAGTACCCACTAGAAACCCTAGTCGCATAGGATTTTCGTTGCTCTACCAGGTAAGGGATTCAAGAAAATAGTGAGAGGTACATTTGTTCTAAAAGACCCTAGAACAAACTAAGATCAAGTACAAAGTCTAACTAGAATCTTTACTCTCTACAGATCACAATGTCAGCTTCAAATCCTTTGACCCGTATCCTTGAGACCAACCGACTGACCGGAGCCAATTACAAGGACTGGCTTAGAAACCTCAAAATCGTTATAAATTGCGAGAAACTAGGCTATGTACTCGAAAGAGATATCCCCAGACTACCAGCACGTCCTACTGATGATCAACGTGAGACGCATCAAAAGTAGACGGATGGTGACATTAGGGTTAAGTGCTACATCATGGCATCCATGTCCAATGAACTCCAATGCCAGCATGAGAATATGAAGACTGCTAGGGAAATATTGGCACACCTGCAACAGTTGTATGGTGAGCAAAGTCGCACAGCTCATTTTGAAGTGTCCAAGAGGCTCTTCAAGGCAAAGATGCGCGAGGGGCAGTCTGTCCATGATCACGGTCTAACTATGATCAAGGACCTAGAGAAGCTTGAGAAGCTCGGTATGAACATGCACAAGAAATTACAAATAGATCTGATCCTGCAATCCCTTCCTGATTCATTTGGGCAGTTTATAGTAAACTACCATATGAATAAGATTGAATGCACTAAGACTGAATTGTTAAATATGTTGGTAACAACTGAGGGAGCCTTGAAAAGTTCAAGGGGCACTGTCTTTGCTGCTGAATTGACTTCTGATTCCAAGAGAAAATCTACTTGGAAGAAAAAGAAGACAGCGAAGAAGCAGAAGAAAGACAAGAAGCCAAAGAAGGAAGTTCAAAAGAAAAAAGCTAATGATAAAGGAAAATGTTTTCACTGCAATGTCGACGGCCACTGGAAGAGGAACTGCCCTTCGTATCTCGAGAGCCTGAAGAACAAAAAGGCAGACACACCTGCAGAAGGTATGTTAGACTTGCTCGTAGTTGAAACTAATCTTACGGTTTCTTCTACTTCTAGTTGGGTTATAAATTCTAGTTCTAGTGCTCATTTGTGCACTACTATGCAAGGTCTAAAGGAAAGTAGAAGGCTGGCAGAAGGTGAGGTAACCCTTCGGGTTGGCAACGGAGCAAAAGTTGCTGCTGTGGCTGTGGGCACTTATCCTCTGCGACTACCGTCTAGTTTTAGTTTATTGCTTAGAGACTGTTATTATGTACCTGCTGCTAGTAGAAATTTGATTTCTATTTCATGTCTAGCACAGGATGGTCATATTTTTATATTTGACAAAAACTGTTGTTCTATTTATTTCAGAAATAAATTAGTCGCACGTGGTTTTATGATTGACAGTCTCTATTATTTGTACATGGATGTATCTGTAAATATATCTAAGCAAGAAGTGAGTGTCATAGGATCCAAAAGATCCAGAGATCAGATAAACCAGAAATATTTGTGGCACCTTAGACTAGGCCATATTGGAGAAGACAGAATGGACAAAATGGAGAAAGATGGGCTTCTCGGCTCATTGACTTTCGAGTCATATCCAGTTTGCGAGTCCTGTCTTCAAGGAAACATGGCTAGATTGCCCTTTGTAGAACATGGGGAGAGAACCATTGAAATACTTATCCTAGTACACACTGATGTGTGTGGCCCATTCGATGTGCTAGCTAGGGATCGTTATTCATACTTCATTACCTTTACCAATAATTATTCACGATATGGGTATGTGTATCTTATGAGACACAAATCTGACTCTTTGAAAAGTTCAAAGAGTTCAGAAATGAAGTAAAAAAATAAACTGGAAAACCCCTTAAGGCTCTTTAATCAGATCGAATAGGAGAATACCTTAGTGGAAAATTTCGGGACTATCTCAAGGAGAATGGCATAGTCTCACAATGGACTCCTCCGGGTACACCTCAACTCAACGGGGTGTCAGAAAGGAGGAATCGGACTCTATTGGATATGGTCCGATCCATGATAAGCTTCACTAATTTACCTATGTTTCTTTGGGGAGATGCCTTACTTTTTGTGATATACCTATTGAATAGAGTTTCCTCTAAATCCGTTCCTACCACACCGTACGAGATATGGCATGGTAAGAAGCCGAGTCTTGGTCATCTCAAGATTTGGGGATGTCCGACCCACGTCAAGCGACTACAGGCGGACAAGTTAGAGGCTGGGACCATAAGTGCTCGATTTATAAGATATCCTAAATAGTCATTAGGATATAATTTTTACGTCTCAGAGAACCACAATGTGTTTGTGAGCCGACATGCCATCTTCTTGGAAAAACAGTTTATCCTTGATAGAAGCAGTGGGAAGAAAATTAAGTTTGAAGAGAAAGTCTCTGAAAAGCAACGAGCCATGGATCCTATAGAACCCATTCATAGAGAGCCAGTACACGTTATACCTCCTCCACCTCTCGGATCTAGTAGGATCTCTCATCCTTCTGATAGATACTTAAGTATGCTTATAGAGAATACTAAGAAAATGTTCCTCATTAGAGATAGGGAATACATACAGGATCCCAAAATGTTCCATGCATTCCAACCAAGTCTGGACCTTAGTAGATCCATCAGAAGGTATTGTACTTATTGGATGTAAATGGATCTACAAAAGGAAGATAGGTTCGGATGGAAAGGTAGAGACCTATATGGCAAGGCTAGTGGCGAAAGGGTATAGTCAGCGCGAAGGCAATGACTATCAGGAGACCTTTTCACCTGTAGCCATGCTGAAATCCATCCAAACGTTACTTGCCATTGCAGCATTCCATGATTATGAAATTTGGCAAATGGATGTGAAAACTGCTTTTCTGAATGGATATCTTAATGAAAATATCTATATGGATCAGCCTTTGGGTTTCTCTTTCAGTGATGGAGATTACAAAGTCTGCAAGCTGCAAAGGTTCATTTATGGACTAAAGCAAGCATCTCGGAGTTGGAACACTCGTTTCAATGATGCAATCAAAATCTTTGATTTCATCAAGAATGAAGAGGAACCGTGTGTCTACAAGAAGGTTAGTGGGAGTATTGTCATGTTTCTCGTACTGTACGTGGACGACATTCTCCTGATAGGGAATGATTTTTCCATGCTAATCTCGGTCAAAGTCTGGTTGTCAAAAGAGTTCTCCATGAAAGATCTTGGGGAAGCATCCTATATTTTAGGTATAAAGGTCTATAGAGATAGATCTAAAAGGATGCTTGGCCTATCACAGAAGATATACATAAAGGAGGTGCTGAAGAGGTTCGGCATGGAAAACTCCAAAAGGGGTCTTTTACCCCTTAGGCATGGGATTCATCTCTCCAAAAAGATGTGCCCCAACACATCTGACGAGATTCAACGCATGAGCAAGATCTATTATGCTTCGGCAATAGGGAGCCTCATGTATGCCATGCTGTGTACAAGATCTGATATAGCACTTGCTATGAGTGTCACTAGCAGATATCAATCGAATCCAGATGAAGAGCACTGGACAGCTGTGAAGAACATTCTTAAGTACTTGAGAAGAACTAAAGATTTGTTCTTGATCTTTGGAGGAGCATCAGAGTTAAAGATAGAAGGGTACACAGATTCAGACTTCATGACTGATATCGATAATAGAAAGTCTACATCTGAATATGTGTTCTTGTGCAATGGTGGTACGGTAAATTAGAAAAGTTCTAAATAACCGATTATTGTTGATTCTACTATAGAAGCTGAATACATCGCCGCCTCTGAAGCTGCTAAGAAAGGTTTCTGATTCAAGAAATTCATTGCAGAGTTGGATGTAATGTCATCAGATGCCATAATACTCTACTGCGATAATAATGGTGCCATAGCTCTTGCTAAGAAACCAAAGTGTTATCAGAAGTTCAAGCATATAGAGCGTCGCTTTCACCTCATACGCGACTACGTTGAGAAGAAATATGTCGAGGTGCAGAGAGTAGACTCCACGGACAACGTGGCGGACCCGTTCACTAAGTAGCTAAGTCAGCAGAAGACTAAAGCCCACCTTGAGAAGATGGAACTTAGATATATGACTGATTGGTTTTAGTGCAAGTAGGAGATTGTTAGATATATGCCCTAAAAGCCAATATGGTTGACACATTATTAATTCTGGAACATAGTTTTGTACTTGACTTTATTATTATTGAATAATAAATAGGCATTTTTTTCATTCATATTGTTTATGTGTCTATGAATCGTCCAAGAAATTAATAAGATGATGATGCATATTCTCATGAGTTTTGAATTTGAGTCATGTATCATAGGTGATTAATTTCTAAATGCTCCTGATCGATGGATCATCACGAGGACGGTGATCGATCCGATGAGATCAGTGCACACATCGCTTTCCTTATGGATGGACGACACTCGAGTCCACAGTGTGGGAACACTGAAGTGATAGTGCAGGTGTTTGTTAGAGAACAAGGGTACTGAGTGTGACCAAGACAAAAAGTCACTTGGATGTCTATCCACTCGTCAGTGACTTGCTTGATGTTGCAGTGGTGTGACTGGTCCTTTGACCTGCGGTGCTTCGGCTACTCACAGTGAGGTTATTGTAGTTTGACTGCACGTATTCATGGTCTCTAGATATACGGGTCCATACAGTGTAGATTGGCTGCAGTAGGCTCACTGTAGGAGTAGGATATGCACCTACAAAATATCTATCAATCTTGATAGATGATGAGAGATCCTAGGTGATTTATAAGATTGAGTTCGTAAGACCTCGGCCGGGGCAGTATGCACAATGGAGAAAAAGTTTTCCACTCTCGAACTTAAAGTCGAATAAATCTTGACATAGACAGACGATGGGATTTGACGAGTTGTCCATGACCTCCGTACTGTAGGGATCCACTATAGAAGGACTGTATCATACGATAACTGCACCTAGAGGTTCATCATTCTATTCTGCTGGGTAGCCACTACATGCTGCTAGGTGTCACTGGTGGATGGTGAGACTCACAGGAATATCTCGATGGTCGATGATCCCTGATAAGTAGAATTAGAATTGTTCCAACCTATTGAAAGGAGTCTTCAATGATATTGCGATAGAGATCGCAATATATCTCACTACCAGACAAAATAGAACCTATGGGGTCACTACCAGAAAGATCTCTTCCCTCTCTTGGGTTCCAACGAAAGTAAGGGAAAAAAGCTACAAAGGCTTGGTGATCTTCTTTCTTGATCCCTTCTCCTTCTTCCTCCTCCCTAAGCCAATCAAGGGTTGATTCAAAGGGAAGATTTCAGCCATCAAGAGTTGTCTCTGCAAGAGAGCTAGCACCTCGGGGAGACAATGAAACTTTGATCGGTCCTCTACTTCGTGTGGATACCCGTAGAGGCCGGACGCGTGTGCGGCTTCAAGCGAACCTTCATCCAAAACTACGAACATCAGTTTGCGGTGATCATCTACACGCACAAGGTGAAGATCTGATCTTTTTAATAGTTTAAAAGTTTTTAATACTAATTTATCTACGAACGACGGTTTTTTGAAATACGTTCATGCGATGAATGCTGATCCCGCGCATGCCCCTTCCGCTGCGCTTTTCTGATCTGATTTTTCTGCTGCTTGGGCGGGTTCCCAACAAAAATAGACCAAGACTTCCTCTAAGAATGCCATAAGAAGTGATGAAACACTTGACTTCATTCATACGGATATTTGTGGACCATTCCCGCATTGTATTTCAGGCCAAAAATATTTCATTACCTTTATTGATTACTGTTACGGAGGAACTTAGCCACCATGCCCCACGTGACCGGCATGCGCGCCCAGGAAGACTATGGCTGCCCCTTGATCCAGCAATCCGACCTCGGGTCGGATATCTTCGGCTCCGCAGCCCGACCCCGAGTCGGCTGCCCCTTGATCCAGCAATCCGACCTCGGGTCGGATATCTTCGGCTCCGCAGCCCGACCCCGAGTCGGCTGCCCCTTGATCCAGCAATCCGACCTTGGGTCGGATATCTTCGGCTCCGCAGCCCGACCCCGAGTCGGCTGCCCCTTGATCCAGCAATCCGACCTCGAGTCGGATATCTTCGGCTCCGCAGTCCGACCCCGAGTCGGTTGCCCCTTGATCCAGCAATCCGACCTCGGGTCGGCAATCTCTTGACAACAACAGACTGTTCCCCTGAGGCACGCCGCGGCCCCCTGCTCCACTACTTCCTGCAACGGCCGAATCCGGCGCTGCCCCACGATCTCCTGTAACAGCCGTACAAAGCGGAGCTCCACTACGCCCTGCCATGGCCGTACCCAGCGCTGCCCCACGACGCCCTGTAACGGCCACGTCAGTGGCAACCCCATCGTGCCACACGATGACCAATCCCCAGAAAAACCCCCCAGCCTGATATATATGGGGCTGGGGGGGGAAGGGGGAGGGTAAGAAAGATTTTCCAGAGTATCATCTTACCTGCTACCTCTCCTTCTCCTTCTCCTTCGATCTCCCCTAACTTGATCGTCGGAGGGCCCCCACTACCCTGGTGGTGGTGCGAGGCTTGCTTGCAGGTTTCACGGCGGAGAGCGGAGCGCAACCAAAGCAACTCAAAGGGAACCCCGTTCACACCGCTGTGCCAATCGTTCTCGGTTTGGACCCCCAGCAACAGTTGGCGCTAGAGGAAGGGCCCGGATCTCAGAGCGATCGTAATGGCACAGCGAGGTGGTCGTGGAGCTTCCAATGCTTCCGGTCGCGGGGCCTCTCGCGCCTCTGGCCGGGAGGCCGCTGCATCTCCAACACACTCTCAGCAACACTCCACCGCCCCACCGCCCATTCAGACGGTCGAAGCCGCCCAGTTCGACCAGCTAGCCCAGCAGGTTCGCACCCTCGCGGAGGCGGTGCAGAATCTGCAGGGTGCGATGTCCCGGGCGCCGCAGCGGGCTCAGGAGCCGCTGCTGCCTGAGCGTTCGCCTGTCCTCCTCAACCCGCGCTCCTTTCTCTCCCATGGGGAGGAGCGCCGGCGCGAGGAGGATTCTCGAGCACGCTCCATTCTGCCGGGACCTTCCCACCGGAGCTGCGCGGGATACGAGAGGCGGGCCCGGGCGCGTTCCCAGACCCCCCAGTCCTCGAGGAACCCGCGCTCCAGTCGGTCCCCCTCTCGCCGCTCCTTGTCTCCCACCCACCGGTCGCGCTCCCTGGACCGGCGGGTGGACGATCTCCACCGACAACTCCAGGTCCTGAAGGACCATTCCAAAGATCCCTTCGCCGACTTAGAGATCTCCTCCCAGCCGGCGCTCGCCTCAAGGATCCTGCGGACCCCGAATCCGCCGGGGTTCAAAATGCCGGCGATCGAGCCCTATGACGGGGCGGCGGATCCGCGGGATCACGTCGAGAGTTTCAGGACCCTTATGCTCCTCCACGGAGCATCAGATCCCCTTCTCTGCAAGGCTTTCCCGGCAACCCTCTGTGGCCCGGCGAGGGCATGGTTCGCCGGGCTGGAGGCTGACTCAATCCGGTCCTTCGACCAGTTCACTCGCCTCTTCATCACTCATTTCGCCGTCAGTAGCCGGCGGCGACTGGTCTCCGACTCCCTCTTTGATGTCCGGCAAAACGAGGGAGAAAGCCTGCGGGATTATCTTACCCGCTTCAACAGGGCTACGCTGGAGGTCCGGAACCTGAGTCAGGAGGTAGCTCTTTCAGCCCTGAAGCGTGGCTTCCGGAAGGGCAGACTCACCTTCTCCCTGGACAAACGCCTGCCGCGGAGCTTCCCAGAGCTGTTGTCCCGGGCGAACCAGTATGCGGACGCCGAGGAGGCGGCCGCCCACCGGAGCAAGGAGGCCGCCGATATCCCTCAAAAGCTTGGGAAGAAAAGGCGGAAAGAGGCACGCCAGAGGAGGAGCCCGACGCCTCAGCGTCGGCGCAGAAGCCCGTCGCCGGCGAAGAACCACGGCGCCCCACGCCCTCGTTCTCCGCCCCGACGTTTTCACCGGTACACCCCTCTCCTGACTCCCCGGGCCCAGATCCTTATGGAGATCAAGGGGCGGGAGGACCTCCCGGCCCCGAGACAGATGCGGAGGATCCCTGGGAAGAGGCCCTCCCGGGCGTACTGTGAGTACCATCGAGACCACGGCCACGACACGGAGGACTGCTTCCAGCTTCGGGACGAGATCGAGGCTCTCATCCGCCGGGGGCGTCTCGGTCGATATGTGAGCGACCGACGTCCCCCCGCAGACCCGCGTCCGGCCGACCCGGCCCCTCCGGAGCCTCAGGAGCAGAATCGACCCGTTGCGGGCGTGATCCACACTATCACTGGGGGCTGCCCCCGGCCCGTGAGGAGCGCAGGGGGCTCGGCGGAGGCGTCGGGGGCGGCCGTCGCAAAGAGGCAGAGGGTCGGCAATGTAATCACCTTTTGTGATGAGGATGTAAAGGAGGTTCAGACCCCCCACGATGACGCCATGGTGATCTCCCTCACTATGGCAAACTATGATGTAAGGCGTGTTCTTGTGGATAGTGGAAGCTCAGCTGATATCTTGTTTTACGAGGCCTTCCAAAAGATGGGCTTGTCCAGACAATTGTTGCACAAAATATCCACCCCCCTCATAAGATTCACCGGTGACGCTGTCCCGGCGGAAGGTGTCGTTGAGCTGCCTGTGACTGCGGGCGTCGCACCCGCAGAAGCCACGGTGCGACTCGGGTTCTTGGTCGTCCGTGTTCCCTCGGCCTACAACGCTATCCTCGGACGACCCGGACTGAACGCCCTTCGCGCGGTGGTCTCTATGTACCACTTGCTCATGCGGTTCCCCACGGCGGTCGGGATCGGGGAGGTCCGAGGCGACCAACCGACCGCACGGCAATGTTTCCTAGCGACCCTCAAAGGGAAGAAGCCCGCAGAAGCCCTAAGCGTCGAGTCCCTTGATGCCAGAGACGAGGTGGCCTTGCGGCAGGGGGAGCCGGCCGAGGGTGTGGTCGAAGTTCCCCTCGAGGAAGGCCGCCGGGACCGGGTGGTCCGGGTCGGCGCCAATCTCGACCCGGGAGCTCGGGCCCGGTTGGTGGAATTCCTCCGAGCCAATGCCGATGTATTTGCCTGGTCGGCGGCCGATGTACCTGGGATCGACCCGGAGGTCATTTCTCACGCCCTCAACGTCGACCCGACCCACCAGCCAGTGAAGCAGAAGAAGAGACACTGTGCCCCGGATCGGATCCGGGTGGTCGACCAGGAGGTAGACAAACTCTTGGAGGCAGGATTCATAAGGGAGGTGAGTTACCCCGAGTGGCTGGCAAATGTTGTACTTGTCCGGAAGGTGAGCGGGAAGTGGAGGATGTGCGTCGACTATACCGACCTGAACAAGGCGTGCCCTAAGGATAGCTTCCCGCTTCCGCGGATAGACCAACTGGTCGACGCGACTTCCGGATATCAGCTGCTGTCTTTCATGGACGCTGTTGCTGGTGGTCCAAACCGAGAACGATTGGCACAGCGGTGTGAACGGGGTTCCTTTGGAGTTGGGTTGATTGCGCTCCACCTTCCACCGGAAAACCTGCAGGCAAGCCTCGCACCACCACTGGGGTAGTGGGGGCCCTCCGACGATCAAGTCAGAGGAGATTGAAGGAGAAGGAGAGATAGTAGTAGCGGATAAGAGAATACTCTGGAAAACCTTTGCCTCCCCCCCTTCTCCCCCCCAGCCGCATATATACCAGGCTGGGGGGTCTTTCTGGGGGGTTGGTCATCGTGTGGCACGATGGAGTTGCCACTGGCATGGCCGTTACAGGGCGTCGTGGGGCAGCGCTGGGTACGGCCATGACAGGGCGTAGTGGGGCTCCGCTTTGTACGGCTGTTACAGGGGATCGTGGAGCAGCGCCGGATGCGACCGTTGCAGGGAGTAGTGGAGCAGGGGGCCGCGGCGTGCCTCAGGGGAACAGCCTGTCGTTGTCGGGAGATTGCCGACTCGGGGTCGGATGACTGGATCAGGGGGCAGCCGACTCGGGGTCGGGCCGCGGAGCCGAAGATATCCGACTCGGGGTCGGATTGCTGGATCAAGGGACTGCCGTAGTCTTCCTGGGCGCGCGCGCCGGTCACGTGGGGCATGGTGGCTAAGTTCCTCCGTAACAGTAGCCCCCCACTTCCGAGCCTGGAACCAGGAGGGGAACGGGTGAAGGAAGTGATGCTTCGAGATTGCCGCCATCCCTCGGAAAGGCGCGCGCGCTTCGAGCTCCCCGCCTCCTTTATGGCGTATAGCGGTTGTCGCCGAACTGGCAGTCTGCGGATTTCGGCGGACATCCTTACTTAATGGCGTCGATTCGCCTTTGGGGCGCGAGCGATCCTTCGGCAGCCAGGCGTCCTCTGGCGTCACCGAGGCGTCATCCGCCTTTCCGCCTATTTAACCGGGGACGCCGCGGGCTCGGACCGACAGTTGGCGCTGTATCAGCCCTCTGGTGATGAGACTACCGTTATTCCGGAGGTGTCATCCGAGCGCGCCCGAGACGGCCGGGTTGGACGCGATCGTTCCCCAACCCGGCCTTCGACTCGGTCGGCTTCGGATGACACGAGAAGGAGGGGCGCGCCGAGGCCCCGGCCAAGCGGGACCCTGTCGATTCCTGGAGCGGCCCCCGCCCCGAGCACGGTCAGCATGACTCTTTCCCAAGCGATGGGTAAGGGTAAGGCTGTAGAACCACCGTCCGGCTCCGGGGCGAAGTCGGGGTCGGCCTTCACTTTCGCCGGCGCCCAAAACCTCATCGAGACCGTCTGTCTTATGTCGGTGAGTGTTCTTTTGGTTGCTTCCGCCACTTATAAGTTCTATTGATCCCCGTCTGACGCTCTCATTTTTCCTATCTTTTAGCTCGCCCAGTACATGATTCGTCTGGAGGAGAGCCACGAGGAACAGGCGAGGCTCCTGGCGAGGGCCGAGAGCCGACTGAAAGCAGTAGAGGAGGGAGGCCAGGCTGCGGCGGGGAGGACGACCAGGGACCTCGAGACGAGGCTCCAGGTGGCCGAAGAGCGGGCACTCGGCTTCGCCGCCCTCGAGAGGCAACTGTTGGAGGCTCAGGAGCAACTCAAGGTTGCCTCGGGTCTCGAAAGCGAGATCAGGAAGGCGGAGGAGCGGGCCGAAAAGCAGTCCTGGAAGGCTGCCGACTTCCGGGAGAGGTGGGAGAAGGCCCGGCAGTCAGCCGACAACGCCCGCAACCGAACCCGGTCTTTTGAAGCCAAGCTGGGCGAATTGGAGTCGGTCTTGGAGGAGTCCCGCGCGAGCGACCAGGAGCTTCGTTCGCGCTTGGAGGAGGCCGAGGCTGCTCGCATTGCTACCGAGGCGAAGCACAAGGAGGCTCGGGCTGATCTGCTGAGGGTCTCCTTCGAGGCGGACAACCGGATTGTGGCGAAGGTCATGGAGGCAAAAGCTCAGATTACGGAGCGAGCAGAGGCGGCGCTGGCCGAGAAGAGCGCGGAAATCGGGCGTCTGGCGGTACAGGCCTATCGTCAGTCCGCCGAGTTCATCCGTGACATGTCGGAGGCGGTACAGGCCTATCGTCAGTCCGATGAGTTCGTCCGCGACATGTCGGACGCGGGGTCCGACTCCTTTGTCTTAGGCTTCGATGAAGGCTTGGCAAGGGTGTCGGCTAAATACCCCGGGATTGACCTGAGTGGGGTCTCCCTCCTCGACTTCCCTCCGGCGCCATTGCCTGCTGATTTTCCAACCGCCTCCCTACCCCTTGCGGACGTGTCCGGCGTTCCCGACCTAGGGGTTCCTCCAAGCTGACCCTCTGTACCTTTCTTTGTATGTTGGTGTTTTGCCAAGTTGTATGGGTCTCGGCCCTGAAACAATGAAAGTTAATGCAAATAGAGTGTTTCTTTATTTCACTTTCGCCCTTCCTCTTTTTAACTCTTGGTAGCGTCTCGCCGACTCCTAACTCTTGAAGTTCTTCCGGCGCTAGGCCAGGCATCCGAGGGTTAGGCCTCAGGAAATTCTTCCGGCGCTAGGCCAGGCATCCGAGGGTCAGGCCTCAGGAAATTCTTCCGGCGCTAGGCCAGGCATCCGAGGGTCAGGCCTCAGGAAATTCTTCCGGCGCTAGGCCAGGCATCCGAGGGTCAGGCCTCAGGAAATTCTTCCGGCGCTAGGCCAGGCATCCGAGGGTCAGGCCTCAGGAAATTCTTCCGGCGCTAGGCCAGGCATCCGAGGGTTAGGCCTCAGAAAATTCTTCCGGCGCTAGGCCAGGCATCCGAGGGTTAGGCCTCAGGAAATTCCGCTCGTTAGTCGGCCAAGGCTGGCGCAAGCCGAGGCGACCGGTCGGGGCTTCAGGCTAGTCTGCTCCCGGGATGATCGTCGGGTTAGCCTGGCATCCGAGGGCCGAGCCTCGGGAAATTCCACTCGTTGGTCGGCCAAGGCTGGCGCAAGCCGAGGCGACCGGTCGGGGCTTCAGGCTAGTCTGCTCCCGGGATGATCGTCGGGTTAGCCTGGCATCCGAGGGCCGAGCCTCGGGAAATTCCGCTCGTTGGTCGGCCAAGGCTGGCGCAAGCCGAGGCGACCGGTCGGGGCTTCAGGCTAGTCTGCTCCCGGGATGATCATCGGGTTAGCCTGGCATCCGAGGGCCGAGCCTCGGGAAATTCCGCTCGTTGGTCGGCCAAGGCTGGCGCAAGCCGAGGCGACCGGTCGGGGCTTCAGGCTAGTCTGCTCCCGGGATGATCGTCGGGTTAGCCTGGCATCCGAGGGCCGAGCCTCGAGAAATTCCGCTCGTTGGTCGGCCAAGGCTGGCGCAAGCCGAGGCGACCGGTCGGGGCTTCAGGCTAGTCTGCTCCCGGGATGATCATCGGGTTAGCCTGGCATCCGAGGGCCGAGCCTCGGGAAATTCCGCTCGTTGGTCGGCCAAGGCTGGCGCAAGCCGAGGCGACCGATCGGGGCTTCAGGCTAGTCTGCTCCCGGGATGATCATCGGGTTAGCCTGGCATCCGAGGGCCGAGCCTCGGGAAATTCTGCTCGTTGGTCGGCCAAGGCTGGCGCAAGCCGAGGCGACCGGTCGGGGCTTCAGGCTAGTCTGCTCCCGGGATGATCATCGGGTTAGCCTGGCATCCGAGGGCCGAGCCTCGGGAAATTCCGCTCGTTGGTCGGCCAAGGCTGGCGCAAGCCGAGGCGACCGGTCGGGGCTTCAGGCTAGTCTGCTCCCGGGATGATCATCGGGTTAGCCTGGCATCCGAGGGCCGAGCCTCGGGAAATTCCGCTCGTTGGCCACGCGCCTGTCGCTTGCCGCTCGACGGGATTTCTCCGTGGCCAGCTACGATCGTGTTTCTCCTCCTCTCCAAGCGTCGCCTGGGGAACACTGGAAGGGCATTAAATGCTAATTGAAGCGTTACCTGGGAAATCGGATCGCCAGTTGCTGCTTGCAAGGAGTGTCAGTTAAGCGGCCGCGATACGCGCGCTCTTCGAGGCGGATGCGGCCTGGGCGCGAGCGGAGATACGTGGGCCGCGGGATACACGCTGCCCGGAGTGTCCTGCATGAAGAATGCAATTAAGGAGAACGACTCTTAGGAGATCGTGGGAGGATACGCCTCGAGAGCCGGAACGGCTCCGGATTTTGTCTGGGTTGGCTTCGATACCCCGCTGGTTGACAATGAAACCGAGGAACCTCCCGGCCGAAGCGCCGAAGGCGCACTTCGCTGGGTTCAGCTTCATGCGAAACTTCCGCAAGGTGGTGAAAGTCTCCTCCAAATCCGCGATGTGCTGGTCTGCATGGCGGCTCTTCACCAGCATATCGTCCACGTACACCTCCATGTTTCGGCCGATTTGTTCTTTGAAGAATTTGTTGACGAGGCGCTGGTAAGTGGCGCCAGCATTCTTCAGACCGAAGGGCATTACCTTGTAGCAGTACAGCCCCCGGTCTGTTATAAAGGCAGTTTTCTCCTCGTCCTGTGGGGCCATCATTATCTGGTTGTAACCGGAGAAGGCGTCCATGAAAGACAGCAGCTGATATCCGGAAGTCGCGTCGACCAGTTGGTCTATTCGCGGAAGCGGAAAGCTATCCTTAGGGCACGCCTTGTTCAGGTCGGTATAGTCGATGCACATCCTCCACTTCCCGCTCGCCTTCCGGACAAGTACAACATTTGCCAGCCACTCGGGATAGCTTACCTCCCTTATGAATCCTGCCTCCAAGAGCTTGTCTACCTCCTGGTCGACCACCTGGATCCGATCCGGGGCACAGTGTCTCTTCTTCTGCTTTATTGGTCGGTGGGTCGGGTCAACGTTGAGGGCGTGAGAAATGACCTCCGAGTCGATCCCAGGTACATCGGCCGCCGACCAGGCAAATACATCGGCATTGACTCGGAGGAATTCCACCAACCGGGCCCGAGCTACCGAGTCGAGATTGGCGCCGACCCGGACCGTCCGGTCCGGGCGGCCTTCCTCGAGGGGAACTTCGACCACACCCTCGGCTGGCTCCCCCTGCCGCAAGGCCACCTCGTCTCTGGCGTCAAGGGACTCGACGCTTAGGGCTTCCACGGGCTTCTTCCCTTTGAGAGTCGCTAGGAAACATTACCGTGCGGTCGGTTGGTCACCTCGGACCTCTCCGATCCCAGCCGCCGTGGGGAACCGCATGAGCAAGTGGTACGTAGAGACCACCGCACGAAGGGCGTTCAGTCCGGGTCGTCCGAGGATAGCGTTGTAGGCCGAGGGAACACGGACGACCAAGAACCCGAGTCGCACCGTGGCTTCTGCGGGTGCAACGCCCGCAGTCACAGGCAGCTCGATGACTCCTTCGGCCGGGACAGCGTCACCAGTGAATCCGATGAGGGGGGTGGATGTTTTGTGCAACAATTGTCTGGACAAGCTCATCTTTTGGAAGGCCTCGTAAAACAAAATATCGGCTGAGCTTCCACTATCAACAAGAACACGCCTTACATCATAGTTTGCCATAGTGAGGGAGATCACCATGGCGTCATCGTGGGGAGTCTGAACCCCCTTTACATCCTCATCAGAAAAGGTGATTACATTGCCGACCCTCTGCCTCTTTACGACGGCCATCCCTGATGCTTCCGCCGAGCCCCCTGCGTTCCTCACAGGCCGAGAAAAGCCCCCAGTGATAGTATGGATCACGCCCGCAACGGGTCGGTTCTGCTCCCGAGGCTCCGGAGGAGCCGGGTCGGCCGGACGCGGGTCCGCGGGGGGACGTCGGTCGCTCACATATCGACCGAGACGCCCCCGACGGATAAGAGCCTCGATCTCGTCCCGAAGCTGGAAGTAGTCCTCCGTGTCGTGGCCGTGGTCTCGGTGGTACTCACAGTACGCCCGAGAGGGCCTCTTCCCAGGGATCTTCCGCATCTGTCTCGGAGCCGGGAGATCCTCCCGCCCCTTGATCTCCATAAGGATCTGGGCCCGGGGAGTCAGGAGAGGGGTGTACCGGTTGAAACGTCGAGGCGGAGAACGAGGGCGTGGGGCGCCGTGGTTCCTCGCCGGCGACGGGCTTCTGCGCCGACGCTGGGGCGTCGGGCTCCTCCTCTGGCGTGCCTCTTTTCGCCTTTTCTTCCCAAGCTTTGGAGGGATCTCGGCGGCCTCCTTGCTCCGGTGGGCGGCCGCCTCCTCGGCGTCCGCATACTGGTTCGCCCGGGACAACAGCTCCGGGAAGCTCCGTGGCAGGCGTTTATCCAGGGAGAAGGTGAGTCTGCCCTTCCGGAAGCCACGCTTCAGGGCTGAAAGGGCCACCTCCTGACTCAGGTTCCGGACCTCCAGCGTAGCCTTGTTGAAGCGGGTAAGATAATCCCGCAGGCTCTCTCCCTCGTTTTGCCGGACATCAAAGAGGGAGTCGGAGACCAGTCGCCGCCGGCTACTGATGGCGAAGTGAGTGATGAAGAGGCGAGTGAACTGGTCGAAGGACCGGATCGAGTCAGCCTCCAGCCCGGCGAACCACGCCCTCGCCGGGCCACGGAGGGTTGCCGGGAAAGCTTTGCAGAGAAGGGGATCTGATGCTCCGTGGAGGAGCATGAGGGTCCTGAAACTCTCGACGTGATCCCGAGGGTCCGCCGCCCCGTCATAGGGCTCGATCGCCGGCATTTTGAAACCCGGCGGATTCGGGGTCCGCAGGATCCTCGAGGCAAGCGCCGGCTGGGAGGAGATCTCCAAGTCGGCGAAGGGATCTTTGGAATGGCGCTTCAGGACCTGAAGTTGTCGGTGGAGATCGTCCACCCGCCGATCCAGGGAGCGCGACCGGTGGGTGGGAGACAAGGAGCGGCGAGAGGGAGACCGACTGGAGCGCGGGTTCCTTGAGGACTGGGGGGTCTGGGAATGCGTCCGGGCCCGCCTCTCGTACCCCGCGCAACTCCGATGGGAAGGTCCCGGCAGAATGGAGCGTGCTCGAGAATCCTCCTCGCGCCGGCGCTCCTCCCCATGGGAGAGGAAGGAGCGCGGGTTGAGGAGGGCAGGCGAACGCCCAGGCAGCAGCGGCTCCTGAGCCCGCTGCGGCGCCCGGGACATCGCACCCTGCAGATTCTGCACCGCCTCCGCGAGGGTGCGAACCTGCTGGGCTAGCTGGTCGAACTGGGCGACTTCGACCGTCTGAATGGGCGGTGGGGCGGTGGAGTGTTGCTGAGAGCGTGTTGGAGATGCAGCGGCTTCCCGGCCAGAGGCGCGAGAGGCCCCGCGACCGGAAGCATTGGAAGCTCCACGACCACCTCGCCGTGCCATTACGATCGCTCTAAGATCCGGCCCTTCCTCTAGCGCCATCTGTTGCAGGTGGTCCAAACCGAGAACGATTGGCACAGCGGTGTGAACGGGGTTCCTTTGGAGTTGGGTTGATTGCGCTCCACCTTCCACCGGAAAACCTGCAGGCAAGCCTCGCACCACCACTGGGGTAGTGGGGGCCCTCCGACGATCAAGTCAGAGGAGATTGAAGGAGAAGGAGAGATAGTAGTAGCGGATAAGAGAATACTCTGGAAAATCTTTGCCTCCCCCACTTCTCCCCCCCAGCCGCATATATACCAGGCTGGGGGGTCTTTCTGGGGGGTTGGTCATCGTGTGGCACGATGGAGTTGCCACTGGCATGGCCGTTACAGGGCGTCGTGGGGCAGCGCTGGGTACGGCCATGACAGGGCGTAGTGGGGCTCCGCTTTGTACGGCTGTTACAGGGGATCGTGGAGCAGCGCCGGATGCGACCGTTGCAGGGAGTAGTGGAGCAGGGGGCCGCGGCGTGCCTCAGGGGAACAGCCTGTCGTTGTCGGGAGATTGCCGACTCGGGGTCGGATGACTGGATCAGGGGGCAGCCGACTCGGGGTCGGGCCGCGGAGCCGAAGATATCCGACTCGGGGTCGGATTGCTGGATCAAGGGACTGCCGTAGTCTTCCTGGGCGCGCGCGCCGGTCACGTGGGGCATGGTGGCTAAATTCCCCCGTAACAGACGCCTTCTCCGGTTACAACCAGATAATGATGGCCCCACAGGACGAGGAGAAAACTGCCTTTATAACGGACCGGGGGCTGTACTGCTATAAGGTAATGCCCTTCGGTCTGAAGAACGCTGGCGCCACTTACCAGCGCCTCGTCAACAAAATCTTCAAAGAGCAAATCGGCCGGAACATGGAGGTGTACGTGGACGATATGCTGGTGAAGAGCCGCCAGGCAGACCAGCACATCGTGGATCTGGAGGAGACTTTCACCACCTTACGGAAGTTTCGCATGAAGCTGAACCCAGCGAAGTGCGCCTTTGGCGCTTCGGCCGGGAGGTTTCTTGGTTTCATTGTCAACCAGCGGGGTATCGAAGCCAACCCGGACAAAATCAAGGCCATCCAAGGTATGTCCCCTCCGACCAAAGTAAAGGAAGTTCAGGAGCTCGCTGGAAGGGTCGCCGCTTTCGGACGATTTGTGGCAAAATCGGCCGAACGCTGCCAACCATTCTTCAAGGTGTTAAAACGCCCAAAAGACTTCCTCTGGACGGCCGAATGTCAAGCAGCATTCGACCAGCTCAAGGAATACCTGGCGTCTCCTCCCCTACTGTCCAAGCCGCAAGAAGGGGAGATGCTCTACCTCTATCTGGCGGTCTCCCCAACCGCGGTCAGTGCGGTGCTGGTTCGGGAAGAGGCAAAGCTCCAGAAGCCTGTGTACTACATCAGCCGGGTCCTACGGGACGCCGAGATGCGGTATACGAAGGCTGAAAAGATCGCCTTCGCGCTGCTGACCGCGACCAGGAGGCTCCGCCCCTATTTTCAGGCCCATTCTGTCACCCTCTTAACTGATCAACCGTTACGACAGATCCTCGGCAACCCCGAGAATGCGGGACGGCTGGTGAAGTGGGCAGTAGAACTCGGTGAGTTCGACATCCGCTACCAGCCTCGACCCGCCATCAAGGCCCAGGTGCTCGCGGACTTCCTCGCTGAGTGCACGGTGCAGGAGGCGGAACCTAGACCGCCGAAAACGCCCAGCCTCGACCTCCCGACCTGGATGCTTCACATCGATGGGTCGTCGAACCCCGAGGGTGGAGGGGCCGGGCTGGTCCTTACCAGTCCTGATGGAGTGATAGCCGAGTATGCCTTGAGGTTTGGATTTCTAGTTACCAACAACGAGGCGGAATACGAGGCCCTAGTCGCAGGACTCAAACTCACCGGGGAGCTCGGCATCCGGCGTTTGAAGGTCTTCACCGACTCCCAGCTGGTGGTCGGGCAGGTCCGTGGGGAGTTCGAGGCCCGGAGCCCGACCATGCAGAACTACGTCCGGAAGGTGCAAGCACTCATTCCCGACCTCGGCAGTGTCGACATCCAGCAGGTCCCCAGAAGCGAAAATGCCAGGGCCGACAGGTTGTCCCGCTTGGTGGGTGCAGAGGCGCACAACTTGTCGAGGGCAATCTACCTGGAGACCCTGGATGCCCCGAGCATCGGCGAGGCTGGAGCGGTGATGGCGATTGATCCGGAGCCGTCTTGGATGGACCCGCTCGTCGCCTACCTCGCCGAAGGGATCCTCCCTGAAGACGAAGATCAAGCTCGGCGACTTGTCAGGAAGTCCGCCCACTACGTACTCTATGAAGGGAGGCTGTATCGGACCTCGTTTACCGCCTCCCTCTTAAGGTGCCTCCGCCCCTCGGAGGCGGCCTACGTCCTCGGCGAAGTCCATGAGGGCGTCTGCGGATCGCACTCGGGGGCTAGGTCCTTGGCGCACAAGATCATGAGGCAAGGCTATTATTGGCCTACCTTGTTGGAGGACTCAAAGGATCACGTACGGAAATGCGACGCCTGCCAGCGCCACGCCAACGTCCAGAGAGCCCCTTCTGTCCCCTTGGCACCAATCACCGCACCCTGGCCCTTCGCACAGTGGGGAATGGATATCCTCGGACCATTCTCCGTCGCTTCCGCCCAGCGGAAATTCTTGATTGTTGCAATCGACTACTTCACCAAGTGGGTGGCGGCAGAGCCGCTGGCCACTATCACGGAGGCGCAAGTCCGGAAGTTCGTGAAGAAAAATATCATTGTCCGATTTGGGGTACCCCGGGTCCTCATCTCGGATAATGGTCGACAGTTCGACAACAAGCATTTCCGTGACTTCTGCGAGGAATTCGGGATCGAGCATCGGTTCACATCTGTGTCGCATCCCCAAACCAACGGTGAGGCCGAGGTGACAAACCGGACAATCCTCCAAGGAATTAAGGCGCGAATCGGTCGGACGGGGCAAGCTTGGGTCGAAGAACTCGAGAACGTCCTTTGGGTGTATCGGACCACGCATCGGACCCCTACCGGGGAGACGCCTTTCAGCCTAACCTATGGCACGGAAGCGGTTGTCCCCGTGGAGCTCAGACTCCCCTCGCCCCGGGTGGCTACGCACCGACCCGAGGCCAATTCGGAGCAACTCCGAGGAAACTTGGACCTCTTGGAAGAAGCGAGGGAAATGGCGCAGGTTCGGATGGCGATGTATCAGCGGAGGGTGGCCCGATATTATAACTCCAAGGTCCGACCAAAACTTTTCAGAATCGGAGATCTGGTGCTAAGGCGAGCCAAAGCATCTCAACCCGCAGAAGGTGGGAAGCTGGCGCCAAATTGGGAAGGCCCGTATAGGGTTCGCTGGGTAGACCGACCTGGCTCCTACCAGTTGGAGGCCCTAGATGGTCGAGAAATTCCAAGGAGCTGGAATTCCGCTAACCTACGGGTGTATTACCAGTAGAAAGACAAAGCCAGAAAGACAGTTCAAAAAATGTATAGTCCTTTTCATCTCAATAATTCCTTGTTACAATGGCGTGTTCGTGTGATTACAAAGAATTTCCAGAGGGAAATTGGGGAGTAAAGAAAGTAAGGAAGAGGTGGGGACTCCGTTAAGCTGAGGATCTGGGATCCCGAGCCCTCCATCCGAAGCAGCTGCAATCCCACCGGGCGTGGGTGCTTCCCCCCGGAGGCGCCATCGACGCCTCACGCAAAAGACGAAGAGCCGGCGCGGACGAAGAAGAAGTTTGCACTGCTTCTAGAGGAACGCCACCTCCAAGGGATATTCCGGTCCTCCCCAGGAGAAGGGGAGAAAAGGAATACAAGGGAGAAGAGCGCGAGGAGGCGCGATCCCGGATGAAGCGTCTAGCGCAGAGCTCAATCGGGAGGTGGGACTGAAAAGAGGGGGGATGTGATCCCGGATGAAACGCCTAGAGCGGAGTTCCGCCGGGGAGAATCTCCTTGTTGATCCCAGATGAAACGGCTAGTTGGCGGAAGTCGCGAGGGGCGCGCCTCCCGTTCCTCCGGCAGGGGTTTCCCAGCCACGCACCGGAGAGGAGGTCCACGATCCATGGCAACCTGAACAGCTCCGGCTTGGCAGGCTCCACCGCACCTGCACTTATATTTATAGCCAAACTGTGGCCCCCCGGTCGTTCCGATGCGGGTGGCTCCAATAAATGCGGGCGCATCGAATCCGGAGCCGTTCCGGCTCTCGATGCGTATCCTCCCACGACCTCCTAAGCGTCGTTCTCCTTAATTGCATTCTTCATGCAGGACACTCCGGGCGGCGTGTATCCCACGGCCCACGTATCTCCGCACGCGGCCAGGCCGCATCCGCCTCGAAGAACGCGCGTATCGCGGCCGCTTAACTGGCACTCCTCGCAAGCAGCAACTGGCCAATCCGACTTCCCAGGTAACGCCTCAATCAGCATTTAATAGCCTTCTGGTGTTCCCCAGGCGACGCTTCGAGAGGAGGAGAAATACGATCGCAGCTGGCCACGGAGAAACCCCGTCGAGCGGCAAGTGATAGGTGCGCGACCAACGAGTGGAATTCTCCGAGGCTCGGCCCTCGGATGCCAGGCTAACCCGATGATCATCCCGGGAACAGACTAGCCTGAAGCCCCGACCGGTCGCCTCGGCTTGCGCCAGCCTTGGCCGACCAACGAGCGGAATTCCCCGAGGCTCGGCCCTCGGATGCCAGGCTAACCCGATGATCATCCCGGGAGCAGACTAGCCTGAAGCCCCGACCGGTCGCCTCGGCTTGCGCCAGCCTTGACCGACCAACGAGCGGAATTCCCCGAGGCTCAGTCCTCGGATGCCAGGCTAACCCGATGATCATCCCGGGAGCAGACTAGCCTGAAGCCCCGACCGGTCGCCTCGGCTTGCGCCAGCCTTGGCCGACCAACGAGTGGAATTCCCCGAGGCTCGGCCCTCGGATGCCAGGCTAACCCGATGATCATCCCGGGAACAGACTAGCCTGAAGCCCCGACCGGTCGCCTCAGCTTGCGCCAGCCTTGGCCGACCAACGAGCGGAGTTCCCCGAGGCTCGGCCCTCGGATGCCAGGCTAACCCGATGATCATCCCGGGAACAGACTAGCCTGAAGCCCCGACCGGTCGCTTCGGCTTGCGCCAGCCTTGGCCGACCAACGAGCGGAATTCCCCGAGGCTCGGCCCTCGGATGCCAGGCTAACCCGATGATCATCCCGGGAGCAGACTAGCCTGAAGCCCCGACCGGTCGCCTCGGCTTGCGCCAGCCTTGGCCGACCAACGAGCGGAATTCCCCGAGGCTCGGCCCTCGGATGCCAGGCTAACCCGATGATCATCTCGGGAACAGACCAGCCTGAAGCCCCGACCGGTCGCCTCGGCTTGCGCCAGCCTTGGCCGACCAACGAGCGGAATTCTCCGAGGCTCGGCCCTCGGATGCCAGGCTAACCCGATGATCATTCCGGGAACAGACTAGCCTGAAGCCCCGACCGGTCGCCTCGGCTTGCGCCAGCCTTGGCCGACCAACGAGCGAAATTCCCCGAGGCTCGGCCCTCGGATGCCAGGCTAACCCGATGATCATTCCGGGAACAGACCAGTCTGAAGCCCCGACCGGTCGCCTCGGCTTGTGCCAGCCTTGGCCGACCAACGAGTGGAATTCCCCGAGGCTCGGCCCTCGGATGCCAGGCTAACCCGATGATCATCCCGGGAACAGACTAGCCTGAAGCCCCGACCGGTCGCCTTGGCTAGCGCCAGCCTTGGTCGACCAACGAGCGAAATTCCCCGAGGCTCGGCCCTCGGATGCCAGGCTAACCCGATGATCATCCCGGGAGCAGACTAGCCTGAAGCCCCAACCGGTCGCCTCGGCTTGCGCCAGCCTTGGCCGACCAACGAGCGGAATTCCCCGAGGCTCGGCCCTCGGATGCCAGGCTAACCCGATGATCATCCCGGGAGCAGACTAGCCTGAAGCCCCGACCGGTCGCCTCGGCTTGCGCCAGCTTTGGCCGACCAACGAGCGGAGTTCCCCGAGGCTCGGCCCTCGGATGCCAGGCTAACCCGATGATCATCCCGGGAACAGACTAGCCTGAAGCCCCGACCGGTCGCTTCGGCTTGCGCCAGCCTTGGCCGACCAACGAGCGGAATTCCCCGAGGCTCGGCCCTCGGATGCCAGGCTAACCCGATGATCATCCCGGGAGCAGACTAGCCTGAAGCCCCGACCGGTCGCCTCGGCTTGCGCCAGCCTTGGCCGACCAACGAGCGGAATTCCCCGAGGCTCGGCCCTCGGATGCCAGGCTAACCCGATGATCATCTCGGGAACAGACCAGCCTGAAGCCCCGACCGGTCGCCTCGGCTTGCGCCAGCCTTGGCCGACCAACGAGCGGAATTCCCCGAGGCTCGGCCCTCGGATGCCAGGCTAACCCGATGATCATCCCGGGAGCAGACTAGCCTGAAGCCCCGACCGGTCGCCTCGGCTTGCGCCAGCCTTGGCCGACCAACGAGCGGAGTTCCCCGAGGCTCGGCCCTCGGATGCCAGGCTAACCCGATGATCATCCCGGGAACAGACTAGCCTGAAGCCCCGACCGGTCGCCTCGGCTTGCGCCAGCCTTGGCCGACCAACGAGCGGAATTCTCCGAGGCTCGGCCCTCGGATGCCAGGCTAACCCGATGATCATCTCGGGAACAGACCAGCCTGAAGCCCCGACCGGTCGCCTCGGCTTGCGCCAGCCTTGGCCGACCAACGAGCGGAATTCCCCGAGGCTCGGCCCTCGGATGCCAGGCTAACCCGATGATCATCCCGGGAGCAGACTAGCCTGAAGCCCCGACCGGTCGCCTCGGCTTGCGCCAGCCTTGGCCGACCAACGAGCGGAATTCCCCGAGGCTCGGCCCTCGGATGCCAGGCTAACCCGATGATCATCCCGGGAGCAGACTAGCCTGAAGCCCCGACTGGTCGCCTCGGCTTGCGCCAGCCTTGGCCGACCAACGAGCGGAGTTCCCCGAGGCTCGGCCCTCGGATGCCAGGCTAACCCGATGATCATCCCGGGAACAGACTAGCCTGAAGCCCCGACCGGTCGCTTCGGCTTGCGCCAGCCTTGGCCGACCAACGAGCGGAATTCCCCGAGGCTCGGCCCTCGGATGCCAGGCTAACCCGATGATCATCCCGGGAGCAGACTAGCCTGAAGCCCCGACCGGTCGCCTCGGCTTGCGCCAGCCTTGGCCGACCAACGAGCGGAATTCCCCGAGGCTCGGCCCTCGGATGCCAGGCTAACCCGATGATCATCTCGGGAACAGACCAGCCTGAAGCTCCGACCGGTCGCCTCGGCTTGCGCCAGCCTTGGCCGACCAACGAGCGGAATTCTCCGAGGCTCGGCCCTCGGATGCCAGGCTAACCCGATGATCATTCCGGGAACAGACTAGCCTGAAGCCCCGACCGGTCGCCTCGGCTTGCGCCAGCCTTGGCCGACCAACGAGCGAAATTCTCCGAGGCTCGGCCCTCGGATGCCAGGCTAACCCGATGATCATCCCGGGAACAGACCAGTCTGAAGCCCCGACCGGTCGCCTCGGCTTGCGCCAGCCTTGGCCGACCAACGAGCGGAATTCCCCGAGGCTCGGCCCTCGGATGCCAGGCTAACCCGATGATCATCCCGGGAACAGACTAGCCTGAAGCCCCGACCGGTCGCCTCGGCTTGCGCCAGCCTTGGTCGACCAACGAGCGGAATTCCCCGAGGCTCGGCCCTCGGATGCCAGGCTAACCCGATGATCATCCCGGGAGCAGACTAGCCTGAAGCCCCGACCGGTCGCCTCGGCTTGCGCCAGCCTTGGCCGACCAACGAGCGGAATTCCCCGAGGCTCGGCCCTCGGATGCCAGGCTAACCCGATGATGATGGGGACATCAGCTAGGCCACCAGTTTATTTGCATGTTTAGTTTATTTTTTGGGTTATTGCATTTTAGGGTTCATTTGTGTATTTTGGGTTTATTGGGAATTATTTTGTGTAAGGGGGTTTATTTTTAATTGTTCTTATTTGGGCCCTATTTATAGGGGACTTTATGTTGATTAGGGTTAATGAAGAATTAAACATTTTTTCTCCACCTATTCTCCTCCTCTCTTCTTCTCTCCTCCTCTTCTCCTCCTCCTCCTCTTTCTCTTCTCCCTCTTCTTCTGTTCTGATTTACAATCCCGCTGAAGTTCTTCCTCCAGATTTGGTCCGGCATCAACTTGGTATCAGAGCCACGTCGGCTTTGCCCCCGCTGCCAAAGCCACGGTCCAGTGTTTCCTCTCTTCCTTTCTCTCTCGGTTTTCACCAGCCCCCCCCTCCCCTCTATCGGTTTTCACCAGAGACAAAAAAAAAAGAAAAAAAAAAAGAAAAAAAAAAGAGAAGAGAACAGCCCCTTCTTGGTTGGCCGTCCCTGTCTCTGTGCCCACACCCACCGCCGTCTCCCTTCACGACGCCGCCGTGCCGCTGGTTCGCCGCCGGAGGTCATCGCGCCCCACGGACACCCACCGTGCCACGACTTCCACGGTTCTGCCACCGTCGGTCCTGTGACCGATCGTCGGAAGAAGCCGCCGCCTGTCACCGCCGACCACGGATCGGTGACCGCGAACGCCATAGCCCCTCTGTTCGGGCGTTCCGCCGCAGCCGCCGAAGCGACCGGTTCGCCCTCCCGAATCGATCGGGAGGTTGAAGAAGAAATCAGGTAACGGGTAAGTCCTAAACCCGTTACCCACAACCCGGTAACCCGGGTCCAACAAGCAAAAAAAAAAAAAAAAAAAAAAAACCTTACCTCTGTCATTTTCTTCCTTCTTCCCTCTTTCCGTGGCCGCGCCGCCCGAGCCCAATCCACCTCCCGCCGCCGCCGAAGCTCGCACGCCGCGCCACCACCGCCTCTGCCGCGCCTTCACCGTCGTGCCGCCAGAGCCCGAGCCGCCGACCGCCTCCCGTCGCTGCCGCCGTTGCCTCCGTCCGAACGCCGCCTCTGCCGAGCGTGCCTACTCCGAGCGCCGCCAGCCTCCGGCACCTCCACCCGAGCCGTTGCCGCCCGAGGAACCTTCGGCACTGTTTCCGACCGTTCCCGCCTCCGCAGCACCTTTCTGATTTCGGCCACCATTTCCGCGGGCACCTCCCACATCTCCTCTCCCTCTCTCACTTCCCTAAATTTCCTCCCTTCCAGAGTTACGCCATCTTCCTCGGGTCCATCCCCGCCGCCGACCTCCCCTCCGTGTACCTCCCATCCAAACCCCCCCTATTTCCCGTCTAGACCACACCCGAGTCCTTCTTTTCCCCCACTTCAATGCAGCCACCCCATACTTACAGGTCCACCCGCCTAGCCCCTCATCAGGCCCAACAGACCCGAAGCCCAACACCACAGAAATCTCTTCCTCAAGGTTCCTCACGGGTTTAATTCCTTAGGGCCGTGCCAACCCCGCTGCCTGTTCCCCTCTTCATTACACGGGCCCAACTGCAACCACAGGCCCACGGCAGCATCCCCTTGGCATCCATTGCAGCCTTGCAATAATTTGGCTTCAGCAATCAGCTCCACTGAGTCCCTTGTGCTGCAGATCCAGACCCATCGCTTCAGCTAGCTCCACCCGGTGCCGACTTCGTGTTCGAGACTCCACAACGGATGCTTCTGGTTGACTGCATCCACCACAGGTAACAGGTTCTTCCTCCTTTTGGGCTTGTCTATCTAATTGTGTTCTAGTTCTCTTGCATGACAACCATAATTGAAAACTTACTTTCCTGTCATATTTTGAAATCCTGAACATATATTACCACATCCGTCCTATTCACCCTCTAAATCTAGATATTAAATTAGCACACCCTAGCGGCAGGATAGTTCTCAACATTCCTAGATCAGATTACTTTCGAACTTTGAACGACTGTAATACGTGTTTGCAACCTAATTTCTTATAGTGACTAATTTCCTGCCTTAATTCTGAAATAACCAAAGTGCAAATTAGTAATATTTAATTTTCAGTTATTTTTGTGAAAATTTGCTGATTTCCGAATTCATAGTAGATTGCATTAGTAGGTTGTCCTGCATTGCATTTGGTAAGTTAGGGTTCATTAGTAGCATTGCATATCATATCACCAACTAGAGTAGTCCCTGCATGCCAACCCGTAGTGGTAGAGAGTACCTCCTCACTGACTCTCAGACCCCTTTATCCACCATGGACCCCAGAGTCATACAAGATATTCTGGAACAATTAGCTGCAATACGAGCTGATAACGACGAATTCAAACGTGAGATCCGTGCTCAAATACAACACCTTAGGACTCCGGAACCATCATCCCCAATCGCAGCTTACCCCGAGTTTGGTTTGACCACACCGCCTGCAGCTTTTCCCCATCCCCCTAGGAACCAACATCATCCTGATCACCAGCGCGATCTTGACGAGAGACTACTTCGTACCGTGCGAGTAGAAGCCCCCACATTTGCTGGTCAATTAGAGCCGAGCGTGTACCTTGATTGGAGAGCAGCCATGGATAATTATTTTGAGTGGTACGATATGACTGATGATAGAAGAGTACGGTTTGCCAAAATGAAGCTTATTGGGCAAGCTCACTGGTACTGGCATAACGTTGAACATCGGCGTGAGACCCAAAGGCTTCCACGCATCACCACTTGGGAGGATATGAAAGAAAAACTGAATGAAAAGTATCTGCCATTCTCTTACCGACAACGCCTTATGGATAGGTGGCAGAAACTAACTCAAGGGACTTTAACCGTCGCCGATTACATTGCACGATTTGAAGAGTTTCACATGAGGTGCGGTGTAATCGAAGAGGAGACTGTTACTCTTTCTAGGTTCCGGGCAGGACTCCGCGAGGAGATTCAGAAAGAATTAATCCTCCGAGAGATTACCACCCTTGGCCAAGCATACCAGTTGGCTCAAGATGTAGATAGTTTCTTACAAGCCCCTGTAGTGAGGCGTACCGACCCTCGACCCATGGCCCCAGGAGCCCGACCTAATCAAAACTACCTCCCACAACCCAAGCAGCTTCCCAATCCTTCTAACCAGCCCGGCCCTAGCCAAGCACCGATTCGGACATCCCCGATACCTGTCCAGAACTCTTCAAATGATAAAGAAAAGGGCATACTAGGTCCCAATCCTCGTTCTAGAAGCCAAACCCAATGTTTCAGGTGCCAAAAGTTTGGCCATATCGCGTCCCAATGTAATGCCAAGACCTATCTAATGACTGAACTTGAAGTAGGAACCCAGGAGACTGAATGTGTCGAAGAAGTCTATGAACCAAACATCGAAGATTTTGTAGAAGACTTTGGAGACGAACAGACCGGGTTAGAGTTTATCCAGTCTGAACCCCAAAATGAGCCTACTGATCGGAATGACCAAAATCCTAGGCTTCATGTGGTTCGGCATACTCTAGCTCAAACCAAGACCGAACAAGATTGGCGTAGAACCTCCATATTTTACACGTTTCTTAAGATCAATGATAAAACATGCAAAATCCTATTTGATAGCGGGAGTTGCATCAACGCCATTGCGTCTGGAGTTGTTTCCCGCCTCGGCCTGAAATCTACCCCTCATCCCAACCCATATAAGGTAGCCTGGGTAGATAAGACATCCATCTCGGTGTCGGAAAGATGCCTTGTACCGATTCAATTCCTATCTTATAAAGACGAGATCTGGTGCGACTGCCTTCCGATGGACGTAGGTCAAGTCATTTTAGGGAGACCTTGGTTATACGATAGGGACGTCACACTTCATGGACGTTCGAATTCGTGTAGCTTTATGTTCCAGGGTCGGAAAATTGTACTGAACTCATTGCCTCCCCGAGAGCCCGCCTCTACAAAAAAGAGTGCTACCCTACGGAAAGATAAATCACTTCACATCATTACTTCGAACGAGGTAATAAAAGATATCGACAGCCAATCACCTGTGTTTAACCTTGTGGCTAGAGTTATCAATGTGGAGTCGAATCCTGAGCACCCACCCGCAGTAGTTTCCCTGTTGGAGGAGTTTCACTCTGTTTTCTCTCAGGATCTTCCAGATATACTTCCTCCGATGCGTGACCTCCAGCACGTCATTGACCTCATTCCTGGAGCATCCGTACCAACTCTTCTCCATCATAGGCTCAACCCAAACGACCACACCAAACTGAAATGTAAAGTTGACAAACTCCTCACTCGAGGGTATATTCATGAGAGTTTGAGCCCCTGTGCTATACCCACACTCCGCACCCCCAATAAAATTACGGTTAAGTATCGTTTTCCCATCCCTAGGCTGAACGACCTCTTAGATTTTATGTCTAGTGCCACGATCTCATGGCAAGATGTCAATATGGACTTCGTGTTGGGACTTCCTCGTACCTATATCAAGCACGATTCCATATTTATGGTTGTGGACCATTTTTCGGATATGGCGCCTTTTCTCCTATGTCCTAGGACTTCTAACAATTCTAGAGTTGCCAAACTTTATTTCAATGAAGTCGTTAGACCTCCTGACCTTCCAACACCTATTATGTCTGATAGAGATGTTAGATTCGTGAGTTCCTTTAGGAAAATTCTTGGACACATGATTGGCACTAAATTAAAATTTTCATCGGCCTATACTAGGACCTGGGATTTAGTGTTACCGACCGCCGAGTTTGCATATAATAGTTCAGTCAATAGGTCCTTAGGCGTGAGTCCTTTCGAAGTGGTGAATGAATATAAACCTAGGCAGCCCATAGACTTGATTCCCATGTCTCATCAACATAGAGTCTCTGAGTCTGCACAATCATTTGCTTCACACTTGCATTCATTGCATCAGGAGATCAGCAAACATATTCACTCTAATAATTTAAAATATAAATCTCTTGCTGATTTGCACAGACATTATAAAGAATTGAATGTAGGCGATCATGTCATGGTAAGAATTAGACCTGAACGACAACCTTCGGAAATGTTCAAAAAGTTGCAATCTCGTAGTGTGGGACCGTTCAAAGTTTTAAAGAAAATCAGTTCGAATGCTTATGTTGTAGATCTTCCTGAAGACTCTGGGATTAGTGCGACATTTAATATTAAAGATTTAGTCCCAAACAAGAAGTCCACATTCATTCCTTCTGATCCTTTTGTTGATACACCCATTGTTGTTGATCACCCTGACCCAGCACCTGCTATTGAGCCTCCACCTCCAAAGTTTCATGCACGCAGAGAACACATAGAACATATATTAGATGAGCAGGTTATTTCTACCAGGAGAGGAAGCTACCAACGTTACCTTGTTCGGTGGAAAGGTCGAGCCGAATCAGATGTGACGTGGATTTCGCAAGCCGAGTTGCAGCGCCTTGACCCTGATTTTCTGGAGCAGTACGATAGCCGACCAGATCTGCACTCGACGAGGTCGAGTTTTTCCCACCCGGAAGGAGTTGATGGGGACATCAGCTAGGCCACCAGTTTATTTGCATGTTTATTTTATTCCTGGGTTATTGCATTTTAGGGTTCATTTGTGTATTTTGGGTTTATTGGGAATTATTTTGTGTAAGGGGGTTTATTTTTAATTGTTCTTATTTGGGCCCTATTTATAGGGGACTTTATGTTGATTAGGGTTAATGAAGAATTAAACATTTTTTCTCCACCTATTCTCCTCCTCTCTTCTTCTCTCCTCCTCTTCTCCTCCTCCTCCTCTTTCTCTTCTCCCTCTTCTTCTGTTCTGATTTACAATCCCGCTGAAGTTCTTCCTCCAGATTTGGTCCGGCATCAGATGATCATCCCGGAAACAGACCAGCCTGAAGCCCCGACCGGTCGCCTCGGCTTGCGCCAGCCTTGGCCGACCAACGAGCGGAATTCCCCGAGGCTCGGCCCTCGGATGCCAGGCTAACCCGATGATCATCCCGGGAGCAGACTAGCCTGAAGCCCCGACCGGTCGCCTCGGCTTGCGCCAGCCTTGGCCGACCAATGAGCGGAATTTCCTGAGGCCTAACACTCGGATGCCTGGCCTAGCGCCGGAAGAATTTCCTGAGGCCTGACCCTCGGATGCCTGGCCTAGCGCCGGAAGAATTTCCTGAGGCCTGACCCTCGGATGCCTGGCCTAGCGCCGGAAGAATTTCCTGAGGCCTGACCCTCGGATGCCTGGCCTAGCGCCGGAAGAATTTCCTAAGGCCTAACCCTCGGATGCCTGGCCTAGCGCCGGAAGAATTTCCTGAGGCCTAACCCTCGGATACCTGGCCTAGCGCCGGAAGAATTTCCTGAGGCCTAACCCTCGGATGCCTGGCCTAGCGCCGGAAGAATTTCCTGAGGCCTAACCCTCGGATGCCTGGCCTAGTGCCGGAGGAACTTCAAGAGTCAGGAGTCGGCGAGACGCTACCAAAAGTTAAAAAGAGGAAGGACGAAAGTGAAATAGGGAAACACTTTGTTTGCATTAACTTTCGTTGCATCAGGGCCGAGACCCATACAACATGGCAAAACGCCAACATACAAAGAAAAGAACAAAGAAAAAGTACAGAGGGTCAGCTTGGAGGAACCCCTGGATCGGGAACGGCGAGCACGTCCGCGAAGGGTAGGGAGACGGTTGGAGAACCGGCAGGCAATGGCATCGGAGGGGAGTCGAGGAGGGAGACCCCACTCAGGTCAATTCCGGGGTATTTAGTGGACACCCTTGCCAGGCCTTCATCGAAGCCTAAGGCAAAGGAGTCGGACCCCGCATCCGACATGTCACGGATGAACTCGGCAGACTGACGATAGGCCTGTACCGCCTGACGCCCGATTTCTGCGCTCTTCTCGGCCAGCGCCGCCTCCGCTCGCTCCGTAATCTGAGCTTTCACTTCCATGACCTTCGCCACAATCCGGTCGTCCGCCTCGGAGGAGACCCTCAGCAGATCGGCCCGAGCCTCCGTGTGCTTCGCCTCGGCAGCGACGCGGGCAGCCTCAGCCTCCTCCAGGCGCGAATGAAGCTCCTGGTTGCTCGCACGAGTCCCCTCCAAGGCCGACTCCAATTCGGCCATCTTGGCTTCAAGAGATCGGGCTCGGTTGCGGGCGTTGTCGGCCGACTGCTGGGCCTTCTCCCACCTTTTCCGGAAGTCGGCAGCCTTCCGGGACTGCTTTTCGGCTCGCTCCTCCGCCTTCCTGATCTCGCTTTCGAGACCCGAGGCAACCCTGAGTTGCTCCTGAGCCTCCAACAGTTGCCTCTCGAGGGCGGCGAAGCCAAGTGCCCGCTCTTCGGCCACCTGGAGCCTCGTCTCGAGGTCCCTGGTCGTTCTCCCCGCCGCAGCCTGGCCTCCCTCCTCTACAGCTTTCAGTCGGCTCTCGGCCTTCGCCAGGAGCCTCGCCTGTTCCTCGTGGCTGTCCTCCAGACGGATCATGTACTGGGCGAGCTAAGAGATAGGAAAAATGAGAGCGTCAGACGGGGATCAATAGAGCCTATAAATGACGAAAGCGACCAAAAGAACACTCACCGACATGAGACAGACGCAGCTGGCAGCTCCGACTTCAGGGATCCTCATCTGCCGGACCTGCCTACGGTCACCCTCCAGCAGCACCGTCTCGATGAGGTTTCGGGCGCCGGCGAAAGTGAAGGCCGACCCCGACTTCGCCCCGGAGCCGGACGGTGGTTCTGCGGCCTTACCCTTACCCATTGCTTGAGGGAGAGTCATGCCGACCGTGCTCGGGGCGGGGGCCGCGCCAGAAATCGACAGGGTCCCGCTCGGCCGGGGCCTCGGCGCGCCCCTCCTTCTCGTATCATCCGAGGCCGACCGAGTCGAAGGCCGGGCTGGGGACCGACCGCGTCCGACCCGGCCGTCTCGGGCGCGCCCGGATGACACCTCTGGAAAAGCGGTAGTCTCATCACCGGAGGGCTGATACGACGTCAACCGTCGGTCCGAGCCCGCGGCGTCCCCCTGATCGGTGGGCCCGGACCCGTCTGTCGGCGTCGGAGTCGCCTGCTGGCGGGGCTTCTTCGCCGGTGGGACCCCGCTCGGAGGAGTCCGTTTCTTCCTCCGGACCGCTTCCAGTAGGGACGCCCTACTAACAGCCATTGCCCTGTCCGACTGCATGACGTCGTCGATTTCTGCAAAAAGAACGAGATGGTTAGAAACTAAGAAACTGATGGAAAGAAGAAACGAAAGAGGAGAAAAGAGCTAAAAAAGAAGGAGTGATGGCGGGCTCACGGTCGGCGGGGACCGAGCTCAGACCGACGTTCACCAAGGCATCCTCGGAAATAAGGCGAGCCACCGGGGGGAGCCGGCCCTCGGCAACCAACCCCCTCAAAACGGCGACGCCATCGGACTCCTCCCTTGACAACCTCGATAGGCCGATCGGGGACTTCATCGGCGTCTCCCAGGTTGTCCCGATTCCCCAAGAGGGATCTACGTCAATGAAAAAGAAACGCTCCTTCCAGCCATGAATGGAGGAAGGAGCCTCCTTGACGAGGCCGCACCCTCGCCGCGCCGCAAAGCACCACCACCCTCTGTCCCGGGGGTGGCCGTTCAGGCCGTAGCATTCCCAAAAGACATTCAGGGTGGCGGGAACCTCGTGCATGCGGCAGAGAACCTGAAAGGCCGTCAGGGTACGCCATGAATTCGGCACCAGTTGCGTCGGCGCCACTCTTAAACCTCGAAGCACCTGCACGACTAAGTCCGATGGGGAAAAGCGGAACCCAGCCCGAAGGATGTCCTCATTGATGGCGGCCTTCCCTGGAGGAGGATGGGACATCCTCTCCTCAGGCCCCGGGAGCGTAACGTTGCAGGCTTCAGGAAGGTGGTACCGGGCCACGAACCTATCTAGGTCTTCGGGGACCAGCTCCGACTGAATGCGGTCCGCTCTTACTTCGTCCATCCCTAACGGCCAGAGAATCTACGGTCAGGACGGGGTCAAGAGGGAAGAAGGGACCGGAACGACTGGGGTACACTAATACGAAAGGAGAAAGTACGGAGAGCCCTAAATTGAAGAATGGGGCAACTCACCGGAAGGGAAGGAAGAACGGCTCCAAGAGCATCAAAAGAGGAGCGAACGAACAGTCCGACAACAACGGCAGCAGCACAAGAGAGAAACTCGAGGATGCCTGTGGAAAGAAAGGCGGACGGGGAGGGCCCCCGGTTAAATAGGCGGAAAGGCGGGTGACGCCTCGGTGACGCCAGAGGACGCCTGGCTGCCGAAGGATCGTTCGCGCCCCAAAGGCGAATCGACGCCATTAAGGAAGGATGTCCGCCGAAATCCGCAGACTGCCAGATCAGCGACAACCGCCATACACCATAAAGAAGGCGGGGAGCTCGGAGCGCGCGCGCCTTTCCGAGGGATGGCGGCAATCTCGAAGCGTCACTCCCTTCACCCGTTCCCCTCCTGGTTCCAGGCTCGGAAGTGGGGGGCTACTGTTACGGAGGAACTTAGCCACCATGCCCCACGTGACCGGCATGCGCGCCCAGAAAGACTATGGCTGCCCCTTGATCCAGCAATCCGACCTCGGGTCGGATATCTTCGGCTCCGCAGCCCGACCCCGAGTCGGCTGCCCCTTGATCCAGCAATCCGACCTCGGGTCGGATATCTTCGGCTCCGCAGCCCGACCCCGAGTCGGCTGCCCCTTGATCCAGCAATCCGACCTCGAGTCGGATATCTTCGGCTCCGCAGCCCGACCCCGAGTCGGCTGCCCCTTGATCCAGCAATCCGACCTCGGGTCGGATATCTTCGGCTCCGCAGCCCGACCCCGAGTCGGCTGCCCCTTGATCCAGCAATCCGACCTCGGGTCGGATATCTTCGGCTCCGCAGTCCGACCCTGAGTCGGTTGCCCCTTGATCCAGCAATTCGACCTCGGGTCGGCAATCTCTTGACAACAACAGACTGTTCCCCTGAGGCACGTCGCGGCCCCCTGCTCCACTACTTCCTGCAACGGCCGAATCCGGCGCTGCCCCACGATCCCCTGTAACAGCCGTACAAAGCGGAGCTCCACTACGTCCTGCCATGGCCGTACCCAGCGCTGCCCCACGACGCCCTGTAACGGCCACGTCAGTGGCAACCCCATCGTGCCACACGATGACCAATCCCCAAAAAAACCCCCCAGCCTGATATATATGGGGCTGGGGGGGGAAGGGGGAGGGTAAGAAAGATTTTCCAGAGTATCATCTTACTTGCTACCTCTCCTTCTCCTTCTCCTTCAATCTCTCCTGACTTGATCGTCGGAGGGCCCCCACTACCCTGGTGGTGGTGCGAGGCTTGCTTGCAGGTTTCACGGCGGAGGGCGGAGCGCAACCAAAGCAACTCAAAGGGAACCCCGTTCACACCGCTGTGCCAATCGTTCTCGGTTTGGACCCCCAGCAACAATTACTATTCTCGATTTTGTTATATCTACTTGCTAAAGAAAAAATCTGAAGCACTTGATGCTTTTAAAGTCTTCAAAGTCGAGGTAGAAAACCAACTTGGTAAGAGAATTAAAGTAGTAAGATCAGATCGAGGTGGTGAGTATTTTGGTAAATAGACGGCCATAGGCCAAGCTCTTGGCTCTTTCGCAAAGTTTCTTGAACAGTGTGGCATAGTTCCTCAGTACACCACTCCTGGCACGCCTACCCAAAATGGTATAGCTGAAAGGAGGAATCACACATTAATTGATATGGTCAGAAGTATGATGAGTCTTTCTAACCTACCACTTTTCTTGTGGGCTGAAGCCTTAAAAACAGCCACGTATATCTTGAATCGGGTTTCTTTGAATGTTGTTCCAAAGACACCCTATGAGTTATGGATAGGAAGGAAACCGAGTTTGAGACATTTTCACACGTGGGGTTGTAAAGATGAGGCTAGGGTGTATAACCCATATATCAAGAAGTTGGACCATAGAACCGTATCAGGTTTCTTTATCGGTTATCCAGAAAGGTCCAAAAGGTATAGGTTTTACTGTCCATCATCCCATATCAAGATCATAGAAACAAGAACTGCGAAGTTCTTAGAGGATGACTCAATTAGTGGGAGTGCACAACCTCGACACATAGAGTTTGAGGAACTGGCAGAGCAGAACTCTTCCTCACAAGGGACTTCTAGACCTATTCCATATGGGTTTATACCATTTTCAATGTTGCAACCCATAATTCAGGAACCTCGAAATGTGGAGGTGGAACAGGAGCCGCTCCATCAAGTTACTGAACCCGCTGCTATCCCACAGCAAGAACCAGTGGGAGAACAGTTAGAATTGAGAAGATCCTCTAGACAGAAAAGATCGGCCATACCGAATAATTATATCGTCTACCTACATGAAAATGGCCTATGTGTTGATGATCCCCTTAGTTTTTTCGAAGCCATGAATAGTAATAAATCTGAAGAGTGGTTCAATGCCATGAAAGATGAGCTTGAATCTATGGCTCAAAACCAAGTCTGGGACCTTGTTGTATTGCCTAAAGGTTTGAAGCCTGTTGGTTGTCGATGGATTTTCAAGACCAAACAAGATTCGAAAGGTAACATAGAAAGATACAAGGCCCGATTGGTAGCCAAAGGATTCACGCAGAAAGAAGGTATTGACTTCACTGAGACTTTCTCTCCAGTCTCGAGAAAGGACTCCTTCAGAATTATCATGGCTTTGGTAGCTCACTTTGACCTTGAGCTACATCAAATGGATGTCAAAACTGCTTTTTTAAATGGAGATTTGTGTGAATATGTTTATATGACTCAACCTAAAGGATTCATACAAGATGGGCAGGAGCACTTAGTATGCAGACTTAAGAAGTCAATATATGGACTAAAACAATCCTCCCGACAATGGTACCTCAAATTCAATGAGGTGATTTTGACTTATGGTTTTAAGGAAAATGTTGTTGATCAATGTATATACCAAAAGTTCAGTGGGAGCAAAGTTATATTTTTAGTCCTATATGTTGACGACATTCTGCTTGCTAGTAATGATCTTGGCCTGCTACATGATACGAAAGCCTTTCTAGCTCAGAATTTTGAAATGAAAGATATGGGTGAAGCTTCCTATGTTCTTGGCATAGAAATTCTGAGAGACAGATCGAAGGGTATTTTAGGTCTGTCTCAAAGACCTTACATCCATAAAATTCTGGAAAGGTTTAATTTTCATAAAGGCAGATCCAATACTGCTCCGGTACATAAAGGGGATACACTCAGTAAATCGCAATGCCCGAAAAATCAGTTGGAACAAGATGGGATGGTAGATATACCTTATGCGTCTGCAATTGGCAGCCTTATGTATGCACAAACGTGCACACGTCCTGACATAGCTTTTGCCGTTGGATTGCTTGGTAGATTTCAAAGTGACCCAGGCAAAGCTCATTGGGATGCTGTCAAAAAGGTATTTAGGTATCTACGAGGGACTACAAGTTTCATGCTAACATATAGGAGGTCAGATAAGCTGGAGATTATTGGGTTCACTGACTCTGATTTTGCCGGCTGCCCAGATACTAGGAAGTCAACATCTGGATATGTCTTCCTACTAGCAAGTGGAGCAGTTTCATGGAAGAGCCAGAAGCAGTCTATTACTGCTCCTTCCACAATGGCTGCATAGTATATTACTTGTTATGAGGCCACATCACAGGCGATTTGGCTGAGAAACTTTATCACAGATTTTAAGATTGTGGACTCTATTTCTCATCCACTCAGGCTCTTTTGTGATAATTCATCAGCAGTAGCTTTTTCCAATAACAACAAGTTCTCAAGTGGGTCTAGGCATCTAGACACCAAGTATGTTGTTGTAAAGAAAAAGATTTCTAGTCGTCAAATTATAGTTGAGCACATCGGTATAGACCGCATGCTTGCAGATCCGATGACTAAGAAGCTAGCACCTGGTATCTGTATGGATCATGTAAAATCAATGGGAATTGTTGATTCTTTTGATGTGTAAAACTATGCAGTATATACATTGGGGTCTATGTAGATCATGTACAGTTATGTATTTTGTTTTGACTGGCTATAAAGTTGTTTCTAATCCATTGGGATTATACGTTAGGACCAATGATAGACATAAAGATATGTCTGTCATGAGAGTGAATTAAACATGACTCGTTCACTCATTAAGTATCCCAAATAAAGTTACTTGATGATTATGCTTTGATAGCACTTGTGGTTACGAAAGGAAGTGTGTGGCTCTTTAAAAGGATAGCACAGGACTGCCTGACCCTTACCATTGAACTTTTTCATTCAAGTTAAAGGAACCTAGAGCATGGTGAAAGGACCATAAAGTTGTTTTATTAAAAAAAAATGCCGGCATTTAAAGTTTTTTCCTCTGATTATTCAATCACTTGACCACATATAGATAAATTTAAAGTATATATATATATATTATAAATATAAAATATGTATATATATATATATATATATATATATATATATATATATATATTCTTTTGAAATCTTGTGGTCAACATGATCCAAGTGGGAGATTGTAAGCTTATGAGCTTCTGGATGTGGCCCAAGTGACCACGTAGCTGTTCATATAAGTGTAACCCACTCCGGATGGGCCTAAGTGATTGATTATTGGGTCTTTCACTTATATAAATACTTAAGGTTATTGGGTTAATTGTGACGATCCCATCCGTCGGATCTTGAGAGTTATCTTTGATGGGGAGAAACTCCACTAGTATTTATAGGGTCTTGGTCCCCCTCCCAGATTGATCGATCATTTTTCTCTTCTATCAAGTGGAATATCCCTTCTGTCCATACCAAGAGAAAGATCAAGTCTCAAGTAGTGTTGGGCATCGGGCCGTGCCGGGCCGGCCCGGCCCAGGCCCACCGGGCCCAAGGTCTAAACGGGCCGTGCCTGGCCCGGCCCGCTTATGAAGCGGGCCGTGCCGGCACGGCCCGTCGCGGGCGCAAAAGGAAGCCCGGCCCGGCCCCCGGCCCGTCTATTGGCGGGCCGGGCACGGCACGCCACGGGCCGTGCCAGGCACGGCCCGTAACGGGTGCAAACAGGTCGTGCCTGGCACGGCCCGCAACGGTGAGGGGTGAGGAAAATAGCCGTTTCCAACGGCTATTTTGGGAAAAAGTCGGTTTTACCCCTCCCAACAGTCCAATAATGGCTGAATTGAGGGGTATTTTGGGAAAAAAAATTTGGGCTTTTATAAATAGCCCTTTCCTCCCTCATTCTCACCACAACAAACCAACTATTCTCTCCTTCTCTAATACTATTATTTCTCTCTTCTAAAGTGCTCTTCTAGCAATTTAATTTTTAGTTTGCATTTAGCAAGTGTTCAAGTGCTACACAAGAGGAGGTTCCTGTTGAGAAGAGAAGGTCACTCCTGTTGAGAGCACAAGAGGAAGCTCAGAATCTCGGCTCTGCGGCTCTGCCTCTGCCCTCCGACCCTCTACTCAATTCCTCCAATCCTCCTTGTGGTTAGTTTTTATTTTTTTAATTCATCAATTTAGATATGTCATCTTTTGAGGAAAGTCAGTTTGGCATTCCTCCTGTTTCTGAGGGAGAAGAAACTAATCCCCAACCCCATGTTCCTAGTTCCTCTAGAACTAGTGAACCGAGTGAAGATCAAACCTCTTCTCGTAAGAGGACTAGTGCTGTATGGACTGAATTTGATAGAGTTATGGTTGATGGAGTCTGGAAAGCTAAATGTAAAAAATGTGCCAAACTTTATAGTTGTAGTAGTAGTGGGGGAACAGGGCATTTAAAAAGACATCAAGAGAGTCATAGGATGCATGATTCTCATGCTCAAACTCAAAGTACCCTTAATATACAAGGAGGATTACTTGTAGGTAATTTTGCATATAATCATGAAAATCAAAGAAAAGCACTTGTAAAATGGATAGTTAAGGATGAATTACCTTTTAGTTTATGTGAATCTTTTAATTTTGAAGAATATGTTCAATTAAACCTACAACCTGCTTACAAAAGAACTAGTAGGCGTACATTTAGAAGAGTAGCTATGACTAACTTTTTAGCAATGAAACAAAGTTTAATTGAATCACTTTCTACTTTAAATGTAAAAATTTCATTAACTTCTGATATTTGGTCAGCATCTGTAGGTAGTAATTGTTTTATTGCCATTACTGCTCATTATATTGATAATGATTGGCAATTAAATAAACGTATTCTTGCTTTTCGTGCTTTTGATTTTCCACATTCTGGACAACAAATTTCAAATATCATTTATCAAACTGCATGTTCATATAATATTAATGATAAAATTATGTCTATTACTTTTGATAATGCATCTAATAATAATTCTGCTGTTGCATTATTAAAAGACTCATTGCATCCCATGTTAGATGGAAATTTATTGCATATTAGATGTGCATGTCATATCTTAAACCTTTCTGTTCAAGCTGGCATGGGTATGATTCAAGATGTGATTGGTAAAATTAGAAATGCAGTTTCTTTTATTCATGCTTCAAGATCAAGACTTCAAGAATTTAAGGAACTATGTATAAATCATGGTAAACGTTTTAAAAAATTTAAACTTGATGTAATTACTCGTTGGAACTCAACATATAGCATGATACATGATGCATACCCATATAAAAACTTATTAAGTGCATATATTAATGATCGTGGATTAGGCTTTACATTGACTGAAACTGATTGGAATAAAGGAAAAAATTTGGAAGATTTTTTGCTTAGTTTTTATAATGCTACCAATGTTCTTTCTGATATTTATTATCCAACTTCATGTTCATTTTTACAACAAGCATATATAATTAGTCAAAAATTTGCAGAACATAGATATGATGATGTTTTAATGCCTATTATTGACCTAATGGAATCTAAATGGAATGAGTATTGGGACAAGATATGTCCTATGCATAACTTAGCTGCTGTATTTGATCCTAGAGTTAAATTAAATGGCGTGCTAATTTTACTTGATGCATACTGTGAAAATATGATTAAAGATCCTGAACTTGCTAAAAATGAGGTAAAACAACTTCTTTATGATATTTATGCTATATATGATGAAAAAATTCATGGATCTAGAACACAAATACAAACCTCTATTCCTTCTTCTAGTAGTTCTCGTTCGTCATCTATTTTTTCATTCATTGCACAGAGAAGACACACACATGCTTCAAGTTTATCTTCATCTTCTTCATCTTTAAGTAGTGAACTAGAATTTTATTTACGAAATGATCTTCAGTCTGCATATGATGAAAATCAAATAGAGAATCTAGATGTATTATCTTGGTGGAAGAGTGTTAGAAATCAATATCCTGTTATGTCTGCAATTGCACGCGATATTTTAGCCGTGCCGATGTCCACGGTAGCATCGGAATCCGCTTTTAGTGCAGGTCGGCGTGTTCTTGACGAAAAGAGAAGTAGGATGACGGGCGAAACGGTGGAGATGCTTCTCTGCTTCAAAGATTGGTTGGATGCTGAGGCAAGACTTCAAAATAAAGGTGGACATAATACAACATCCTCTTATGATGATGATACAAACACTACTGAAGACTGAAGAGTGAATACTGATTCACTGAATCACTGATGATTAGTAAGATTTCTTAATTTTTTATAATTGTACATTTTTATTGTATTTTGGAGGTCAGACCAAGGTCCAAACCTCGGCTCTTTGGCCCCTTTCTTATTGTATTCTGGAGGTCAGACCAAGCTCCAAACCTCCCTTCATGTACCATTTTGATTTAAATTAATAAACTGGTAGGGGTCTATGCCAAACCCCCCACCATTAAGGTGGCTTTATATTCATAAATCCTTAATTTTCAATATTTATTAATTTATTAAAAAAATTTATGAAGTATTAATTTTTATCGGGCCGGGCCGGGCCCAGGCCCGGACCATGCCAGGCCCGCGGGCCAGCCCAGCCCAGGCCCTGATGGGCCGTGCCGGGCTGGCCCGCGGGCCGTGCCGGCCCAGGCCCGAAGCGGGCCATGCCGGGCTCGGCCCGTGGGCCAGTAACCTGTGACCCGGCACGGCCCCTTTAAATGGGCCGTGCCAGGCACGGCCCGGCACTGTAGCTATCGGGCCGTGCCGGGCCGTGGGCGGCCCGGCCCAGTGCCCAACTCTAGTCTCAAGGAGCGGAAACCAATAACCAATACAATGGAATCATCTTTCTATGGGTAATTGATCTCTTCCCTAATCTTTTGGTAGAGATTTGGCAAATCTAATTTTTCAGGCAACAAATTCTCCATTTCCTCGAAAATAACAATCGAACCAAGTGGGCAAAGATAGGATGCTCTCTCTCATTCATCCATGTAAAGTCAGATTATCTTTCATACGTTGTGGTCATCCCTTTCTATTCTCAATATATTTTGTGATGTTGAAGTTGCCACCCAGCAACCATGGACCAGGATGACCATGTCTGGTATATTTCAAGAAGAAATTTTTCCGGAGATCATGCTTGTGAGGACCATAAACAGAAGTGATTGTAAGGGATTGCTTCAGAGCTGGGCAGTGCAAGATAGCAGGGAGGGAAAAAATCCTTTTGTTTGAACATCTGAGAGAATTAAAAGAAAGAGCAGTTCCAGTCTAAAAGCAGCCCCTCAGTAATGCCAACAAAGTCCGCATGAATCCATTCATCAATTCTAGAGCCCCTAATACAGCGAAGGAATGATAGAAATGGAGATGCACTTTTTGACTCCTGAATCATTATGATGTCGTAGCCTGAAGATAAAATGAGGTCCCTGATAGCCCTTCTTTTTGATGTAGGCCCAGAGCCTCTAACATTCTATGAAATGATGATCATTTTCATACCACCATAGCAACTCGATAAGGGCCATGCTAGGAAGCCCAAGCATCACAAACCTTTTCAAGGGGAGATTAGGCTCAACATGGAGTAGGGAAGCAGGACACAACATTAGCCAATGTGAGCAAGAAACACATAATTTAACAGAATTAAGTGTTTAACAGGTAGCCAAGAAGGTGAGTATTCCAATTTAACAGATAGCCAACAAGCAAATATCTAGCCCAAAATCTAGACACCGGCAAACCAAACACTTTAGAGAGGGAGGAAAATAAACTAGCCTACTGAACAGTACGTAAAAAGTAGCTAGCCCAGGAGCGCCAAGCAGCCAAAATGTACGGAGATTAAAAATAAGGATAGAATCCAAAAGCCCACCAAGACCCACAGCATGGCCAGCATTCCATCCAAAACATCAAACAGATTATTACCTAGGAGAATTCCAAACCATCAGTTAACAGCAAGGGACACCTTTTTCTTTTCAAGATCAAGAAGGGTATTGAGCCCCGCCACCTCCTCCGAGAATGTGAAGCCGCAAGCTCTCCCTCATTCCAGGAGGAGTCGGTGTGAGATAGCATGCAACAAACGACTAGGGTCCTGCTGACCAGCATCCCTCCCAGTCATTTTTCGTTTCCTTCTGCGCCTGGCTGTTGGGAGATTGGATGTAGCCTCCTTCACCCCATCAACTGCCTTCAGCCTTATAAGTCTGGTGGCTGTGAGGGGAGGGGCATCTGGCAAGAAGATGGGAGACAAACTTAGACGACTTGCCCAGCTGGTTGGGAGTTGGGGACGAGTTTCGCCTCCACATCAGGGGCTTCCAGCTTCCTGATTGTAAATATCGGTCACTCTAGATGGCCTCGCCCCTTGTGCCTTGGTGGGGTTCACCTCTTCTTCTTCTTCTTCTTTTTGTTTCTTTTTTTCTTTTTTTTCTTTTTTTTTTCTTTTTTTTCTGGAATCGGCAAATCATATAGCTCTAAGTGAGTACACCCTGCCAAGTCAGAAGAAAGAAGTGGGGTTCATCTCGGGGGAGGGGGATAGCTATTGAAACTTGCCCCATGTCAATAATTGCTGACTGATGAAGTAGAACAGCAAGAACAGAGGTAAAGATCGAAAGAAAAAGAATTTGATTAAGAATGAAGATGGGAAAAGAGAATCGTCACAAGAAGATTGAGAGTAAAAGTGTTTTCATTCTCTACTGTTTTTAGAATACAAGAAGTCTAAACTCAGAATACTAGAGTTGAATACAAGAACACTTCTTTCTCTCTTCTGTCATACTACTCTGTTTATATAACAGCCTCATTAACCACCGAGTAACTGGATGCAACAGTATAACAGTATTTCTAACTGACTAACAGTTCTAACTGAAGCTTAACAAACTTAACTGAATCAACTGAATTACAGCTAAGTTTAACAAACATAGTAAAGGCTGTATAAATAGAACTGCAACACTCCCCCTCAAGATGGCATGTGAATGTTATGAACACCCATCTTGCTTAATAATGCATTGAATTGAGCAACTCTAAGAGCTTTGGTTAACATGTCAGCAAGTTGATTTGCTGTGGAAACATGTAAGGTTCGAATAAGACCAGATTGTACTTTGTCTCTCACAATGTGACAATCAATTTCAATGTGCTTTGTTCTTTCATGGAAAACTGGATTGGCAGCAATATGTAATGCCGCTTGATTGTCACAAAAGAGTAATGCTGATCTTGTATGATTAACATTTAGATCCTTGAGAAGATTCACAAGCCATGTGAGTTCACAGCATGTAGAAGCCATGGAGCGGTACTCCGCTTCTGCAGATGATCTTGAAACAGTGGTCTGCTTCTTCGATTTCCATGATATGAGTGACTCCCCAAGGAAAACACAGAATCCTGTGACTGATCTGCGTGTGTCTGAGCATGCTGCCCAATCCGCATCACAAAATGCTTTCAAATGTAGTTCTAAATTTGAGGAAAAGAACAACCCTTGCCCTGGTGTAGTCTTTAAGTATCTCAATACATGGTAAGCTGCATCCAAATGTGGCTGTTTTGGTGAGTCTAAGAACTGACTTAACACCTGTACAGAGAAGCTCAGATCTGGCCTGGTTATGGTAAGATATAACAACCTTCCTACAAGCCTTCGATAAACCGTGGGATCCGCAACAGGTTCATCTTCAAACCTGCTCAATTTTAAATTCTGCACCATGGGGCATTTTGTAGGTTTTGCACCAAGATATCCGGCATCTTCTAATACCTCCAAAGCATACTTTCGTTGAAAAACAGATATCCCTTTAGAACTTCTAGCTATTTCAAGCCCAAGAAAAAATTTTAAGGTTCCCAAATCTTTAAGCTTGAACTGTGCATCAAGGATCTGTTTGAGATGATCAATATAGGAAAGATTGTTTCCTGTAACTATTATATCATCCACATACACAAGTATGGCAGTATATGAGCAGTCATTTTTCATGGTAAACAAAGAATAATCTGCTTTGGATTGAACAAAACCATGTGAAACAATGAATGATGACAACTTCTCAAACCATCGTCTTGAAGCTTGCTTTAAACCATATATAGATTTGTTCAATTTGCATACTAATTTCTCCCCCTTCTCCCCCTGCTGCTCATAACCAGGAGGTAAGTTCATGTATACCACCTCATGAAGATCACCATGTAAGAATGCATTGTTTACATCTAGTTGGTAGAGGTGCCAATTGTTAACCGCAGCAATTGCCAATAATGTTTTGATAGTAGTCATTTTAGCAACCGGAGAGAATGTTTCTTGATAGTCTAAGCCAGCTTGTTGGGTGTAACCTTTAGCAACTAACCTTGCCTTTTTTCTTTCCTCTGTACCATCAGCTTTAAATTTTGTTTTATATACCCATTTGCAGTCCACAACTTCTGCACCTTTAGGCAAAACAGTAACAGTCCATGTATTGTTTTGAATAAGAGCTCTCAGTTCATTATCCATGGCAACTTTCCATTCAACAGACTTAAATGCTTGACCATAAGTTTTGGGATCCACATGAGATGAAATAGATAAGGCATAAGCACGATGAGAAGATGAGAGCTTGTCATAGGTCAAGAAATGAGAAATGTCATAAGGTTTACCTTGCTTTGCAGAATTTTCTGATTGCTGGTTGACCAATTGAGAGTGAGGGGGTCTTGAGACCAAACTACAATGATATTCTTGAAGATAAGAAGGGGGACGTCTAATTCTAGATGACCTTCTAAGTGACTGATTTTGAATAGGTTGAACAGCTACAGGGGAAGAAGCTGAATGTGGTTCTGCTGCAGACTTAGGAATTGTATTGGTAATTAAGATTCAGAATATCAAGGGAATTTGATGTATGGATAAGTGTTTCAAATCCAGAATTGTTCAAACTTGTAGGACTATAAATGGATTGAGGGAAACAACAGTCATTATGAATGTTAGAGGATGTGGAAAAGATAGTATCATGATACGGAGAAGAAGAAGAAAGAGTATCATGATACGGTGGTGAATGTATAGTGGGTGTAAGAGAGTTATGTTGGAAGGGAAAGATGGACTCATGAAACACAACATCTCTAGAAAAGAAAACTGTTCTTGACTGAATGTCATAAAGTTTGTAAGCTTTCATGCCATGAGAGGGTATCCAAGAAAAATGCATTGTCTAGCTCTAGGATCAAATTTTGACCTATGTCTCTTCAAAGTAGATGCATAGCATAAACAATTGAATACTCTTAAATGAGAATAAGAAGGCTTTGAAGAAAATAGGACTTCATAAGGAGATTTATTGGAAAGTTTGGGGGTGGGAATTCTATTGATAAGATACACGGCAGTGAGAACACAATCTTCCCATAAATTCAAAGGAACATTGGCTTGAAACATTAATGCTCTAGCTATGTTAAAGATGTGCTGATGTTTTCTTTCCACAATTCCATTTTGCTGAGGAGTTTCAACACAAGTTATTTGGTGAATGATACCCTTTAATGAGTAAAATTCTGTCATGTTGAATTCCAGACCATTGTCAGACCTAATCATCTTAATTTTGACAGAAAACTGAGTTTCAATAAGAGAATAAAAGGATTGAATAAGTGGCCGGACTTGTGATTTTGAGTGCATGAGATACACCCAAGTTGCTCTACTAAAGTCATCTACTATAGTGAGGAAGTATTTTGAACCATCTAGGGAAGTTGTTGAAAATGGCCCCCAAATAACACAATGAATTAAATCAAAAGGAAACTTAGATGCATGTTCAGATTGGGGAAAATTCAATCTATGTTGCTTGGCAAGAGGGCAAATTGTACAGTGAAACTTCTGATTAATATGCATCTCAGGTACAATCTTATTCAACACACTAAGCATGGGAAATGGAATATGTCCTAGCCTACGATGCCAAAGGCTGGAATTGCATTCAGCATCATCAAAAACAGCAGACAAAGAAGCAAAAGAACTATTGACAGCTTGGCTGTTGTTCACCTAAAGATGATACAAACCATTCTCAAGTTTCCCCACTCCAATCGTCTTCCATGCAAACAGGTCATGTATAAAGCAAAGGTTTGTTAGAAAAATAAGGCAGCAATTGTGAGCATTTATGAGTTTGCTTGCTGAAATAAGGTTGAAAGAAAACTGAGGAACACAAAGAACATTGGTCAAGACTAAAAATTCTGTGAGCTTGACTGTCCCTATGTGAGTTACAGGCACCAAATCTCCAGTGGGGAGCTTGACGGTTGCATTGACATGGGTTGTGATAGTGTGGAGGTGTGAAATGGAGCACACCATATGATCTGTTGCCCCTGTATCTATGATCCAGGAGGTTTGGGTTTGCTTGTTACTGCACATGCTTGAGAAACATGCAGATTTACCTAAAAAAACTGGGGTTGATGCCAAATGGAAATTACCCACTTGATTTACAGTAGGTTGCACTGGATTTTGTGTGGCAGAGGAAAGAGATGAAGATCCAGATGAAGAACCATGGGACTGTAATTGAGGTTTCAGAACAGAGATAATTTTCTGGCACTGTGCTGGAGTAAGAATCATTTGAGAGAAATCATCCAATGACTCTGAAACATTTGCTGCAGGAGATCCTCTGCCCTTTGTGAACTTGAAACCGGGAGGAAAGCCATGAAGCCTATAACATTTTTCCTTTGTATGGCCTGAGATCCCACAGTGGCTGCAAATTGGCTTGTCCTTCCTAGAGATTTGATTTTGATTCTTGTAGTTTTGTTTCTGTGTAAACCTTTCATTTGAAGAATAGGTACCTTGATTCCCTTGTTGCATAGATTTGCTGACGAAGGCAACTGATTCTACCTTTTGAGTCATTGAGGATACCACTCTTTGTCTTTCCTCTTGAAGAATTAAAGCAAATACCTTATTGATTTGTGGAATAGGATCCATTAGCAAAATTTGACTTCGAATTGCTGAGTAAGATTCATTCAATCCCATAAGGAACTACATGACTTGATCTTCATATTGATAAGGACATTGATGGTGAGGCCTGAAATTTGACAATTCCTCCCAAAATCCCTTTAAACAAGTAAAATATGGAATGACAGAGTCTTGATTCTGAGAAAGAGAGGAAATATTTTTCTGCAATTGAAAGATCCTTAGTCCATTGCTTTGATTGAACCTCTCTTTCAGCTCAAGCCATATCTTTCTGGCCGAATCCATGTAAATCACGCTTGAGCTCATTTCTTTTGGAATAGAATTCAGAATCCATGAGGAGACTACCATATTGCATCGTCTCCATGCCATGTATTTTGGATCATTTGGTGGAGGCTCAATAATGCTTCCATCAATGAATCCCTCTTTGTTCTTGACACTCAATGCCATGATCATGGATCTGCTCCAGGTAGAGTAGTTGTTTTCATTCAGAATCAATGAAACTAACTGTAACCCCGTGTTATCACCATGATGCAAGAAGTAGGGGCTGGCTGGATCTTCGACGAAGCTTTGCAATGGAGAAGAACCTGACTCAGACATGATCGGAAGTGTTTAAAGCTCTAATACCATGTCAATAATTGCTAACTGATGAAGTAGAACAGCAAGAACAGAGATGAAGATCGAAAGAAAAAAAATTTGATTAAGAATGGAGATGGGAAAAGAGAATCGTCGCAAGAAGATTGAGAGTAAAAGTGTTTTCATTCTCTACTGTTTTTAGAATACAAAAACTGAATACAAGAAGTCTAAACTCAGAATACTAGAGTTGAATACAAAAACACTTCTTTCTCTCTTCTGTCATACTACTCTATTTATATAACAGCCTCATTAACCACCGAGTAACTGGATGCAACAGTATAATAGTATTTCTAACTGACTAACAGTTCTAATTGAAGCTTAACAAACTTAATTGAATCAAATGAATTACAGCTAAGTTTAACAAACATAGTAAAGGCTGTATAAATAGAACTGCAACACCTCATCTTACGTGAAGGCTCCGAAATCATTTCATGCTCCATTCAATGGGGCTAAGTAGAACAAAGGACACATGCAGCTGAGTTTGGCCGCAAAAAGTTGGTCTAAGTTGGGCTTGTAGAATGAAGCTTTCTAAGCACCAGACACAGCCGAACTATCAAAAGAGATCAAGTCATAGAGCCCCTTTGTTTTCTCGAGCCCCACCCCGTGTGGCTTGGAATTCAAATTGGTGTTGGCTAAACCGAGTTCATTGGCTTGTTTGTTCACACTTGGATGGCTTGTGAATCAGGAACTACAGCCACCTGGATAAGGGATCGAGGCAGCCATGCACCTTCTTGCCGGATAGATCACCATCGCCTTTGTGGATCTTAGAAGAGGAAGGTGCTGGTCAAGCATCCTAAGGAACAACCTCCCGGTGGATTGTAGCAGCTCTTACATTCGAAGGTTCCTCGGTCATCTTCTGTAAAGTTCTCCTCCTGAAAGTCATCCAGGTGTGGCAAAGGATGGGGCCTAGCCTGATCATCAAGAGAAAAGGGCCCCTCTTTGCATCCAGTCACCTTCCCGATCAGATCTAGGAGCAATATCCGATGGCAAAGGTCTTCCTGCTGAGGCATCCTTGATGTTCACGTATGCCTTGAAGGTTGCATCCTCCAGGGTCATCCGGACGATCTTGGGGATTGCTTCCAAGCGCTCACAAAATGCAATGATTTAAGACCGGCATGTCTGTGCCCACCAGGGTTCTTGGATTCACTCTCTCGAGAAGAGCAGACCAAGCTATCAATCTCTTGAAGGATTTACTATCCCGAGCATGAAGCGGGACCTCGATCAGCTCCAAGCTAGCTTTGTTTTGCAGGTTGCGAGGAACAGCACCCTTCCTACAAGGCCAAGGTTGTACCCTGAATTCAAACCACCGGTCTCTTTGGTTAGCTTGGCGGAGAGCCCTAAGGATGCATCCTCTCGAGGCAAATAAAGCCATGAATGTGTTGTATCCGACGGGGACTGGATCCTAATCAAAAAAAGGATGGAAGTTCTTCAAAGTATAAACAATCCTCTGTGGTCCTGATGGCCAAGTTCTAGGTTTCCAAGAGAGTACCTCAACAGGAAAAACCAGCATGGCCATCTCTAAGACCACATCCGCTGACCTTAAAGAGTCTCTATTCCACCAGCCTCCTGGCCTCACAACTCTTCCTGATCGGCGATCAGTGTTCCTCCGACCTCGTTGTCCACGACCTCCACCTCAACCTCCTTCTCTGCATTGACATTCCTCCCACTTAGACTACTGGTTTTTCATCTTCCAAAGAAGGTTTATGCAAGGAGTTTGTGCAGGAAAATATTTTTCCAAAAATAAAGTATTTTGCTCCATACACGTACCTATAGTGCCAATGATCTGCATCATGGTGCATGCCTTAATTGTGGCCGGTCATTTCCCAGCTTTAATATCCCAGAATACTGCTCTATTTGTTTTTTGTTTCCTGCTTTATGAGTTCTCAAGTGGCTCTATCTTTACTTTTCCAATCCCAGCTTTAAGATCCCAAATGGCTGTACCGGCTGTGTTTTGCTAAAATCCTTTTTTGTAATAAAAGAAAGGGCCTCACACAAAAGAAAATGCTAGTAGCCTTTCCCATTCACATTAGTTCATCAAGAAGGTTATGCACTATTTGCTTAACATTTAATAACTGCAATTATTGGTTTTATTACTATGCATTGCCTTTGGATTGATTAGCCTAAACTTGTTATCAATCAGAGTCATGCAGAATGCGTTCTACAATCATGTAAGGGTGGAAGTTGGAATCCTAAGATACTTTCAATCTTGTTATTTCAATTACTTTTTTTCTAAACCGCAATCTTTAATTAATCTTCCAATTCACATATATATATATATATATATATATATATATATATATATATATATATATATATATATATATATATTAATTACACCATTGCTGTAATTTTTCTATATTAAGCATGAGAAAGACAAGATTGATCTAATAATTTCCACCAAAAGAGGGTGATGGACTATAAAAAAGCTTAAAGTAACTGTTTTCAAATTGATGAACTTGGGTTTGCCCCAGTGGTCATGTCTCTTAACGACAAAGAGATTCTGGATCAGAGACTTGGATAACGCAATTCTAAGTATTGGACCTTAGCAATGAGGGTCTCTCTCTCTCTCTCTCTCTCTCTCTCTCTCTCTCTCTCTCTCTATGTGTGTGTGTCTACATATATATAATTAAAAGAAGAAAAAAAAGTTAATTTTTGAACTATCTACCTCTTTTAGTGTGAGTTATTAGATGAATCTTTTCTTCCTTAAGGTTAATATAGAGGTAAGGAGGATATTTATATTTTCCCTCAACAATACATACAAATTTGTAGCATTTAGAGTTATCACTGCCATCATCATCATTTGCTTATCAATAGAGGAGGACATCTCAATTTTCTGAAAAAAGTCATGCCATCATTGTGCCTGTATTATATATAGGTTGTTGTAGATGCATATAAGGAATAGCTACCCTTGCCAAGGACTTCTTTCCACCAGCTAAATCCAGCTTCAGAAGCATCAACTATAAGAGGACGGGTCATGACATCATATGTAACAGTACATCTTGTAGAAGGAAGAAATTAAAGATAGCTTCAAATGTAGCTAGCAAGTCTTTTTGAAAATGAAATTCCAAGCCAATATTATGATATCCGTTAACCTAACTCCATGTCTTAGCTTTTAGAAAAGACCCATTTCCACCTTGCTCGAAAGGATGTCCCTATCAATAGAAGTTACCTTGATGCCTTCCTCCTGCAAATACCTTGGCTTCTTCCATCCACCTGAAAGAAATGGAAGTCCAAAACCCCATTTCAATGGCAAGTAGTGATAGTATTTCAAACCCTATCGAAGATTATAGAGCTTCCCAAATCAATGTGAACAAGAAAACTTCAACCATTACTCCTATTTCTCCAAAAAATGCAAATGATTGCACTGGTGTAAAAATGAATCCTTTCTAAGTGTTTGCAGCATTCGAAAAAAATATAGTGGCCACTTGGGAAAAGAGTCTAATCATTATATATCTTCAAGAAGCCATGGCCAACCAAATGTATGTAAAAATTAGAAAAATGTATTTCAAAGAGGAGAGAACTAATATACTGGAGTCCCTTTAGGGTGCTTACACCATTTTTTCTCTCTCAAAGAAAGCATTGCCGAAAGCGATGTCGACACAAGGAAAGAGTAACTTTTCCCTTTTAAAGAAGATTAGTGTTTGAGTCAACTAATCGATGACTGCATAATGTTGTATAACTCTCGTTAGCCACCATTTGATTGCCATTCATCTTATGGCCATGGAGTATTGTATAGCACTCTACAGTGCAAACCGTGCATCCTAGAAGAATTATGCTTGAGTCAACTAGCTTATATATGCATACATATTACCTCCTCATCCGTGGCGTTTTCCCCTTTTCCCATGCTGCAGCTCTCACCTCCCTTGTGCTGAACTCGAGGGAAGTGAGCCCACTGTAATTTTGCAACAAACAAGAGCTAGTGAAACAACTGCCTTCTTGTGACCACCCTAGCCATTACGACACAATAGTAACAAGAGTCCAATTGAAAACTCACATTTTTAGCAGCCGTGCTAAAGGCCTCCTTGTGGGTGATGTTGGGTTCTTTAGCTTTGATCCTCTGAATCTCTTCTCTGCATAATATTTTTTATCACCAATTTGGTCTTTAGATTTGTATCTTTCAGCTAGTATAACGTGTTATATCTGACCGTCGTATGTAATGTAATGTGGGTGGAAGCGGTTTTTAGTGACTTCAGAAGTTTTCTTTTAAGTAGTAACTTGCGAGTTTGAAAGTTTTGATCTTCTCTAGCTAATCGGGGGGGAAAAAATTGTGGAACTTCAAAAGCATACTCGGTTGGCAACTTGATCTAATACTCTATTGGGAGGTCTAAATGATCAACTAAGTCTGTCTGAACTCGATGACTATCACCATCACAAAAAAAAAAAAAAAAAAAAAAAGGAGGAAGAAAAGTCGATGGAGAAGAGTTCTTTTACTTGATGAAGCGGTTATAAGCTGATGGAGCTCGCTGTCTCTTCTCTGGAGCTGTAGAGGAACCAAATGAAAAATATTATGCCCTGATTCTTCTTTCTCTAGAAACCTGAAAAAAGATGGATATGAGTGGGGAGGAAAATGAATGCTTACGTTTATTTACCACAGGGGTCTTAGGGGGACCCTCTTTTTCATTGTCTTCTTCATCGTCTCCATCTTCGCCGGCCCTGGGAGGCGCATCCCCACATTCTTCATGTTTTTCCTACGGAAGTTTAGAAGACATGATTATTAGATGTAGATCCATGGAACGATTGGCAATAATTGTGCATGAAGTTGTAGGAGAAGGTTGACGACATTGTCGATGCAGCATATACAACAATGATGCAGGAAGTAAGGTCCAGGTGGTCAGAGACTACCTCATCAGTCCCTAGGGAGGCTAGGAGCTGCAGAGGAAGAAAGGAAGTCCGCACCAAGCTAACAGAGAGGAGACCAGTGCAGTGTCCACATCGAACTGTCACCACCTTCAACAGGCTGCTGCATGGTACACTGACCTGTAGCTCATAGGAGGAACAGAAGGAACTGAGAAGCATGGAAAGATGCCGTACGATCAAACGAGTAACCGATGAATTCGAAAGATCATGGAGGGAATGCATCTACCAGCAGAATGGTTGTGCAGAAACTGCACTGGACATAGCCTAGTTGCTCTGGGAGCTCCAGGAACGAGTTGCACGCAGACATGGTTTCGCTTTGAGCTGAAGACTGCTTCAAGGATAAAAGATGAAAGAAGCACGGTGGCCGCTGGGCCTGTTTGATCATAGCAAGGTGGTCTTATAGGGGGCTATAGGACATGGTAATGACGATGGAATGCTCGCTGTTGTTCTGTCACATTATAGAGAACAATCGGTTCTCTCTGATTAAGGAATTTTTGTTTCCAAAGCATGAGAAAAGCTTCGCAAAGCCAGCAGTGTCATGATCTTATCCGAATCAAAACTATGCTTATCTAATCTGGCTGTTACTGTAAACGACATTAAAGTGCCCCACAGGTGTGCTTGAACTTTTTATATGCCTAGCTAGCTGGCCGATCAGCACAAAATTCAAATAGAACTGCCACATTATTTTGGAGGCTATATATATATATATATATATATATATATATATATGGTGAAGACATCCGACTGCGCTGTCAGTGGTATCAGCCAGGATCGAAAATAGCATCCCTGAGTGAAGATGGTGAAAGTGGCTGTTTTTGGATCCAGAAAAGACACAGTGCTCGTTTTTGCTGTTTGCTTCATACGTTGTTTTCTCCGCAATTACTCTCCACTCGTCTCCTCCCCTGCCATCTTCAAAGGAAACGGCATCTAATCTCCGTCTCAAGTTTCTTCCCTCGTTCCAAGGCCGCTGCCTGCTTTGCCGTGGTCGATCCCATACAGGGGAAGTGGATGGTTCTGGAAAGGGGCATTGGGCGAAGGAAGATGGCATCTCCGCACCACTAGATTGGTCTTCCCTCGAGGGTGGGTCGCTTTCGCCAGCCACAAATGCCTCCCCCATTTCTCCAGCCGACTCCTCTTCTTTCGGGGCGTCTCTGAAAACGGATGGATTCCCATCCGTCCGAACTCCCACCTCCCCTTTTTCTTTGCAGTTTGCACCTGGGCTGCAAACTTTAAAAGCGGCACCTACTCCCCTACCACGAAGAGGCATCCCTGACGGGGTACCTGAACCGCCACCTGCTCCCTTACCAATCTCGCACCCGAGCTGCTCGCTTCTCGCTGCATTGTCGCTGTAACCTTGCCGCATCAAGCCACCCTCGTTACTGCCTCAACGCCGGAACCATGTGCGGCGCACCGGGCTGCTCACGTGCAACATGCGTGAGCTTGATTGGTGCGGGGTGTCAACCTTTTGAATTGTTAGAATGTGTCTAATGAGTAATGAATCTCCACAACAGTGTCCTGTTCTTTGGTTGCGGTTTGTTAGGATAGTTATTTCAACACTTACTTAGATAATGTTTGTTTATTTATTTATTTATTTTTTTTTAGGATAGTACGCTCAGAAACTCGAACGAGATGAAGAAGGTGGAAGGCCATGACCTCAGTTGAGATGGCAGGGAGGAGTCGAGGTGGGGATTCGAAACGGAAGGTAGGTCAAAAAAACAGGGGAGCGACGGTGGTTTTGCGCACGTCCTCCGGCCACGCCAGCATACCCAGCCAAAGGTCTCCGGCGGCAGATGAGCACCCGTGCCCCCCTTCCGGCTGGCGTCCGCCTGCTCCCATCCTTTCCGGCCGAGGATTCCGCGTTCGATTTCCTCTTTCGGGCGGAGCCAGGGAACTCGCCCAGCTTCCAGCTAGACAGTTCGAGCAATCCGGTCCATTCGGACCGGCCGTTGGCTAATGACGGTCGACTCTTCACATTTCAGCAGTGTATCTAAAATTTTTGGTCTCTCAGCGCGCGCGCGCGTGTGCATATACCATCATTATTTCTTAAACTTCTGATCTGATACAGAAGTTTGATTTTGTAATTTTGTTTGACTGCAGTTTAAATTGCCCATGGATCTTAACTTCATGACAAACTCTCTGGTGTGCATATTTTGTATCAAGGATATTTATGTATATTCTTGCGTGGATGTTGCCGATCTTAATAATGCACATGCTTCTGTCCCTAATTACTCAAATCAGAGAAAATGAAAAGGTGTTGATATTGCTTGGTACCGAGTATAAGGCGTGCAACCGCCCCTTTTTTTGTTTAATTTTCACATCCTAAGCTTGCCGGTAAAGGATTTTAAACTCCTGGAGCATAATGGACTGCACTAAATTGAAAATTTATCCTTGGAAGCCATCATCTATTATTTTTTGATGAAAATGCAAAGAATATTTAAAATCAAATTTCATTAAAAAAAATACTATTTTTCTTTTGCACACAATCGCATCACTTAATTTGACTTTTTCTAAGGGATAATTGGCAAATGCTATTGTTGATGCCCTTGTGAGTAATGGTAATAAATTGAATATTGCCATGCTCAGTCCTGTTATGAAATAAAATAAGCCCAATTTTATCTGGGGATAATGGTTTGGTGGTAAGTGCAGATTGATGGCTCCTTGTGAGGAATGGAATGAACGTTTGCCATGCTTTTCTCTTTCTCTAATTTATTACTTGTGTGCTTTTTCTCTCCTTTTATGCTGTTCTCTCATGTTATATAAGCTCTTTGCCATCTACTAGTGCATACATTAGCATGCACATATGCTTGTGTATGCTTTCAAGGTATATACTGTTACACGCAATTAACTCCCTAATCTTATTTCTATAAGATCCCATTTGGTAGCTGAATGTAGAGTCAAAAGTGTTTAGATTAAGGGGAGGAGACAATCAACAAAAGGGTAATATTTTTTCTGCCTATTGGATTAGAATCACTAAGGCCCTGTTTAGATTTTCTTATAAAATTATGCTGAAAATTCTGTAAGAACCGAGCTTGTTGGCCCATGTAGATTGCATTTTCTAAAGGACTATCCAAATCCAGCCTAGATCTTAGCCTTTGAACTGCAAGAGAGATTTTTTTTTTCTTTCCATAGAATTTGGGCTAGGTGAAGTCTGGTAGATACTGAGCCATGCTTAAATGGAAGACCCAGTCTATGAATTCTACATTATTTTCAACCTAATTCTATAAAAACAGCGGCCCTAATACCATACAATGTCCTGTTCAACTCCTTAGGAGGCGTTGGATCATAATAGATGCCAAAGGAAAAAAACTGTGAACGTTGGGTCAGCACACTTTTAATCATTATTCCAGTATTCTTCAGCATTCTATTTAATATTTCCTGTTATACATTTTCCCCTACTGGAAATGTTCTGTCTCCTTTCCAGCAATGTTGGTGTAATAGGAGAGCAGCCATTATTCTTCCTAGGACTGGACATGCCCATTAAGCACCCCTAGTAGAAAATTGAATGAGCAAAAGGAGAAGATTATCCAGACGTTCAAAGGCAGGAGAGCTTTCATGCAAGTAATTTTTGGGTTTCCAGATACCATACATTATGATTTGTTTATTATGCTCTTGCCGTATTTTATTCTGTTTGAGAAGAATTTTTGGCATATTTTATCATGTGTCTTTTCAGAATGACTTTGTGCAACATTGGTTTTGATTACATTTGATTGAGAGATCCATTGATAGTTTTGGACTCCTTGGAAATATTTGGGTGCCGGCTCCTCACACCAAACAAATATGAGTACAACCAACAAAATCAAAAAAAAAAAAAAAAACTATCTAAGCAGATCGGGAATGTCCGCCTAGTTCACCAAGAGGAAGCCCCCAGAGTGATGCGCGCGCATTAAAGGCCACCCAATCAGCAGTTATGTTTGCCTCCTAGTAAACATGTGCTGCCCTAAAAGCCCCACAGTCCTCGGTCATCCTCCATATGGTTTGGATCAGAGTCAGCTCGTCCGCCACGGTATGCCGCCTGCTGATCCTCTCGATCACAAAAGCGGAGTCACTCTCCATGTAAATATACTCGACACCTAGAGTGTGCCTCATGTAGACGACATCCTCCCATGTCGCCCGCAACTCTGCTCCACTGGCTGAGGTGTCGTGGATCCGGTACCCACCAGCCACCATAAATCTGGAGTGGTGGTCTCTAATCATAAATCTAACATCTCCCCTCATGCCCTGCTCCGCAGCACTGTCATCAAAGTTCATCTTAAGAAAACTAGGGGGTGGGGGCTCTCAGAAAACAAGAATAAACCTGGTAGCTAACTCGGCTGAACGAGAGACTCAGATGTCCCTAGCCGTCTCGGGGGACTGAGATAGTGCACTGTTGATGACCTTCGATGCATGAAGCAGGGCTCTAGCTGCCACCATCTTCAGATGCAGCCGCCTATCGCGAAATAGGCACACAAGACTCCCACTCCACCATATCTGACCTCTGGATCCACAAGTAGAGTGTCGGATTCACCAAAATTTCTTACCTTTTATGCTTTTCAATGTTGCCATTGCCCCATTCTTCCTTTCCAGCTGTAATAAACGTAGGCAAGTGGGCCAACTTGGACAAACTCGTCTTTAAATAGGTTGCTTTCTGTTAAGATGACGTCGACTCTCCAAGTTTCCCATCCGGGTTGGCATCTATTCCCCCGTCTCCCAAGTGAACTGGGTTATGCCTCTTCGAGAGGTAAGCAGCAGAGCGGTGGGATCCATCTAAAACGTGTTAGGTGGCGTAAAAGCATATACAACGTGTTTGATAGCAATGCTCAAAGAGATTATAACAGATTGGCCACCAACCATGACATTGACACCAGGGGATAGCAATGAAATAATATGATTTATTTTTATCAGCACATTCATCTCAATAGAGTCAGAAGCTCATTAACTATTGCTATCAGGAAGGAAAGGGTTTCTCTGAATAAATGCACATCCAAATCATCTTTGATCAACAGCAGGATGGTCACGGTGAAATGGACCTGTCCGCTTAGCCCCTTCTTCCGAAACTGATGCAGGTGCATGAATGCCAGACAACTTGCATGCCATTTTCAGAGTATTAAATGGCCGAATTTAGAAAAGTTATTAACATAAAGGTTTCAGGTCTCTTTCTCTTCTTTCCAACAAGCCTAAGAACATTATAATCCGAGTTATGGTTGGAAAGTTATAGGTATTTCAAGAGGCAGGTGTCTTTTGACCTTTCAAATTTTCTAAGAGAATTTAGTTGGTTTTGATGTCTTTTATTGTGTGAGATACCCATATTAAGGTGACTTTTGACCTTTCATTTTCTTTTGTCTTTTCATGTTACCCATGACTTGCCTATAAATAGTCATGAATTGTAATGAGAAGGCATCCAAGTATTTGAATGAAAGTTATCTTCCTCCTTGCACAAGAAATTTATCTTGTCTTTTCTCCCACTTCCATTGGATTGCAAATTGATCCCAGCGGTATCAAGTAGTATCAGAGCGAGGTTATCATCTCTTGATGTTTCGAGAGGAATCCTATCGCATTTCTCGTGGTGGTGTTGACGCAAGCTTCAACCAACCATGGCAAGCCGAGGCAACCAAAGTCGTTCTAGCGATGAAGAACCTCGTAGAGAGCGAGATCTTCGCGACATAGAGAATGATGAGTTGCGGCGGCAAGTCCAAAATCTTACTGAAAGGTTAGCTCGTTATGAGCAAAACCTGAGTGAAGAGGAGGGCGGCACCACTGAAGAAGATCGCAACACCTTCCGTGACTAAAGTTTACGTCGTGGTAGGAGGAGCAACTCTTCTTCATCTCACTAACATCGTCATCAATTTCGATTTCCAGACATCAGGGTAGACATTCCTGAGTTTGAAGGAAAAATGCAACTCGACATCTTTCTAGATTGGCTTAACACTGTTGAGCGGATCTTTGACTACAAAGAGGTCCCCGATGAGCTTAAAGTAAAGATTGTAGCCATCAAGCTTCGAAAGCATGCATCAATATGCACCAATGAGAGAAATTCAACATTGCATTGATCTTATGCGAGGTGCAATTTTACCAAACAAGGCGGCATATAGAATGAGTCCCAAGGAGCATGAAGAATTGCAAAGACAAGTGAACGAGTTGGTGGCCAAAGGCTTGGTACGTGAAAGCATGAGTCCATGTGCGGTTCCTGCCTTACTTGTCTCCAAAAAGGATGGAACATGGCGCATGTGTATTGATAGCCGAGCTGTTAACAAGATCACCATCAAATACCGTTTTTCTATCCCTCGGCTAGACGACATGTTAGATCAACTTGCCGGCGCTTGCATCTTCTCCAAGCTTGATCTTCTAAGTGGCTATCATCAAATTTGCATGAGACCGGGTGACGAATGGAAGACGGCATTCAAGACAAGAGATGGACTATATGAATGGCTTGTGATGCCATTTGGGCTCTCTAATGCACCAAGCACATTCATGCGCCTCATGAATCAAATCTTCAAACCTTATATAGGTAAATTTGTCATTGTTTACTTTGACGACATTTTGGTCTATAGCAGGGATCAAGAGCAACACTTGGAGCATCTTAGACAAATTTTTATGATGTTGCGAAAGGAGAAGCTCTATGTCAACCTTCGCAAATGCGACTTCTTGACCGATAGCCTAATATTTTTGGGTTATATGGTCACCGCCAACGGCATCAAAGTTGATCCTAAGAAGATTGAAGCTATCTCTAGTTGGTCGGTACCTCGTACCATTCACGAGATCCGGAGCTTTCATGGGTTGGCCACATTTTATCGAGGTTTATACGACATTTTAGTTCTATTATGGCCCCCATCACAAATTGTTTGAAAGGTGGATCCTATCAATGGACTATGGAGGCTCAAAAAAGTTTTGAGAAGCTTAAGGTATTAATGACAACGGCCCCTATCCTTGCCTTGCCAGATTTTGAAAAAGTTTTCGAGGTGGATTGTGATGCCTCTAATGTGGGCATTGGCGCAGTGCTTAGTCAAGAAGGACGCCCTATTGCCTTCTTTAGTGCCAAACTTGGAGATGGGCGAAAGAACTATTCAACATATGATAAAGAATTTTATGCTATTGTTGAGGCTCTTCGTCATTGGCGGCACTATCTTGTGACTAAGGAATTTGTTCTCTACTCCGATCATGAAGCCTTGCGATTCCTCAATACTCAACACAAGCTTAGTGCAAGGCATGCCAAGTGGATTGAATTTTTGCAATCTTTTACCTTCACCATCCATCATAAAGCCGGAAGTCTCAATCAAGTTGCGGATGCTCTTAGTCGAAAACATGCTTTGTTGTCAACCTTGGAGATTAAGGTAATCGGTTTTGATTTCATCAAAGATCTCTATTCTAATGATGATTATTTTGGCGAGATTTGGGCTCGATGCAGTGATGCTCCTCATGAAGATTATTCAATTCAAGAAGGTTACTTATTTAAAGGTAACGAATTATGTATTCCTAATTGCTCTCTTCGCCAAGCAATCATCAAAGAAGCCTATAATGGAGGACTTGGAGGACACTTTGGCCGAGACAAGACTTTAATCCTTGTCAAAGAAAATTTCTTTTGGCCGAAGATGAGAAAGGATGTAGAGAGACATGTCAACTTATGTCGAACATGCCATATTGCCAAAAGCCGAGCTCAAAACACCGGCCTTTATACTCCTCTTCCTATACCTCAAGCTCCATGGGAGGATGTAAGTATTGATTTCATTCTTGGTCTTCCTCGCACTCAACGTGGAAAGGATTCGATCACGGTGATTGTTGATCGATTCTCTAAAATGGCACATTTTGTACCTTGCGAGAAGACCTATGATGCATCTAAAATTGCTGATCTTTATTTTCGAGAGATTGTCAAACTTCATGGCATTCCAAAGACTTTCACTTCGGACCGAGATCCAAAATTTGTAGGACACTTTTGGCGGACTTTATGGGCGAAATTGGGCACCAAACTTCAGTTCAATTCTTCTCATCATCCACAAACCGATGGTCAAACGGAAGTGGTGAATCGAAGCCTTGGCAATCTTATTCGAAGTTATTTGGGCAATAACAAGAAGCAATGGGACTTAATTCTTCCTCAAGCGGAGTTTGCATACCACCACTCAAGTAGTTCTACTACCAGTGCTAGTCCTTTTGAGATCGTCTATGGGTGCAATCCTAATGGCCCCCTTGATCTAGCTCCCCTTCCTCATGTTGTTCGATTTAGCGGTGATACAGAAGCAAGAGCTAATGAAATCAAAAAGATGCATGAGCAAGTTCGATCCAAGATTGAGAAGAGCAATCAAAAGTTTAAGGAGAGAGCTGATAAGTATCGACGCTCGGCATCATTTAAAGAAGGCGACCTTGTATAGATTCATCTTCGTAAAGAACGATTCCCCATGGAAGATATAGCAAATTACAAGATCGTGCTGATGGACCATTTCGAGTTCTTAAGTGTATTGGAGAAAATGCCTATCCAATTGAACTTCCTGATGACTATAGAGTTTCTGCTACCTTCAATATTTCTGATCTAATTCCATATCATGATAAAGAAGAGGCATTGGACAACTCGAAGACGAGTTGAGCTTCAACCGGGGGAGTATGATGCAGGTGCATGAACGTCAGACAACTTGCATGCCATTTTCAGAGTATTAAATGGCCGAATTTGGAAAAGTTATTAACATAAAGGTTTCAGGTCTCTTTCTCTTCTTTCCAACAAGCCTAAGAACATTAAAATCTGAGTTATGGTTGGAAAGTTATAGGTATTTCAAGAGGCAGGTGTCTTTTGACCTTTTAAATTTTCTAAGAGAATTTAGTTGGTTTTGATGTCTTTTATTGTGTGAGTTACCCATATTAAGGTGACTTTTGACCTTTCATTTTCTTTTGTCTTTTCATGTTACCCATGACTTGCCTATAAATAGTCATGAATTGTAATGAGAAGGCATCCAAGTATTTGAATGAAAGTTATCTTCCTCCTTGCACAAGAAACTTATCTTGTCTTTTCTCCCACTTTCATTGGATTGCAAATTGATCCAAGCGGTATCAGGTGGTATCAGAGCGAGGTTATCATCTCTTGACGTTTCGAGAGGAATCCTATCGCATTTCTCGTGGTGGTGTTGACGCAAGCTTCAACCAACCATGGCAAGCCGAGGCAACCAAAGTCGTTCTAGCGATGAAGAACCTCGTAGAGAGCGAGATCTTCGCGACATAGAGAATGATGAGTTGCGGCGGCAAGTCCAAAATCTTACCGAAAGGTTGGCTCGTTATGAGCAAAACCCGAGTGAAGAGGAGGGCGGCACCACTGAAGAAGATCGCAACACCTTCCGTGACCAAAGTTTACGTCGTGGTAGGAGGAGCAACTCTTCTTCATCTCACCAACATCATCATCAATTTTGATTTCCAGACATCAAGGTAGACATTCCTGAGTTTGAAGGAAAAATGCAACCCGACATCTTTCTAGATTGGCTTAACACTGTTGAGCGAATCTTTGACTACAAAGAGGTCCCCGATGAGCTTAAAGTGAAGATTGTAGCCATCAAGCTTCGAAAGCATGCATCAATATGGTGGGAGCGCCTCAAGTTGCAAAGAGCAAAGGAGGGCAAAACCAAGATTCGTACTTGGAAGAAAATGAAGAAAGAGCTTCGCAAAAAGTACCTTCCCGAAACTTACCTTCAAGATGCATTTCTCACTATGTATCAATTCACTCAAGGGATGCGAACCGTGGAGGAGTACACTGAAGAGTTCGACAATCTTATGGTTCGTTGTGGTGTAGCAGAGGCCGAAGAGCAAACAATAGCTCGTTACCTTAGCGGATTGAGGCATGACATCCATGATATGGTACACCTCCATTCTTTTATTTCTCTTAATGATGTTATTAAACTTGCTACTAAGGTGGAACGCCAACTTCAACAACGGCGAGAAAAGGGTTTAACAAATGCTCCTGGAGGCCGAAATTTCAAGCATGAGGGCATTCCTAACCGGGGGAGTGCATCGCAATCTCATTCATCTTCTACATCTAAGCCAACCACGATGGTGAAAAAAGATGCTTCATCTTCTTCTCGGCCAACATCATCTCGACCTCAATGTTTCAAGTGTTCTGGCTATGGGCACATTGCTTCTGAGTGTCCAAATAGAAGAGTGGTTTCTCTTGCCGAAGAAAGTGATAGTGAAGAAAATGAGTCAGATTCTATATATGATGAAATTGAAGGAGACATCACATATAGTGATCATGGTGAAGCTCTTGTGGTCCGTCGAACCCTGAATTCAATACGAAGCGAAGATGATCACATGTGGCTCCGGCACAATATCTTTCATACTCGATGTACGGCTCATGGCAAAATTTGCAATGTTATTATCGATGGAGGAAGTTGCGAGAATTGCGTCTCAATGGAGATGGTGGACAAGTTGAAACTCAAGACAAAACCTCACCACCACCCATATTCTCTTTCTTGGCTCAAGAAAGAAAATGAGGTAAAAATTTCCCAACGTTGCCTTGTTCAATTTTCAATTGGAAAAAATTACCATGATGAAATATGGTGTGATGTGGTTCCTATGGATGCTTGCCATTTACTTTTGGGGAGGCCATGGTTATTTGATAGAAGGGTTGTTCATGATGGATACAAAAATACTTATGCATTCTTGAAGGATGGTGTCAAAATAACCCTTAGGCCTTCAAAAATGGACAACACACCCAAACCCATTAAGGGAGAGGGAAGTACCTTTTTGTCCATGGCAGAGTTTGAAGTTGAAATTCGAGAAGCCTCCCAAGCATATGCTCTTATAGTGGTGGAATCTAATCCAGAGGGCAATTTATTGCCACCCAAGATTACTTCTTTTTTGCAGGAATTCCGAGATGTGACTCCCCATGAAATTCCTTCTGGACTTCCACCAATGAGAGAAATCCAACATTGCATTGATCTTATGCCAGGTGCAATTTTACCAAACAAGGCGGCATATAGAATGAGTCCCAAGGAGCATGAAGAATTGCAAAGACAAGTGAACGAGTTGGTGGCCAAAGGCTTGGTACGTGAAAGCATGAGTCCATGTGCGGTTCCTGCCTTACTTGTCCCCAAAAAGGATGGAACATGGCGCATGTGTATTGATAGCCGAGCTGTTAACAAGATCACCATCAAATACCGTTTTCCTATCCCTCGGCTAGACGACATGTTAGATCAACTTGCCGGCGCTTGCATCTTCTCCAAGCTTGATCTTCGAAGTGGCTATCATCAAATTTGCATGAGACCGGGTGACGAATGGAAGACGGCATTCAAGACAAGAGATGGACTATATGAATGGCTTTGTGATGCCATTTGGGCTCTCTAATGCACCAAGCACATTCATGCGCCTCATGAATCAAATCTTCAAGCCTTATATAGGTAAATTTGTCGTTGTTTACTTTGACGACATTTTGGTCTATAGCAGGGATCAAGAGCAACACTTGGAGCATCTTAGACAAATTTTTATGATGTTGCGAAAGGAGAAGCTCTATGTCAACCTTCGCAAATGCGACTTCTTGACCGATAGCCTAATATTTTTGGGTTATATGGTCACCGCCAACGGCATCAAAGTTGATCCTAAGAAGATTGAAGCTATCTCTAGTTGGCCGGTACCTCATACCATTCACGAGATCCGGAGCTTTCATGGGTTGGCCATATTTTATCGAAGGTTTATACGACATTTTAGTTCTATTATGGCCCCCATCACAAATTGTTTGAAAGGTGGATCCTATCAATGGACTATGGAGGCTCAAGAAAGTTTTGAGAAGCTTAAGGTATTAATGACAATGGCCCCTATCCTTGCCTTGCCAGATTTTGAAAAAGTTTTCGAGGTGGATTGTGATGCCTCTAATGTGGGCATTGGCGCAGTGCTTAGTCAAGAAGGACGCCCTATTGCCTTCTTTAGTGCCAAACTTGGAGATGGGCGAAAGAACTATTCAACATATGATAAAAAATTTTATGCTATTGTTAAGGCTCTTCGTCATTGGCGGCACTATCTTGTGACTAAGGAATTTGTTCTCTACTCCGATCATGAAGCCTTGCGATTCCTCAATACTCAACACAAGCTTAGTGCAAGGCATGCCAAGTGGATTGAATTTTTGCAATCTTTTACCTTCACCATCCGTCATAAAGCCGGAAGTCTCAATCAAGTTACGAATGCTCTTAGTCGAAGACATGCTTTGTTGTCAACCTTGGAGATTAAGGTAATCGGTTTTGATTTCATCAAAAATCTCTATTCTAATGATGATTATTTTGGCGAGATTTGGGCTCGATGCAGTGATGCTCCTCATGAAGATTATTCAAACCGATGGTCAAACGGAAGTGGTGAATCGAAGCCTTGGCAATCTTATTCGAAGTTATTTGGGCAACAACAAGAAGCAATGGGACTTAATTCTTCCTCAAGCGGAGTTTGCATACAACCGCTCAAGTAGTTCTACTACCGGTGCTAGTCCCTTTGAGATCGTCTATGGGTGCAATCCTAATGGCCCCCTTAATCTAGCTCCCCTTCCTCATGTTGTTCGATTTAGCGGTGATGCAGAAGCAAGGGCTAATGAAATCAAAAAGATGCATGAGCAAGTTCGATCCAAGATTGAGAAGAACAATCAAAAGTTTAAGGAGAGAGCTGATAAGTATCGACGCTCGGCATCATTTAAAGAAGGCGACATTGTATGGATTCATCTTCGTAAAGAACGATTCCCCCATGGAAGATATAGCAAATTATAAGATCGTGCCGATGGACCATTTCGAGTTCTTAAGCGTATTGGAGAAAATGCCTATCAAATTGAACTTCCTGGTGACTATGGAGTTTCTGCTACCTTCAATATTTCTGATCTAATTCCATATCATGATAAAGAAGAGGCATTGGACAACTCGAAGACGAGTTGAGCTTCAACCGGGGGAGTATGATGCAGGTGCATGAACTCCAGACAACTTGCATGCCATTTTTAGAGTATTAAATGGCCGAATTTAGAAAAGTTATTAACATAAAGGTTTCAGGTCTCTTTCTCTTCCTTCCAACAAGCCTAAGAACATTAAAATCCGAGTTATGGTTGGAAAGTTATAGGTATTTTAAGAGGCAGGTGTCTTTTGACCTTTTAAATTTTCTAAGAGAATTTAGTTGGTTTTGATGTCTTTTATTGTGTGAGTTACCCATATTAAGGTGACTTTTGACCTTTCATTTTCTTTTGTCTTTTCATGTTACCCATGACTTGCCTATAAATAGTCATGAATTGTAATGAGAAGGCATCCAAGTATTTGAATGAAAGTTATCTTCCTCCTTGCACAAGAAATTTATCTTGTCTTTTCTCCTACTTCCATTGGATTGCAAATTGATCCAAGCGGTATCAGAAACTCAAGCTTTTCATTATTGGAGATGACGCTGGCGAACCCCATTAAGCGTACAGGGAGGTGATGACATCGTTTGTGAGTGGCTAAAGATTGTTTGGGGATTGAAGGGGAGGCAAAGCCAGCCAATTATTCAGTTGTTAATTTATTACGGCACGATTTCAAGACAGTTGTTAAATAATGATCTTTCTTTTCTATATTTTTTGTTTATACAATATTATTTTTACATCGAATAAATTGTTAATCAATTTATATGTGATTTATGAATTTTATGAGATGACAATTTGAATGAGAAATAGACATGTAATTTGGAGTAATATTTTTCAAACTATTGTTATATTGTTTACTGATCTTACAACATATATGTATATTTTGATTGGATTATGATAAATATGTTATTTTGTAAAAAAAAATTTGACATGTATCATATTTGAACTCTCATCCTGATTATATAATGGATCCTGCCAATTTGGGGTTATGCATTATCACTTTGGCTATTATTAAGGTCATTGATTTTGCTTATGGCCCCATCACAGAATATAAATATGATATTCTGGTTCACTCCATAGGATATACGTGCGGCATTCTGGCCTCGCCACAGGGTATAAATGTGATATTTTGGTTCATTACGTAGGATATAAGTGCGACATTCTGGCCCACTCTACAGGATATAAATGCGGTTCTTTTTCTGTTCTAGCCACAGGATATAAATGTGGCTATAGTAAAAAGCTGTTGAGTTGAATGTGATCTATTTTGAATTGAATTTATAATTATATATATGAATATTTGAAAGAAATAGATTTTAATGGATTCGTATTTTAAAGCGGAATTGGTTATGTCTTTATATTGATTTGTGGTAATTTGTGTTTTACTATTGTATCTTATATTATTACTGGTACTATCTAATTAAAACATTCATTACTTTCTAAGTCGTCTAGCTCATTATACGACTTCTTATTTTTTTATAGATTCAGAGAACTAGTCTGATCTGAGTTCTAATACGAGCGACTAGCAGAAGGTTGACACAGTTATCTTAAATTAGAGTTTATTTAAATTGATATATTACTTTAGAATATTGTTAGAATTGTGAAATATTTAAATTTCTGAGTTAGTTATTAAAATAAGATTTGAATACTATTATTTAAAATTATTTTACTTTATGTTTATGATAACGTGATGAGATGTCTTGCATACTTGTAGAGGGAGTTTTTTATGAGTATGCGGTGGTTGCTGCGACTCTCAGCTTGTGATCTTAGGTCAGAGGCGTGGCACATTTTCTCAAGAGGGGAAAAGGACCTGCCAAATTGTCAAACATATCTCCTCGTCCCAATGCCAACCCAGCACCATTCTTTTGGTTTGCCATCACTACGCCTCTCATCGCCCGAGCTCTACATATCCCCTTATATCTCTCTCTCTCTTCAGAATCCAACTCAAATTCAGTCAGGCAAGCTTCTTGCAATGAAAGGTATACAGTCGACCCTCCCTAGCTCCAATTTTTTCATAAGTAGGAATGAGTAATTCTCAGGGGCCAAATGTGCTCTTGCTAGCTATATGTTCGGTAGTGGACTGCGAGGTGGCAGGGTGGATTTGCCCTGGCTGATTAGTTCATACAGCCATGAACTTTGTCGTGATTCCTCGGGCCAGTTAATCTCCTCATCCCATAATGATCCTATATTCACTAGAGGTGTCCTTTTTTTTTGTGTGTGTGGGGGCATAGGGAATGATCAGTTTGACTAAAAGAAAAGCTAACGAACGACACACCTGTACACTAGAGGTGGTTGATGGCATAGCTTGCTTAATTGGGTTACCTAGTGGCTGTTTGTGTTTGGACCGCGAGATGGCTGGGTGGATTGGCCCTGACCGGCTAGTTTATAGAGCTGGGAAGTTTGCCTCGATCCCTCAGACCGGTTTAATCTCCTTATCCCATGATGCATGTAGAATACTGCAGGGAATAGGATTACCATTGAAGCTTGTCAGCTCCCAGCAGTCAATTATAAGGCAGAGTGATACCATGTAGACATGGTTCTAACATAACTTTCAGAAGCCAACAACCGGTTGACTAACTTCGCCCGTGAACTAAAAGTTGGCGGCATGCACGTGTGTATATATATATATGTATGTATATATGTGTGTATGTATCTATCTATGTACGTACGTATGTATGTTTGTATGCATGCATGCATGCATGTAAGTATGTATGTATATATGCATGCATGCATGCATGCATATATTTTTTTGAATTGCGATCATATTCAATAATACCACTTTTAAATATATTTCTATTTTTTTTTTAAATGCATAACTCCTATACCGTACACCATTTTAGGCATAAGCTAGGAAGACGACTGATTAAAGAAAATTTGTGGTCCCTTGACTCAGGATTCAAGATTGGTTGTAACTTGGAAGCGGGAAATAGTAGTTTCTGTGGGATAATCGTGGCCAAGATAAATTGATTTATGGCTCTCGGTTTGTATGAATCATTAGGACCATTTTTTTCGTGTGTGTGTGTGTGTGTGGGGCATGGAATCATGTTTTGTTTGAAGTATGCAGTTACGTCTAATTGAACGCATTCTTATTTAATTTTGTATACACTCAATCTTCACATGAAGATCCAGGGTTAAATAATACCAGCAATTACAAGCAAGGTCTGGTCAACGAACCCTAACCGCGAACAGCGAAATCAGGGGGAGGTGATAATTTTCGGGCGCCCAAGATTCTCAGAATTGCTGTGGACAAGCACGTAGCGTTGCTGATGTTTCTGTAACTCTGTGGCCGTACAATAATTTATAACAGAACGGACAGGAACAAAAAGAAAAGCCTACGGTTGTTGAGGTGTCGCCCTGAGAAAAAGAGAGAGAAAAGAATCCATTCAGAAACACAAAAAAAAAAAAAAAAAAAAATGGAGGAGGTTCGCAGGGGTGTTTTGGTCCCCGGACTGGTCCCGAGCTTTCAGGTTGCGTCCCTCGCACACCTTGCCCGAGAGGACTGGAAGGCACCGCCCCCCCGCCCCCCCGAGCATTGTGATAAGCTCGTCTTTATTTTTTTCCATTCTTATGAAGCAATCCGGTAGCCTATTATTATACGCATCCTCCGTTCCCTTGCATCCACCGCCTATCTACCTATACACGGGTACTTTCCCAGACTCCCCACCCTCTCTCCTGAGGACCGAAGGAAAAATATATGCATATATTGGAAAGGACCGGTCGCTGGTGTGTCTGAAAGAAGAAAGGACTGGAGTGGGACTGTTTTCCAGCCCTCCTTTTCTACGTATAGAGGAGATTGAGGACCGACATTATATAATATTACGATATAGGGAGGTGCCTGCGTGCTCCCGCTTTGTTGCTTTTCCCTCCAAAGGGAAGAAGCAAGGTATCTCGTCCAGTTATCTGCTTTTCTTGGGCGTAAGTATCCGCCTTTCCCTTCCTCTTTGTCTGTTCATGTTCCCACTAATCAATCGATCGATGATAATGATACTAGTAACAATAACAGCAGCAATAATATTAACGGCTTGTCCCCTTTCCGGCCCGGCGGAGAACCCCATGATCCAAAGTCTGGCTTCTTTCCTCGATCCCGTCCGTCTATTAATTAGGTGCCGAAATGCAATTAGCATAAAGGGGTTGCGTGCTGAGGCGATGGCATCTCGGGTCCCTTTTTGGATATTGTGCTCATTCCCGGCAGTTTGTTTCTGGATAATAAGCCCGCTTTGAATTAGGAGGCGTCTTTATCGCCCTTGGGGTCTACCGCTACTAAATTTTCTCCGAATTAGGCTTCCTTCGAGAAATGGGCTATCCTCTTCTTCCTTACGGTCTTTCGGAGCTGCTGCTTAATTTCAAGTGTTCTCTCTCTCTCACACACACTTTCCTTTCCTTTTCTTTTCTTTTCTGCTGAACTGGTTTGGATTGGCGAGTTCTGTCGTAGAACAGAACAGCGGTCAGGCGAATGGCTTTCCTGTTATTTTCCTTCGCAGGGTTCCTCTTCCTTTTTATTGCTTCCTGACCTTCGAATTAGCGGCAAATGCTGTGGAAAAAATGCAGATGTAGTTTTCATCCCCCCCACCCCACCCTTTCGTCTTCTTCTTCAGATAGTCGAGGGGCTTGCGGTTGGACATGGATGTTCTACTCTTGCCGGCTTTCTGAATTGTTTCCATGTCCTACTTTCTAACTTAATTTGCTCTAATCTTCAGCTCGAGAAAGGAGCTTGTGATTGAAATTCATAACCCGGCATTCTTTGTTTCATTTCACTCTGGGACTGGGGGAGTAGTTGCGAGGAGAGAGGAAGCAGCAAAAACAGTAGGATATATTATTCGGATGCGGGAGTGAGAAAATAATCCTCTATGCATTCCTCAACAGGACCTTCAAGAAGTTCTTGGCAGCCAGCCATGACTGCTGATACCACCAACCCGGATTATTGGCTCAACTGGAGAGTTTCACTATGTGGGATATGGGTGCTGTCTTGCGTGATCGTAGCATCCATTCTGATATGGAAATATGAAGGTTCCAACTCAGAGAGAGAAGAAAGAGCAGAAACTCAACAGGCGACGCCGGGAACTTTGTACATGGATGAGTCTTGGAGACCTTGTCTTCAAGAAATCCATCCTGCTTGGCTGCTGGCTTTTCGGGTCATAGCGTATTTTGTACTTCTGGCATTGCTCGTCGTCAATGCCATTGTGAATGGAGGTGACATCTTCTACTACTACACACAGTAAGCCAACTTGTTCCTGTATACGCGGTGCTACTTTTGCTGCATACTGTTCGAATTTCTTCGAGTATCATGCATATGTAAATCAGCTTTCCACTCGTATATGTAAACCTCTCTGCAGTCCTCGGTTCAAAGAGTACTCTTTGCACCAAAACTACTCTATGAGTTATAAAGTGGGAGAAATTTTGCATATCTGCACTCTTATGGAAATTTTCTTCCATGCATCGGTTGGAAACTTAGTTTCTTTCACCCTCTGTTTCCTTAATAGAATCTGCCTATTCAGGGCACCCGATTGCAACGACATGACCCTAGTAGCTGCATTTGTGTCGCCTAGGTTCTCTCCCCCATTGACAACTCTAGTTCATGATCGTGCCATCATCCGAATATCATTTCCTTCTTCAGATGCTTCGTGCCTCATTATTTGACCATTTGTTGCTCAACGTTTAAGCTAAACTCTGTATTTTATGAAGTCGCAGTTTCAGTGAAGCTCTTATTCTTGTTGCATAGAGTTGACGAAATTCTTGATTCGTTTTCTTGTTGCCAAAATAAATGCCTTCTCTAATGCTGGATGTGTTTATCATGTCGTTGGCTCAGGTGGACTTTTGTGCTGGTTACTGTTTATTTCGGGGTATGTGATTTTAATCTGGAGCTTCACTATTTAAATATCTTTGTACTTGTACTGCTTCCTCAGAGTGGTGATTAGTGCCATGAGAAAAATTTTAGAGTTATACTTCTGTCTGTAATATGTTAGCTTAAATTTGTCGGAATCCATCGCTTCTGAATCTGCTGTCACATGAAACCATTTCTTTTAGCTTGGTTCGCTGCTATCTGCTTATGGGTGCCATCAATACCTCAATAAAGTTGGCGCAGACAAGCTCGACCTTGTAAGGCCAGATGAAGAACGTGGCCCATATATGGCTCCTACAATTGAGGAGAATTCAAATGTGCATGATGAAGTGAAAATCTCTGGCTTCCATGAAGAAGACAACATTCAGGAAATTGCTGGATTTTGGGGTTATGTGTTTCAAATCATCTATCAGGTAATCTTTCATGAATCAAGTAACTGCAAATGTCATCTTAATGTCATTTAATCTCTTCCATGAGTGGCAGGCATCAGGCGTGACTTGGAAGAAGAAAAAGAGTTTTCTCATAAATATTAATTATGGCGAATCCTGAAGATTATGATTCTATCCATGTGTGGCATTAATATCATGAACCAAGTCTTTTGTTTGAGTATATCTTTGACCATAATGGTTAGTAAAAATATTCTGAGTAATTAATAATTGGTCAAAAGACTTTCTAGAACATTTTTTTTGCTTCTGGATATGTGAGGCATGACCGGTCTTGGGAGATATGAATTTAGGATAGCCTCTGATCTATGATGTCAGGGCCCAAGCCACATTTATTAAGCTACGGATGTTGAACAGACTGGTGCTGTTACTAACCTGATACTCCAAACATCCCACGGTTTTCTAAGACAGATATTAATCTAATTGAAGTGCAACTTATTGTCCAGGTTTCTATGATGAGGACCGAGATAATACCTCCCATACAACATCTGTGTCTTCAGGTGTTGGACAGAAAATTGAATACAAATTGAAGTTAGCATTTCTCGTTCATAAATGAATGAATTGGATGATTGCATGCCAAGGGTGGTCTTATATATGAATGCCATTTTTTGAGCAAAGGATGAGGGAAACCTCCAGCAGAGTTTGAATTTTACTAGTGCAGGCATATGATATACCATAATTTAGATGCCCAAACAGTTTATCCACGAATAATTTGTTCTTGGCAGAAAATATAGTTCGAAAAGAGAGGGAATCCAAGGACTTGGGGAAGTCTTGGAGCCTCTAATCCCTATTTTTCTGCGATGAGGAAGACCACCTCTCATTTTGATTATTTTATCTTCCAAAATCAGGATCAGAAGTTTGATAGCGTCTTCCAACTGCTCATGCTTATCTTCATCTTCTTGTTCTTTCTGAAGTAGCGCTCTCACCCAGCACATTCATCCATGAACAATTAGTTCGAGCATCCAAACAACCCTAAGAGTTTCTGATAAGTTGAATTAGATGTTCTTGAAAATTAGATCCAAAATGGAGGATAAGGCTACAAAGTATCTATATTAGTGCACTATTTTGCAACTGGATATGTCGGGCCTGTGGCGGAGGAATTCTGAAATTGCAGACTAGGTTTTTATGTCCACCCTTTATCAACTCATGCGGATTTCTATTTAAAGAAAACAAAAAAATGGAATCATAGACAACACATGATTTTAATAAACAAAAAATAAACAAGATATTTTGCACTTGTTCATTCAGTTTTCCTGTCATTCTTATGTCATTGCTTTTACTTAAACAATTCTTTTCTCATTTCCTTGCAAGTCAACTAATTTGCCTCTTAAAATTGTTGCCAGACAAATGCAGGCGCTGTGATCCTTACTGATTGCGTCTTCTGGCTCATCATTTTCCCCTTTCTTGCCATCAAAGATTATAATCTAAATTTTGTAAGTATGCAGGTTATGGAATTCCAACTTTTTAATTTCCATGTGTTTTTCTAATAATTTCCATTGGTATTATCTTGCTTTCGTATGACCAAATTTGAGGGTTCATCTAATAGCAGATGGTGGGAGATGTCAACATGATGACCTTAGTACCATCTGTAGAGTAGTGCTGCTTCATACTATTTGTGCAATGGGCTGAATATTATTTCATGTCATCACTAGATGCAAACTGTGCAATCTCATTTGTGAATCAGGAAAAGTAATTTGAGCTTTAAGTTATTGCTTAGAATAAAACAACGAATCCTCAATGGCAACATGTGATGTGATTAATTACAACTTCTTAAAATTAAGCTTGATGAAAACACTGCATTTGATTACCTGATTGAGATGAGAATGACTCATAAATAATTGGTATGCTCTCACTTATGTATGCTAATATATATATATATATCCAACAAAATTTACCATTTACCAGTCGATTCTAACAGTTCAGATGTTACATACACCTTTGGTTCTGTTGCAAAATTTAAATCATTGAAAAGTAATATATGGAAAAACCAAAAAAATTGATGTTTGTATTTCTATCCTGGTTCTGTGCTAAAAGTATATGTGTTTTCCTTGTGTTGCAGTTACTAATTGGTATGCATTCGGTCAATGCAGTCTTCCTCCTTGCTGATACTGCCTTGAATAGTTTGGTACACCCTTCTATCCTTCGTCATCATTACCGGTGGAGTTACTGTTACTATATTAGTGATTTTGCTTAGTCTCTATTCTTTTGTGTGTATGTGCTAGCGGTTCCCATGGTTCCGGATTGCATACTTCCTACTCTGGACAGCAGCATATGTCATTTTCCAATGGGGGGTCCATGCTTGTATCTCAATCTGGTAGTGTTACGCTGCTTTTTTTATAGTTTGCAACAAGAATTTTCTCGTTCCATTATGTCATTTTGTATTTACTTAGTTATTTAGCTATTTATTTTTACAGGTGGCCTTATCCATTTCTTGACTTGTCATCATCTCATGCCCCTATATGGTATGCCCTTTCTATTTGACGAAACTTTGCGTGTTTCATTTGTATGGTATTAGCCAATGATGTCATAGGTATCCGGTGGTGTTAAGTTACAAATATATCCAATTATCCACTTTTTTAGTTTTGAGTAAAAGTTTTGGAAATAAATAACATGTTTTTATATACCAATACCTGAGAAATAGACCAATTATGTTTACAGTTGAGCAAGATTTACACTTGAGGTTCCCAGATAAGATGTCATCTTTGAGAGGAATCAAGATAATCATTCTAATATCTTTTCATCTCTTCTTCATTGACAAAACATTCATTTTCCAAAGATATCGTCAGCATCCTTTCGACCCTTTGGTTATTTATTGTATATTGTTTTTAGGTTCACAGACTGGCAATTGCAGGATCCTTTGAATCTGAACTGGCCGCAATAGTGGCTAGAGATTCTAATAAAGAAAGAAACTTGCTATAACCAACAATGAAATGCAAAAAAGAGATGAACTCAAAGATAGTATCTAGAAGAAAAAAGAAAGGAAAGAAGAATTGAATGAAAGAATGGTTCGAAACAAAGAAATGAATCCAAAGTCAGTTCTAACTTTTGGAACTGCAAGCACTCACTAGCTAAGCTATAATGGTGCTAGTTTTACTCTCTTTTCCCAACCCATAGAACCGCAATATGATTATATCTGTTCGCTCTAAGCATAACAAATTCAAATGTGGAAAACATGTTCAAACATTCAAATCTACATGTGTAATGTAATTTTATTCGTGTTCCATTGCGAATCATATTTAAGCAGTCCCTGCAACTTTTTTGAGTTGGCATGGATTTTTGAAAAGCAAATTTGTGGAGACTTACCAGAGAAGATAAAAAGAGTAAATTTGACCTCCACTTGCCACAGAGAAGCTGACAATCAGACTACTTAACTCTGATAAGCAGCGTTGCCAGAAGCTGACACCTCTCCTGTTCCTCCCATGACAACAGGTATTTCGTGGTGGCATTGATGCATGTCCCTTGCTATGCTGTATTCCCATTGGTTATAAAGTTGAAGCACATTCTGCTATCCAGATGGTTTCCTCAGTCCTACCATGGTATGAGGTAAGCCAGCATGAATCATTAGCATCAACTGTGGCTTCATTCAGCACAGTAAATCGCCAGAGTACGGTCATTCCCCAGCTAGCTCGCCTTTCAAAACAGCTGCATCCATGATGGTGGGTTGGAGCCGCAAATAGTCAGGAGATCTATCTAATAAAATCAGATATGAAGTGCCTTGATGATCTCTGCATCAAGGGCCTTGATGAAAACGAGGCATAAAAGGATGCATGAAAGGAGCTTTGCTCCTAGACTCGAGCTGCTAGTTCTATCCATATTGGAATATACAATTGTATAGGGAGCTTATAAATTTTTTCAACACTCCTATCCTCTTTGTTTCAGTGCATATTGTGATAATTTTCACAATCATCTCCTATCTACGTGAGTAATCAACGGGCATTCACGTTTCAGATGGCTACCAACTGAATGTTGCAACTTCAAGATGAATGGAATTAAATCAGCTGACAATTAAATCTTGCAACTTTGAGACGGATTTACCTTCTTATCTTTCTTTTACTTCTTTTTTTTTTCTTTTTTTTTTTTTGAAGGAGATTGCTCTGGTTGAAGACTTTGGAGAGAGAGAGCTCTCCCTTTGTAGAGGAGCCCTAGGGTCTTGGCAGCCCTTAGGACTCCGACTTCTAGTCAGAAACGTCGGAGGAGAAGAAGACTCCAACAGCCGGAGCCTCTTCTCTCCTGCCTCGTGCCGCAGGACACGGTGGCTTGGGCTTGGCCTTTTCGGGCCGGCCCACAAGCCCAAAAGTTGGCTGGGCTGGGCTTCTACAGCATTAGAGCTGCCCCTTTGTGTCGCATGATTGTGCACGCATGCGTGCATGCACAAATTGCGACTTTGGGATTTCCTGGCACCGGTTATGGGACTTACGCTAATACGAGGCTTAAGCTAATCCCTTAAATGGCATTCCGCCAAACGGCTCTAGTGGTTTGTGAGCGACAATGTAGCATGTTTTGATGATCATATATATAGGCAGCCATTTTGCTATGTTTTTCTATGCGTAAGGTCAGTGATGATCGGTGCATCTACTCCACAATATAATCTAACAATAAAGTCGCTGGTCAGCAGCTTCTCTATGATTATATTTTTTACTGTGAATCACCAAGTGAGAAAGAAGGTGGTTCCTTTCCAAAATTTCTATTTCTTCGCATACTGCCTATGTACCAATCATTCAGCCCACTGCTGCTTCCTATGAGGCCATATCTCTCTCCTAGTAACCCCTCATTGACATGGATCATGACATCATCCCATCCCAGAAAGTACAATGCTCTATATTAACTCAATAGTGAATCTCATTTCTCTGCTCGCTTGTACTCTGATCTGCCATGCTTCTATATTGGATGGGCATCAAGCCATTTATTTGCATCTCTTCTTTGATTTTCTTTTTCTATTTGGAATTGAGTTCTCTGCTCCCTTATATTATCATTTGCCTTGTTCCTTTATTGAATAAGCATCAAGCCACTTTTGCATCTTCTTCATTGGTTTTCTCTGTATTTTTTTCTTATGACCGTAACATATGGTATAAGATTTTGAACAAATGCTAAAGATGGTAGTAATGATTATGGTAACCAAAACTCAGAGAAGTGACGGTTGTACTTCAACCTATTCTATCCGTAAAATTTAGGGCACCATGTTTCATGCTTGATAGAGAGTTGCCGCCGAGGCTAGCAATCAACTCAAGCATTGGCCCTACTCCTTCACTAAAACTGTATAATCATCACCTAACCATTGGGCACCGAAATGCCGCCTTTTATGTTGTGAGAGTTGTTATAGGTTCATCCTTCCTGGAGCACACTCAACTTAAGAATCTTCATGGGATGACTTAAAAAAGCAATAACAAGAAATTCAAGATTAGACTATATAGAGTATATTAGACTGATCAATGCATTCGTAGAGAAATAAAACTACCATAACCCAACATATATTGGGAGGAAAGGCAGGAGGAAAGAAGTACGATAACTCACTTTCCCCACTAATTAAAAATCTAGAGAGAAAATAATAGGTAGGTGTAGACACAACCTAGTTATAGGAATAATATCCTTACATAGTGACAGAAAATTCTAATTTGACCTGAACTCTAGTCTATCCGGCCAAAACCCTAATTTGACCAAAAATCTCTAATTATATCCAAATGATATTCGTTCAAGCTCAAGACACTTGATCAAGCTCGATCATACTTAATCAAACCCTTTCCCAACCAATTTAACTTTTTCTTAGACCTATGACATGCATCTTGCCTCAATTCATCCCTTTTTTAGAACCAAGCCTAGCATATTAATCTAATTAGTTCCTAAATCTTATATTTACACTCATATTGAGCTTGACATGAATCCAATATAAAATTGGGCCAAGCTTAGATGTTATTAGATCTCTCGATATTCTCACCTCATGACCCGTATCTCTTATCAAGAGTATACCCTAAGAAGAATCTAACTTACTTACAAGGGTGCACTATGATCAAACAACACCTATTCCTCTCCTCCCTTAGAGATCAGTTGCCAAGTGGTACCATCTGATCCCTCAACCTCATTATTGTCTCTAACTTGATTTCCTTTTAACTCTTCATTTATCATGTGTCCACACCCTACCAAAATGCTGTTCCTTTGCCATGCGTCCATCCTCCCAAAATTCTCTCAAGCTTCCTCCATCATATTTAATCGTAGCTCCAATAAGTGACAAACTTAAAATTCTTCTCAACCACTTTGTCCATTTAGATGCCAAATCTTTGACATGGTATCCCATGTTTGACCCTCATATCCTTCCTAAAAGTTTTAAATAATCTTAAACTCTCTTCTAGATCTAATAATATTCACATCAATGACATCATTAACCTACACCATTGGATTCTTTCTCCCTCTTCTACAATATCGTAGCCATCCATCCACCTTCCACATCACTAATCCTTATGAGCAGAGGAAAAATCAATTTTCTCCATCTATGTGTCTTTCTCATTGTTAGATTAAAATCTTAACCCTAATCTTAGTCATCTCCTCTCGCCTCTAATCCTAGTCTTCCGATCATGGTCTTAGAGAATGCATGACTAACCGATAAGGATGTTTGATTAAAATATACTGTAAGTACTAGATAATCTTGATAGAGTTGATTGACTATAGATTGATTTCCTCGAGCTCATCACTCTAAGATTTTGCTTCTCATTATTCTTGTGTCAATTCAATCTAACCTAATCCTTCTAAATTGCTATATAAAAGAGACGATCCGATCGAGCATCCATTAAGGTGGATGGATGTATAGTAAAATTAGGAGCACAATTAAAATTAAGAATTTTAAAAGGTATAAGTAGGGGAAAATTCAAATGGCTTATATCAAAGTAATGTAGGTCTAAGATGATTGTTTCATGTCTAAAGAAAGAACCAAAAAGAAGAAAAGTTCCTTGATGTCATCTAATAGTGGTGCAATCTAAACATTTCTTAACCAATTATAGCAAATGCATGGTAGGATATAAGTGAATATGTTTATCATCAAATCAAATGTATCCTCTTTAAATCTCTATCATCTACAATTTCAACCCTCTCTTTATACTCCTTAGCTAATAGTACCTTCCCATCTCAGCTTTGTCACAATACTTAAATCTCTAAAGTTTAATCATGACCATCAAACCAAACCACCTCTTTCTACTATTTAGCAATCTAAAGAAACACACTCTTCTCCACCATCCGCCTCTCTAATCGTCTTTTCATCTAAAGAAACAAACTCCTCATAACCCTTAGATCTCTTCAAAAATTGAATTGTAGCTCTCAAACTAACCCCTCCCTTTTTATACAATTTTAGTTCTACAAAGAATACAACTTAGGGAAACACACTTTCTATTATCTTAATCCTCCATTTATGCCACCTCACCAGTCTCCACTTAAACTAATTAGTCAATAGGATTAAGCCATCTAATCCCACTTTGCTAACTGCTAGATTTAAGGCAACCCTCATCCCTCATTAAATCCTAAAAATTGAACTCCTCATCTCTCCCAATAAATAGCCCTCTTATTTTCCAAAATTCTAAGGAAGAAATCACAACAAAAAATTCTTTAGAATTAGACTAGAATTTAGAAATCCAAGAAAATCCATCTCTCTCTGGAGCCTCTCCAAACCTTAGCCATCTCCTTCACAACCCTTACACTCCACTAACTGCTTGATAAGGAAGAAAAAAGGAGCTTCAAAGGAGCATCAACACCTGCATCCCTTTCCTCTCTTCCCCCTCTTCTTTTTCTCCATTTTTCTTTTATTTTTTCCATCCATGCATAAAATCCTAAGGATGAATTAGGAGACCTATTATACTTTAGAACATCCTCATGGGAGGGGTGATGTAGTGTGTTCATATGATGTGAGTCTGTGCCTATTGCATACATCGATTGGAGAGCAGCGCTAGACAACCCGAATGAGAAGATGTGGGAAATAGTCCAGGTATGTCCCATCTTAATTTATTTTTATAATGTAATCTATTCCTTTTCACATAAACATGACTTAAATATGTAGTATTCTTCCATTAATGCACCAAACATATAAACCTTCAACATTTAAAATTTTGTTCAAACTACATTTGTTGATTTATTACATGTGTTGAAGACAAATTAAGATCCAAATTGACACGATAGCCAAAGATTGGATTCTCTATCTATGAAGTGGAAGGTTTGGAAAGCCCAACTTAAGTGACAATATTTTGATATCCATGAGAATGATGAGGAAAAGCACAGAGCCTTTCAAGATCAAATTAAGGCATATATATTTGCAGTTTCTCCTCACTGATGAAATGAAGGTAATTGTAGAGTAATACATAACACTTATTTAATAGATTTTACTTATATCCAATTCCTCAATATTTGTTATTGATGAAAGAAAGACAGCGAGACTGACAAGGATAATTGTTCAATGCAAGAGACGACCCACACCACAGGAGCAAAAAACTTTACAACAAGAAGTCATGGAGAGGTAAATGCAATGATCAATTATTAACCATATTTCTTGCCTATCATTTTATGTACTCAAGTATCAATCATAGTGCGATCATAGTGCAATAATATACGCTCGGAGGAGGCCTAATGGCTTGCATCCTACAGGGTTGAACACCCACTAGACCTTTTCCTAGTGTAGACCTACCTGCCTGATAATGATGAGATTTGTTGCGGGGTTTCACCTGGCAGCAGCCCACACACCAGCCGAGCAGGGAAAGCATCTGTGTCCCTCCCGAGGTATTGTCCGCTCTGGGATTGCCGCTTCGGGTCTCCGGGAGGTCGCCCAAGGTCTTTGCCCAATGACAGTCCCGAGCCCTAACGGCGCAGGGGTCCGCGGAGGTACTACCCCTACCCTCACGGTTTTGTCCTACAAAAGGGCCCTCGCAGAGAGAGTGCTGGAGCAGCTCAGCTCAGAGCGAATGTAGTATTGTCCGTTTTGGGGATCGGGTGAACCGGCCCAGCGGCTGCCGCCCCCCCGCACGGTTTTGTCCCTCCTTAGAGGGGCCCTCTGTACGCAAGGGACCTCCATAGAGGAGCCCTCGGTAAGGAGAGGTTATTGAGCCCCCCATTTAAGGCACAGACCTTTCCGCTGATTAGCCGATGTAGGACTAAACTGGGAACCCCATCCCACAACACAGCCCCCCCAGTGGGAAGGTCTGTGCGTGGCCGGGGCCCTTCCTCTAGCGCCAACTGTTGCGGGGTTTCACCCCGGCAGCAGCCCACACACCAGCCGAGCAGGAAAAGCATCTGCGTTCCTCCCGAGGTATTGTCCGCTCTGGGATTGCCGCTTCGGGTCTCCGGGAGGTCGCCCAGGGTCTTTGCCCAATGACAGTCCCGAGCCCTAATGGCGCGGGGGTCCGCGGAGGTACTACCCCTACCCTCACGGTTTTGTCCTACAAAAGGGCCCTCGGTAAGGAGAGGTTATTGAGCCCCCCATTTAAGGCACAGACCTTTCCGCTGATTAGCCGATGTGGGACTAAACTAGGAACCCCATCCCACAACACAGCCCCCCCAGCAGGAAGGTCTGTGCGTGGCCGGGGCCCTTCCTCTAGCGCCATCTGATGCGGGATTTACACCCCGTCACCAGCAGAGCCCACACACCAGCCGAGCAGCAGAAGAGAGAGTGTCCCCTAGAAGGTATTGTCCGCTTTGGGTCCGATTCGGGGGTCGAGCGTACCCGGAGCCCTCCTCACGGCGCCTCACGGTTTTGCCCCACAAAAGGCGCCTCCTTAGGGAAGGGTGATTGAGCCCCCCATTATATGGCACAGACCTTCCCGCTACACGGCCGATGTGGGACTAAATTCGGAGAACCCCCCGTAACACAGCCCCCCCAGCGGGGAGGTCCTGTGCCCGGGTCGGCTCCTTGCTGGATAGGCGGAGGGCCGAGGCCCTCCTTCTAGCGCCAACTGTTGCGGGGTTTCACCCCGGCAACAGCCCACACACCAGCCGAGCAGGGAAAGCATCTGCGTCCCTCCTGAGGTATTGTTCGCTCTGGGATTGCCGCTTCGGGTCTCCGGGAGGTCGCCCAGGGTCTTTGCCCAATGACAGTCCCGAGCCCTAACGGCGCGGGGGTCCGCGGAGGTACTACCCCTACCCTCACGGTTTTGTCCTACAAAAGGGCCCTCGCGGATGAGAGAGTGCTGGAGCAGCTCAGCTCAGAGCGAATGTGGTATTGTCCGCTTTGGGGATCAGGTGAACCGGCCCAGCGGCTGCCGCCCCCCTGCATGATTTTGTCCCTCCTTAGAGGGGCCCTCTGTACGCAAGGGACATCCTATCATTAATGCATGAGACCCCCTCAGGCATCCGATGCACTCAGTCATTAAATGAATACGGCTCAAGATGATCTCCGGATCACTGAACCATCAAAGCGTATGGCTCTTTCTGACCACCGGTTCACTCAGCAATCAATGCACTTGTCATCTACGAACCCCAGGCCCACCATGGCCGGCGGTTCAACCACCCCAACGGGTCCGATCAATCGTGACAGCTCCCTGACAGTGACGGTAACCCATTAATTCGTCCAGTCACATCACAGGTAACCCTGCCACTCTCCCTATAAAAGGAGGAGGCTTCTTCTCCCTCTAAAAAGAGGGAGGAGGCTTCTTCCTCCCAAGGGGATTTTTCGGACTTCACATACAGTCCCTCTCTCTTCTCCAAAATTAAGCCCCCCTCTGACTTAGGCATCGGAGGGCCGGCGCCGGAAAGCCCGGCCACCGGCTTTCTTGCAGGACTATCCAGGAGGACGCCACCAGTCGACGCACCGCCATCCACCGCCCCGGCAGCGGAGCTCCTCCTCCTCGGTTCGCGGCTGCCCCCGGGTCCAATTTCCAGCAACAGTTGGCGCTAGAGGAAGGGCCCCGGCCACGCACAGACCTTCCCGCTGGGGGGGCTGTGTTGTGGGATGGGGTTCCCAGTTTAGTCCCACATCGGCTAATCAGCGGAAAGGTCTGTGCCTTAAATGGGGGGCTCAATAACCTCTCCTTGCCGAGGGCTCCTCTACGGAGGTCCCTTGCGTACAGAGGGCCCCTCTAAGGAGGGACAAAACCGTGCGGGGGGGGCGGCAGCCGCTGGGCCGGTTCACCCAATCCCCAAAGCGGACAATATCATATTCGCTCTGAGCTGAGCTGCTCCAGCACTCTCTCATCTGCGAGGGCCCTTTTGTAGGACAAAACCGTGAGGGTAGGGGTAGTACCTCCGCGGACCCCCGCGCCGTTAGGGCTCGGGACTGTCATTGGGCAAAGACCCTGGGCGACCTCCCGGAGACCCGAAGCGGCAATCCCAGAGCGGACAATACCTCGGGAGGGACGCAGATGCTTTCCCTGCTCGGCTGGTGTGTGGGCTGCTGCCGGGGTGAAACCCCGCAACAGTTGGCGCTAGAGGAAGGGCCCCTGCCACGCACAGACCTTCCCGCTGGGGGGGCTGTGTTGTGGGATGGGGTTCCCAGTTTAGTCTCACATCGGCTAATCAGCGGAAAGGTCTGTGCCTTAAATGAGGGGCTCAATAACCTCTCCTTACCGAGGGCTCCTCTACGGAGGTCCCTTGCGTACAGAGGGCCCCTCTAAGGAGGGACAAAACCATGCGGGGGGGCGGCAGCCACTGAGCCGGTTCACCCGATCCCCAAAGCGGACAATACCACATTCGCTCTGAGCTGAGCTGCTCCAG